>NC_134702.1:24315763-24637528 GCF_043290135.1 Rhipicephalus microplus
GTATCAATGTTTGCCAATCAAACCTAAATGCCATGTGTGTATGTATGCCCATTGTATCATCGTATACTTACTGTTCTCTTTTGTTGCATTATTCACTTGCTTTAGCTGAGTTTCATATAACTTGCAGTTTTCTTCAAGCTTAATGCATATATTGTGTTTATTTTTTTATGTTGTTTTTCACTTTCGAGAGAATGAATGTCTTGCTTGTAAAATTAAACCTTGATTGCGCAAGTCATAAAGATAACGGTTGCCGATACCTTTACGTACATTGAAACTTCATGGAGAACACTGCGGCATCAAATTCGAAAAGTGCACAGACTTTGTTTTGGTGTCACGCTCCCGGCAAGTCACTTGGTTCTCTATCTTCTAAGCTTCGTAGCTGATATACTGCGAAGTGAATTGAAAACGCTAGTTTTCAGTGCCAATACACGCTTTGCATAGCGCTGCCAGAATTGTGACCGGTATACTTTGTTATAATCCGCAATGTAGCGTCAAATATTTGCAACAAAAAACGACTGATACGCACGCGCAGGCGCAAGTAGGAGCATCTCGAAAGCGACCGCAGCGCCGCTGCATCCAGATGAATTCTCGCTCGCTCTTCGGCGCACCGATACCTTTCCTTCTAGCCACCATAGTGCGTCCGCGCGTCCTCCGTCCCTCCTCCCACCGCTCATCGCGGCGACCGCTACCGCTCTGTCACGCGCACACTGCGCCGTGCTCCCGACCGGGTTGCAGAAATTAGGTGCCTTTTCACATCTTCTAACCACTACCACCACCACCACTTTGCGAGAGCGCGCGTCGCACGCGCGTTGCATGCGCTTTAGATGCACTTCGGATGCGCGTTCGTAAACCCAGTCGGTTGCGGTGGAGTTGAGGGGCATTTATGCTGTTGCGCACATAGCGCATATCTCCGCCTGTCTTTGCCTTGTTTATTTTCTGTGGGGATTGTCCACGCTTGTGTTTCTTCACGAAACCGTGATGTCGTCGCAGAAAAGGAGGCGTAAGGAGAGCGCCTGATATGAGCAGTTCCTTGGAGGCTGTGGTTGGGTTGTAAGAAGAAAAAAAAAAAGTCCATGGTTACTCTCGTAGAAGCATGAATGGATTTGTAATGCATGACTAAGAAGAATGTATATGGGAACACTTCATATAAGAAAGGTAGTGTGGACATAACATTGCTGTTTTTGTGAATTTGTCTTGTGGATGGCATTATAATTAATTTGTTTTAGTGACGTTCTTCAGAGGACAAAGTTAGGTGATTCCCCAACTGGATGGACTATATGGTTCATGCAAATGAAATATGCTTCATTGTAAACTTACGAGAAATATACAAACGCGTACATGCACTATTGGCTCACTTGACTTTACTACGTATTGAATTTATGAGCATATATTGCAGCAGACTCATTTTGAGCAGAAACAGGTAAAACTTATGCTGTGGTCTGTGCTACAAATTTTAGCCGTAAAGGTATTTTCAGCGAATGTGACAACGAAGTAAACAATCTCAAACATTCACAGGGTGCGCATCTCATTAGCTGTTCAAGTCGAATAGCCTTATGAAATGACGAAAACTCTAACGCATGCAAAAGAAAAAGGCCATGCTCAGATGCAAAGCATTGCATTTTCATTCACCGGAGAACACGCCCACATTGTGCAAGATTATTCTGTCGTCGTAGGCAGTCTCCGATCGATTTGCCAGCGCGTTGAATTTTGACGCTGGAAGCTGCGCAGCCGGACGTCGGTGAAGCACAGCAGCTGACACGGTTCGCAGCCTCTAGGCACGTTCGCTTCGTCGTAGTGACCCGTAAAGTCTGAGGTGGTTTCACGACGCTACCTAGCTTAAACTAACATAACTCAACCTAACATAACCTTCGCACTTCTATCGTTAGAAAACGTTTTACTCGGTACTTTACATTGCATTCTACAACATTACGACGGTATCAAGTGCTTTCACATTAGATATCGCAGTTCCCGACTTTTAATGGTGAAAAACACTGCATCTCACTAAGTGACATTGTTTATTGCGGTTTTACGACGGTCCATATCTTGACCTAACCTAACCTAACCTAACCTTACCTAACCTAACTTAACCTAACCTAACTTAACCTAACCTAACCTAACCTAACCTAACCCAACACAACCCAACCCAACCCAACCTAACCTAACCTAACCTAACCCAACCACACCCAACCCAACCCAACCTAACCTAACCTAACCTGACCTAACCTAACCAACCGAACCCAACCCAACTGACTAAACCATGACCTACTACACTCCTGACCTGCCCAGAGAGCACCTCTTCCAGCGCCCACGTTCTAGTTCATACCTTCTGCCGCTAGGGCCGTCACCTACGAGCGGCGTGGCGCTAGGCAGCACCTGTTCGCTGTCGTCTGCTTCAGCCATCGCTGTGGCAGTGCAAATCGTTCTTATTGTGCATGAATTGTGTATGAATGTGTAAAATATGGCAAATAAAGCGATATGATTCCTCGTCAGAGTTGGCTGCATTCGTGTGGACGTTTGAAGCAGAAATAGAACCGTAAAAAAAGCACACAAAGGGTCACAGTGGCAAGCAGACGGGAACTTTTCTACAAATGAAGGAAAATTTATTATGAAAATATTTCTTGAATGAAAACGTAGTCCAACGAGATAAAAAAACTATTGTTAGGCATTCATTGTTCACACTGAATCACGATGGTTCCAGACGATACGCATACACAAATTGCAGAAGATACGCAGAAACACAGTAGGTCGTGTGCAGAAACTTGCAGACGGCAGATAGCTGCAGTAGTCAGCTCTAATAGTGGCCGCGTGCAGTTTTTTTTTTTTAGATGAGCTGACACCTCAAATGTAAGTATGGTGTATTGCTGCGTGCCATATTGCAAATCGGAACAAGGCAAACAAAGTAAAGTAAGTTTTCACGAGTTTCCTGCCACAGACATACGGGAAGAATGGATCGAGGCAATTGGAAGAAAAGGTGAGTCTTGTGTTTTTGAGAGTCGTTTCAATTCAGAACGAGTTGCAAGCTAGCAAGAAGCACCAGGGTGCTTTAGTAAACTTTATTTCCGTGTGTTATGCTAATTCACTGAGCTAAAAAACATGAAAGCTTTTTTAAAGTACCGCGGCTAATATGGCAGGCTCCACAAATAGTGCCAAGAAATTTAAATATAGCACACAAGAAAAAAGTAAATATACGAAATCTGTAAATTATGTAAAAATGCGTAGCGGTGGGTTGCGAGGGGTTCGAGCACCCTTCCCGAAGGCTGCCTCAACAAATGCCGCCGAAATCCATAAAAAAATTAATGATATGAAATATTTACGTGCTGCCTCCACAGTTTGTCTCTCTGTGTGTGTGTGTGTGTGTGTGTGTGTGTGTGTGTGTGTGTGTGTGTGTGTGTGTGTGTGTGTGTGTGTGTGTGTGTTAGCGATGGACAACTCTTGAACACTGGGTGTCACTGAAGTTAGCGACCGAATTTGGTCAAATGTATTTCTCATCTCAAACCTCTATCTTCCCATACAGCTTTGTTCGTTTCTGTATAAGCTTACTTAAGGTAATTAGAAACGTTAGCCGGTAACGAAATGTGGCGATTAACTGTTCACTCTATATAGGGCTGGCAGGCGGTCGGGTATAATGACATAATTGAAGTCCTTCGTGCAATGAGCCCATCGGCTCTGTGAGGGTTAAGAGACCCAGCCGGTGAAACCGAAATGAGGAACCTGGAATAATCAGCGACAGATACTCTATTTATGTGCGTGCTGCATCTGAGATTACATCATGCATGACAAAGATTCGTTTTGGAGAATGCAAAAGAACAAAAACCACTGAAGTCATCGTCGTCAACGGCGGAGTCATTGTACAGGTTAGAGGTTTGCGCTCTAAACCAAGACCAAGGCGCTCAAGTGCGCCTCGGTTTCGGCTCTGTCGTATTGGGTCGCGCTTCGTTACTGAGCAGCCATTAGGAAATTCAGCTTTGTTATGAAACCTTGTATAGCCAATGAGCTCTTCGAATAAAGGGCTTCAAGTATGCCACTGGACTCGACCACGTACCATCACTAAACATCAATCGACGAATGTAGTCATCTAAAAAGACATTTACAAAGGCTGCGAGAAAATATGAAAATGCACTAAATGGGTATACAGGTACTTCCCCAGAATAAAATCGTGGCTATGCTTTTTCTTAACCTCCCCATTTGGCTTGTTACATTTTGGAAAAATTAATTACAAAAAAGGTGTTATGGACTGTTATTTTGCAATCTTGCTAGCCATGCGTATACGCCTTTACCTTTGATGAAGGTTCAGGAAAGCATCGCTGGGAGCCCAGCGACCGGTCGAAGGTATGCAGCCTGCATTTTACCGCTGAAGATTACAGAACAGTGACGAAAAGGAAGATGTTGAAGCCCACAGCCGTGCCTTCCTTATTTCCCGCTTCTCCTGATCCACGTGGGCAAGATCCAATGCCGCGGAAAAAGCGGCTAAAACGAACGCAGGGGGAAACAACGCTGGCACCCATACAAGTAAAAATACTGTAAGTAAAACTTGAAGTCTAACACAACAACGGATAAGAATAATGTTAGCAGTATTCCCTTATGCGTTTAGCGGGACAATATATCTGTCATGCTTCGCTATTTTTTCGGCTTAACAGGGGAACGTCCAACGCAGATTCTTCTCAAGAAGAGCGAGCATCAGCGGAGCCTGGGGAAGTATATAGTTCTGAAAACCCAATTGAAACTGCACAAGAGGCCGAGTGGTTGCATTTTCCATCAAGTCAGGACAACATGGAGGACTGTAGTTCAGTTATACAAGGGGAACACCAGAAGAGGCCAGTGCGGCGCTCCATGACGTCGCAAACGTCGATCGGTTTGAAGAAGATGCGCTCCCTGGTCGCGGCAACTAAGACGTTGCGGCGGAAGTGCAGCAGGCTGAAAGAAATGAACAGTAATTTGCATTCACAGCTAGAGAAGCTAAAGAAAGATTTTTTCGAGATGAAAGCCCTCGCCGAGGCGAATGGCGCTCTAACGCTGCAGGTACGCAGTTACGTCAGTGGACGAATGTTATATTAATCCTTTTATATTCGCACTTAATTTTAAATGACTCTGAACATAATAACAATTTAGGAGTAAGTCAATTCTATCAACATCACCCGTACTACGAGAGGACGTCCGGTGAGCGAAGGAATTCTCGAAACTATAAGAGATTGTAAAGGTGGCGATGCTACCCTTAAGTTCTCGCGCATCGGCTAGCAGTGACGTCATACTTTGACGGCCTCAGGTAATGTCTAAGACTGCTGTGTTAGTAGATGCAAGGTCTGAAGTAGCAAGTTTCAAAGAAATGTTCTCAGCCAATGCGGCCAAGTACACAAGGAGCGACGCAACATAAAGCGACGTGCACGTGTCGAAGATTATTCGCCAAACTCAGAACATTAAACCTAGTCTTAATTTTTTCTGTTCTAATAGTCGTATGATCGGAACAGGAACGATAGAGAATTATCAGGTACTCATTTATCAGTCTATTAACTTAGTGTCCCTATACTTTTTTGTAAGAAACGTCAGAAAGGGGAGGATGGAAGCTTGCAGTAAAAAACCTGTGAACAGGGGTTGTTCCCATTCTTTAATCGCTGTTTACACACACACAAACACTGAAAATAATCATGAACCAACTCGCTTAATCAGTAGTTTTAGCAAAGTTGTTTCGAGGCGGCGTTTCGACAAGCAGGCTTGTTTTCTGAAAGACTGAAATACAATTATAGCCTTAAGGATGACAAGTCCGCTGTCATGATGTCTGCTCGAGAGAAACTCTGTTTATAGATTTTCTTCTTCATATAAATTTACGTGACATTTTAGTGTACGCCGATGCTGGCAATCTTTCTGGTCATACGAAGGTGTAGGCCTGACATAAGGACACGGAATAAAAGAAGGTTGGTGGGTAAGCGCGCACATGAGCAAGTGTTTAAGATACGAAGGTCGGTGTGTACCCCCTTGCGTGATTGGCGCACCCCGAGTTTATTCCTTTATCCTGCGAACAACGAGTTCAAATTTCTGTCGTCGCAAACAATTAGGGACATTGGACTGACAACTGGAAAGACAGTAATTTGCAAGCTGTGTTGTGTTGGTGCTATGGGCCGATCGGTTTATGCTCGTACAGGAAGCCACGCTTGACGCACATGTGATGTCTGCCTTATAAACTTGAGCGAGCAGCATTGCATTCAAAAAGGAAGGAATGGTTTGGAAAGTGTAAGTGAACAGTTTCCGCTAGTCCGTATGTGTGAGTCGGTGGCCGGTTACTGAACATGACGCAAGTCTGAAGTTGCGCAATTCATTAATGTAGCATAGCTGCAATTGAATGTCCACGTGGTGACATGAAACATCTATTATTGTCTTAAGAGTAAACGCATATCTTTTCTCGCGATTATGAATTGTTGAATAAGGAATGATGCCAAATGCAAGGTTTCGACAATCAGGTGCACTATTCTTTGTCAGGACAGCAACAGCCTCCTTTAGTAGCGTGTGTGTGAACGTTTGCTCACTCTCCCACAACATCTAAACTTGTCTTGACAAGGGCAAGTCCAGTACGTAAATGTCGAATTGTTGGATGCGCCGGCATTCCCTGCTCTACGATGTTTCAGCGGGTCAAGCTTCCATTCTCCCCTGCACTTCCGCTTTCTTCCAGTATGTTATCTTGCGCGTGATTTACGCATTTCAACTGCCCTTTCATCATCAGGAAATGCTGGACGAGAACGACAAGAAGGCTGAATTTTTGAAGGAGCAATTGCAATGCCTGCGTGAGAAAAATCACCGTTGGAAAGAGGTGACCATCAGGCAGGCCATAATGTGGCAAGCTAAATCACCCTGCGGGTACGAAATGTTGCGGAGGTCTGGGTGCCTCACCCTTCCAAGTCGCATGACACTGAAGCGTTACATTGGCTACTGTACTGGAGCAGTTGTTTCGTCGCTAATGAAGCAAAGGCTGCACACGGAAAGCACACACTTGTCCGAACGGGTACGTTACTTCGATCAGAATTATTTACAATATGCACGCGAATAACGAAGGAAGCAGCGCACGCGGCAGTGTTTGACTGATCAAAATACATGCTAGTATAGCCGAATGAAAAGTGATTTAAAGTGAATAAACAGGGACCAGACCTGTGGCAAGGATTACTCGAACGTAAGATGTATTGTTTAAGAGTATACGGCAGTGCGCTATGTTTGCTCTAAACCCTAATCATTTCTGTTAAATTATGGGTCATGTACGGAACAACAAAGAAGGTTATTTATATAATTAACTGTCTCCGCCGATATATAACGCATGTCTGTTAACAGTGAATTCCCCCCCCCCCCCATTTTTTTTGTTAGGAAAAAATGGGCTCTTTGATTGTGGATGAAATGTCTTTAAAGCAAGCACTGACGTACGAAAAAAAAGGAGACAAAGTCCATGGCCTAGTCGAAATGGGAGGCCTAGAAAAAGAAGTGGGCATTCAGAACGAGCTGGCCACACACCTTCTCGCCTTTGTATTTGTAGGCTTATCAACGCACTACACGTAAGTGAATCATCACTTTGTCTATCACTATACGTTTCGCTGTGACTGAAAGACTAACCCCACCTATAGATATAAAAAGAAAACGTTGTCTTTAATTAACCAATGATGTGCTATTCCGCGACCAGGGCTGAAAGTCTGGGGAGGGGCAGGGGGAGTCGTCTTCTATTTTTTAAGGAGGGCTCCCCCCCCCCTTTCCCCCGGCAAGTCAACTTTAGCATTGTGCACTTATTTGACAAGCACTCGAGATGAGCAATTGGCTCTCCTCCTCTCTCCAACGGAGTGAGATTTTAAGCCCAGCTGACACCGACGCTACAGAATACTGCTAATTTTTATCTTTTTCAGGCTACCCGTGGGATATTATTTCACGCAGTCAGTAAAAGGAGACCACCTGCATCAACTAACACTTGAAGTAATTAAGTCCATCGAAGAAGCAGGATTCCAAGTGGTCCGACTTGTAGCTGACAACCACGCTTCGAACAAAAAGATGTTCACCATGTTAGGGAATGGTCGTATGATGCCAGTTGTGCCGTAAGTTGCTAAGTATATATTTTTGCTCTCAGCTCGCATTAAGCTGTGCGCAATGCCTAGTGTAAATATTTTTTTATATGTATTCGCAGTGTGCCCTCAATGTATGCATGGATCGAATCCCAGCTGCGGCTGCTGCTTTTCCGATGGAGGCGGAAATGTTGTAGGCCCGCGTTCTCAGATTTGGGTGCACGTTAAAGAACCCCAGGTGGTCGAAATTTCCGGAGCCCTCCACTACGGCGTCTCTCAAAATCATATGGTGGTTTTGGGACGTTAAACCCCACATATCTATCAATCAATGTATGCACGCGCATGCATGCCGTGTTTGAGTGAAAAAAAAAACAAAAGACTTGGTCGCACAAAAAAAAAAGCCTGTATCAGCATCAGAGCCCCCCCCCCCCCTTCTTTTTTTTTAATCAGCGCTGCCATATAAGAAAGCCGTGTCCATAACAAGATTGCTATCAACAGTACAATCGCTGTAAATAGCCCGTCTTTACAAATCAATTGACGTTACGCGTTTGCGTAATGTATGCGCACCTGCATGCGACTGTATGAATGGGTGAGTATACTTAAAGTTTCGGAAGATTTAAGGTGTAGGTAATCTCAATAAAACACACACACAGACCTGCAGGATCATGGCATGAGTGGAGAAATTTTATAATAAGGTAATAATTAACAACGCACACGTCCTTCGAATGGCTAACATTTACATTACTTTGGTAAAAAACAGAAAACCGTATATGCAACTAATTATTCACACCGCAAACGCCGCCTTTCTCCAATTTATTTATTCATTTTTTTTTGTTGTTGTTGCAGACATCCAATGGATATGAATCGGAGGCTCTTCCTTTCTTTTGACCACTGCCACATCCTGAAAAATCTCCGCAACCAGATGTTGTCCACCAAACGCGTTCTGTTCAACAATGGGCATTACTACAGCCCCACGTATTTGAGAAAGTTGCTGGACATAACAGAAAAACAGTCGTCGTTCAAGCTTGTTCGGAACCTTACGCAGAAGCACGTTTACCCGACGAACTTCGAGAAATTAAGCGTGAAGAGGGCCGTTGAAGTGTTCTCTCCACAGGCATGTATAAGAAAAGGTGTAAACCCATTTAGCGTTAGTGTCACACACTCCCAGATTCTCTGTATTCCTTGTAGACATCACAATGCGTGACGCACACAGGTCATGCAGGAAATGCCTTTTCGTTAGCTGTAAATTATGTATGCTTCCTGCAACCTGTATTACACAAAAAAATACATCTAATTGAGCTAGAATCATGCTCGCAGTTTTCTATCAGTAGTGACGTTTATACTTCTCAAATTCTTTGGCGCGCTCGGGCAAACTTTTATGCGCTAATATTACGCCACAACTCATTTTACATCATATTACGTCAAGTGAATGTTCATGCAGAAGCAGAAAAAATTTTGCAGCTTTTCGTTCAAATGAAGCAGTACAAAAACTGCCTTTTAATAGTAATTCACCGCAAACGATACGTGAATATTCATGTTAGTTTCTGGTTTATTTGTTTGTAGAACCCAAACGGAAGCAAATGGTGAAAATGTAATTCAATACGTATATAACTGCTAACATATTTATCAGTATGGTCACATAAAAACATGCACATGAGCTGCTGCTACTGCTGCTGCTAACAGCGCATGGTTATCTGAACATACAATTTCCCTTTCTTAACGAATGTACCTGCGCGTATTGCTTACCACACAATAATTACGTATCATTAGAGCTTCTATAAATATATGTTCACTAACACAAACTCACTTAAAAGTGCACGTTATTGATGACTGCAGTGCCACTTGTAACTCGTCTCACTTGCTGTATACGAACGTCCAAGCTTAGAAACCTCTCTCTAAATAATTCCGATCATTTTTAATATGTCGCGTCTCCTTGGTTTCTAGGTGACATCGGCCTTACGATACCTCTTACAATACGGCCGCAGATTTGGCATTTTCGGGTTTGAAGACTGCCTGCCAACCATCGAGCTGATGGAAATGATATTTAAATGGTTCACCATACACAACATAAGAAATACAACCTTCCACGTAGTAAGCCGGGACCAAAACAGGATGCCGTTCAGTTCCCCAGATGATGACAGGTACATTCCATTTATCCCGCTAGGTTTCATATTTTCTACAATAAACTGCTTTATTTTCAGGTTGATATGGCTGGAGCAGGAATTTCTGCCCTTTTTCGCAGCATGGAAAGCCGCGGCACCACATAAGAGGGCATTCATATCTCTTGAAACATACGAAGCTCTCCAACTGACCACAATGTCCACAGTACAGTGCACACAATTTCTCATCCGTTCAGGTTTCCTATACGTGTTGACTGCCAAATTCTCCAGTGACCCTGTCGAAGCACTTTTTTCCACCATCAGACAGCTTCAAGGAAGCAACGATCAGACAGACGCCCGTGCTGCGCTTTCATCACTGCAGAAAGTCCTCGTGATGGGAATGATGCACTCATCACCAAGCGGCAGTACAGAGCAAACAACGTCTCCTCTTGGATCGCCCAGTGCAAGGCAGGCGTCGTGCTCCACAGCAGTAAAGCAAGCCGGACAACCTCTGGAAATGCACTCGCTAGTAAACCAGAATCAAGGGTCGTCAGGCGAGTGCGCGGCATCGACATCTGCTACTATAACCCAGACGATGCGGCCACATCTAGAAGCCCTGCAGACTTGCCGTGGTGCGCTTTTCATATCTCGTTGATTCCGTGTAATGGAATGATTTACATTATTTAAAAATTATTACACACCGTCCAACAATTCCCCACTATACGATATTATGCATATATTATAAACTCTGCGCTGCTTACTGTGTTACATGCAAGCCGCGTGAGGCAGCGTTTGCGTCAGTGCACGATGTAGATGAAAACATGCTTCTCAATCAGTTATACTGTGTATGTATGTAACGATAAGTCCATGGTACAAGCAGGTACTATGGCTTACATTTAAAAATATAACATGCTTTCACCAGGCGCCCACACAACTCGACTAACCGACGTCCCTTTCCCGCAATCGGGGAAGAAATTTTCGGCGGTTTTGAATCGCTGTCATAACTGGCACACAGATGATGGCATGGCTCGTTTGCGTTCGCCTTACTCTCTTGAGATGCTGTCCCTTCCTAATCCCGTCGTCTTTCTCTTGCTTCTTCTCCTAGATTTTTTTTTATTTTTAAACGTTTCTCCCTCAGTTTTTTTTATGTTGTTGTTTATACTATTCTCCGGACTTCTTCCCTCCTGTCGTGACAAGCTATAAATCGACGCGGAAAATGTGTAAATATTATTATACCTTGAAAAAGACGGGGCTCTCCCGACGCAAACGTCGGCTGAATGAACAGTTATCTTGATGATATGTGGGGTTTAACGTTCCAAAACCACCATATTATTATGAGAGACACCGTAGTGAAGGGCTCCAGAAATTTCGACCACCTGGGGTTCTTTAACGTGCGCCCAAATCTGAGAACGCGGGCCTACGGCATTTTCACCTCCATCGAAAGTGCAGCCGCCGAAGCCGGGATTCGGTCCCGCGACCTGCGGGTCAGCAGCCGAGTACCTTAGCCACTAGACCACCGCGGTGGGGCAACAGTTGTTATCTGAAAGCGCATTAACATCCATATATATATATATATATATATATATATATATATATATATATATATATATATATATATATATATATATATATATATATATATATACATATATATATATATATATATATATATATATATATATATTTCTCATATTTTGTATACGGACACGTGTCGGTTTAATCATGCATGCTTATCTATATACTGATAAAATTCTTGCACACTTTTCATTTCTACCTTCCCACAGGTGCCCCACAGCCAGGCATAAGGGCCAGCACGCTTGGCCTTATAGCGGGCTTCCTGGTGAAAGCAGCTGAGGATTGCATTACTTGCGACGACTGCATCGGCAAAATCAAGGCTCCCAGCTCATCTGGACCAGCTACTGCTGTGATATTTAATTTAGACAGGGGAGGGCTTTCATACCCAACGATCTCATTTCTTTCCTTTGTGAGCACTCTAGAAAGGGCCGCGGAAGCATTTGCGCCATTGGCCATTTCCAAAAAGAGGCCGATGGCACTTTTTGTGCAAACTGTGCTACCTGCAGTGGCCTTGAACCCTCTTTTCAGCCATAAAGGCGCTACTAGCGAGCACCGAGAAGCCATGGCGCGGCTAGTGTTGCAAAAATTTAGCCGTCCTTTCTTCTCAAACTACGTGCGGGACAAAACAGCCAAAGAAGGAAAGAGAAAGAGAATAGCCGAAAAGCCAAAATCTCGCAAGATTTTAAAAGTTTAGTTGCATGCCTCCATTGTATCATGTACGCGCCCAGAACCTTGCTAGCACATTTTATTGAACTATGACCCAAATGCACGCAGCTCTGTACGCGTACATATGTTTTTCTTTATTGCAGACACAAGCCGTCACTGTGTGCCAGCAAGTAGGATATTCTTCGAAAGTGCAGAAACTTTGTTTGAAACATCAGCTTTAACTGGCATATTGTGGCACGCATAAGTAAAGCGACAAATGTGTTTTGTTTCATTTTGAAGTGCTGTAACATTGCTCGAATCACACGCATACACTCGCCAAATTCTTTTAGCAGAAACCTTGATATCACTTTGAGGGATCTGCTTTTCATTGACAAACGAGTATAATGGCACATTTTCAGCATGTGTACGCGCCCCAACTGCGGGTGTCGCCCTTGGGCGCTATCAATCAAACATAACCACTAGTACAACAAAGGCGGTACTATTCCGCCCTAAAAATAAGTCTGTTAATGAAAACATACATTTCAAGTATGGCGATACTATTATTGAGTTAGTAAATTGTATAAAAATTCTTGGAGTTACATTTTCGAGCAATATGCTTTGAAACGATCGCATTTACAGTGTGCTGGGTCAGTTATCTCGCGTAGAGGGCACGGTGTACAGTGGCAAAACTGTTCTACTATACAAGGTAAAATTCTTACTTTATAAATGACTGTTCTGTTGGCATCTTGCTTATTGTTTCTTGGTATGAAGGACTACGACTAACACGCGCTTACAAAAACTGTACCTGATGCAAAAGACGTATATTAGAATAATTTTTTACTGGTCGTATGATGCTCGCAGAAGTGAATTGTTTCAACAGGCTGGAATACCACCCCTACATCGTCTCTACGATTTTAAGTTAGCATTGGTGGTCAGGCGTCAATTTCAAGAAAGTCGACATTATTTGTACGACCTCTCGAAACTGCAGCCAAATAATTTGTTCGAAACATGACATAAAGAAACATGGAAAATAAAAACTTCGAGAACAAACTACTCCACAGATAGGTTGTTCTACACAGTTTCTACGTTAATTGATAAATATGTGAAAGCTGGCATAGATTTCTTACTCTGTACCCGAACTCAATTGCACGATATACACATGTATAGTTTTCAAGATTTCTTTGCAGTTGCTACATTGTTATCATGGTTGCTATTTTTATTTTTAGAATTTGAACTTGATATTTTTGTAATTGTTGCTTAGATAACATTGCTAACTGTTTGCCAGTGCTGTCGTGCTAAAGGCGTCTGTGGGCCTATGTCAAGCTGCCTCTTTCGAAGAGCAGCTTTTACCTGCCGCTGTCCTTCATCAAACTATTGATGAAAAATAAAACATTATTATTATTATTATTATTATTATTATTATTATTATTATTATTATTATTATTATTATTATTATTATTATTATTATTATTAACTATGCTCGACAAGATGATGATAATGATGACGATAAAAACTTTATTGGGGTCGCAATGTGTTGCCCTCGATAGGCACATCACTGCCTTTACCATATCGTCTCATCGCACGGACATATAAAATCATAGAAACGCGCATCGGCCAGCGCTCCCCGTTCCAGCAGACAAACTCCCGTAGCGAAATTTGACGCACAATTTTTGTTGTGTAGGTCACAGTAAGAGTTAAAGCTTCAATTCCTGTGTCTCTCCTTGATATGCGTCCGTGGGCGTATGTGCATTATTCTCTTCTATCAATTGACTACAAGTGTAACACCTGTCCAGGGCGAGTGTCCAAGGTAAGTGCTCAACAGGGGCACTGCGTTTCACCTGACGCGTCCTAAACAACCTAAAATCAGTTTGATATTCTATTACCAATGAGTACATTATTAGTCAAAAGCTTTATGAATACTAAATTGAAGTTTTTTTAGGCTGGAATGGCAAAAACAACCATGCAGCAAGACATTTCTACGCAAATATACAGCTTTAGAAGTCAATCAACCAGTATAGCCTAACTACTAAAATGTAACACATAGCACACGTTAGCCTTTTCAGCAAAAAACAATCACACGTATAGGCAGTTTGTCACAGAAGCAGACGCATGGTATCAGTCCGTCGCCCTCCTGCCGGCCGCACAGTAGCAGACGAACAGGTTATAGGTAGCGCCACCTACGGCGAGCGATTGAACGAGAGCGGGGACACGCGCTCCCATAGGAACCCCGCTATCTGAACAGGTCAGGAGTGTAGTAGGTCATGGGACGGAGCAGAGGTAGGCACACCGCCGGAGGGATGGCGCGCCGGCGTTCCTTGCAAGGCTGGGGAATGGTGGCCCGCTGTGGCGTCTCGTTGTTGTTGAGACGCAGACTTCGATTTCGCTTGATTGCGTTGCCACAGTCTCACCATGTCGTCGAGGTATTCGTCTTCTGATGGCATAGTGTTTACGTAGGATGAAATCTCCACAGACAGCACTTGGCTTGAGGTAGGATAATAGCCCGTAACCACGTTAGCGGCCGCCATCGCCGGGCTGAGAGCCCTTAGCGAGGCGGCGTTGTAGCCGGGAGTGAAGGATGTCCATCAAGTTGTCAAAACTCGACCCACCTGGACGAAGGTGTTGTCTAGGCGAAGCGGAGAACTTGGCGGTGACGATAAACCCAAGTTTCAGGGGTACCAAGGTGGATGTCCGCAGAAATAGCAGAACACCTACGGAGGCGATGTGGAGTGCGTCTGTCACGGATGGTTGGATGGATGGATATGGCTGTACCCTTTAAATCGGGCGGTGGCTAGCGCCACCAAGCCGTAATACTTAATGAACCCAAAACTATATTTATTTTTTCCCCTTAAAAAGTGAGTTTGAGGATTCGTACTTTGCAGTGAAGAGTTTAATTTTCACTCGTACCTTGACTTTAGCCACCAATCAGATAACCTCCTTCTAGTTAAGTCTACTTGCCCAGTGCTTTGAAAAACTCTGCGCCATCATCCTGAAGTATTGGGTGAAGCCCTTTACAGAACATTATCAAGTGTTCGGCAGTTTCTTCTTCCTCTCCACACGCACTGCATACCGTGTCTACCCCTTCGTATTTGGCTCGATATGTCTTGGTTCGCAGTACTCCCGTCCATGCCTCAAACAGTAGAGAACTACCCCGAGTATTATCATAGATCCTTTCCTTGGCAATTTGCTGCTTAAAAGTTCGATAGATCTCTAGTGCGGACTTCTTAATCATGCCCATTTTTCACATGTCAGTCTCCGTTTCCTTCACTTTCTTCTTAACCGATAGTTCTTTTTGGTTTGGCCACCTGCTGTTTTCTAAGTATTTACCAGTCAATTTCCTGGTTCGCTTCCTCCATATTGTATCGACATTCTTCGTGTACAAGTAGCTGAAAACCTTCCTAGCCCAACGCTCCTCCTTCATTTTTCTCAATCGCTTCTCAAATTTTATCTTGCTGCTAGCTTCCCTGCCCTCAAATGATGTCCATCCCATATCACCTTGTACTCCCTGATTTGGGGTATTCCCGTGAGCTCCTAAAGCAAGCCTACCTATTACACGTTGCTTAATTTCTAATCTTGCTTGAACTTCTGATCTCATGCACAAGACCGCATTGCCGAACGTCAGCCCAGGAACCATGACCCCTTTCCATATTCCTCTCACAACATCATACCTATTGTAATTCCACAGTGCCCTATTTTTCATCACTGCTGCATTCCTGTTACCTTTAGTCGTCACGTATATTTCGTGTTCCCTCAGGTACTCGGTCCCATTGCTTATCCATACGCCCAGATATTTGTATTTATCTGTTATCTCTAGCGTGACCTCCTGTATCCTAAGCTCACTACCTTCGTTGTCATTGAAAATCATGACTGCTGATTTTTCCTTACTGAATCTAAAATCTAACCTATCTCCCTCATTACCGCAGATGTCCATCAATCCCTGCAAATCTTCCTTGTTGTTGGCCATTAGCACTATATCATCTGCGTACATTAATGCTGGTAGTGCCTGATCAATATGTTTTCATTGTTTGACTAAAGAGAGGTTGAAGCCCAGCCCACTTCCCTCTAATTTTGCCTCTAATCCTTGTAGGTACATCATGAATAATAAGGGTGACAGGGGGCACCCCTGCCTAAGCCCCCGTTTTACCTCTGCAGGCTTGGATACCTGTTTTTCCCACTTTATAACTACCTTGTTACCTCTATAGATACCCTTTAAAAGATTAGTGACTACATGTTCCACGCCTAGTGTGTGCAGTATTCCCCACAATTCCTCTTGAACCACGCTATCGTACGCTCCCTTGATATCCAAGAATGCTAGCCACAGGGACCTGTGTTCCTTTTCTGCTATTTCGATGCACTGCGTCAGTGAGAACAGATTGTCTTCCAACCTCCTGTGTTTCCGAAATCCATTCTGCAGTTCCCCCAGCACCCCCTCATCTTCTATCCATGCCTGCAGTCTTTCCTTTATAATCTGCATCGCCAGCCTGTAGACCACTGATGTCACTGTTATAGGACGTACGGTAGTTGTTTATGTCAGCTTTGTCCCCCTTTCCTTTATAGATCATGCTCATCCTGCTAAGTTTCCATTCATCGGGAACTTCACCATCGATTATTATTTTGCTCACTGCCACTCTCAAAGCCTGCTTAGATTTCGGACCTAATGTCTTTATTAGCCTAATTGGAATGCCATCTCGGCCTGTTGATGTACTACTAGGAACCCTTTTCTCAGCCCTTTCCCACCCTCGTTGTGAAAATGGAGCCATTGCACCACTTGATTCGTCCTTGTCTATTGTGTTGCATAAAGTACTTCTTTGTTGAAATTTTTCTGTCACCCTTGTTCTTATATGTCCCCTTCTAGCCTGGCACCTTGGGCTGTAGTTATAAAACTCTGCTCTAGGCTCGTCTCATTTCTTAGGGAGTTTAGATGGTTCCAAAATTTCGCAGCTGCCTTTCTATCTTTTATATGCACTTTTGCCAGCCACTGAGCTCCCTTTCTTCTAATCTTTTCATTGATCAGAAGGGATGCATGCAGCCCTTCTACAGCTTAAAAAAGTTTCCCATTTTCTTTCAACATCATCCGTCGGTTCACCCCGCTGCTTAGCATGTCTGTGTTCCCTAGAGGCTTCCTGACGTTTTGCTATGGCTCTCTTAACTTCCTCATCCCACCAACTTTTGGGTTTGTGTCTTCTTTTCCGGGGTGACTTGTTACGCGTCTTATCAAGCTCTAGCTCAAAGAGTCTAATTAGATTCGTGTATGTCCACACTGTCTTATTATCCTCCGTGATTACTTTCTCAATTTATTTAGTGGCTCTTTCAATTTGCCTTTCTGAATAAAAATTTTCCTGTAGTTGCTCATCTTGTCTCCTTCCCACTTTCACTGCTCTTCCAAAACTTAGTTTGATACGTTTGTGATCACTACCCAGACTTCTGGAGCCACCTTCATCTATGTGCATTCCCCTGAGCTTATCATACATCCTATGTGACATCAGTGCATAATCTATCGTCGACTGCAGCCTTCCTACCTCCCATGTTATTTGCCCTTCACACTTCTCGGTACTGTTGCAAATGATCAAATCAAGCCTTTCACACATATCCATGATCATTTTGCCTGTCGGGTCGGTATACCCATCTATATCTTCTATGTGCGCATTCTTGTCTCCTAGTATAATTATCTACCACCCCCTTTCTGCTGCCTTCTGTTCTATTACAATAGATGCTGCCTTCTGTTCTATTACACCATCGAGCGCTCGCAGCGCCCCCACAGAACACCTACCCCCCCGCGTATTACGCTGTCCTAAGTTTTAGTTTCTTGCTTTGTTTTACAACGTTGCAGCCTGCCTAAGCCAACACTAGTCAGATCCAAATGGCGCCTGTCGCATCTCTCAGAAGATGTTCGCAGAGTTCGTTTTTTCACGGCAGCACTTGTGTGTTTCCGTGCAAAGCATCGTGCTCAAGAGCGAATAATTTTGGAGAAGAGACGAGTTATTATGCGCCAGCTTCAGGACATTGAACTTCAATTAATATCAAACCATTTCAACCTGATCGCTGCAGCGTCTTTGCTGAGCTCAACGCCTCGATCTCGGTGGTGTTTCCGTCGTAGTCAGCACTGGTTTAAAGAAACGCTACCAAATAATGGGGAAGCATACTTCAAAAGGTGCTTTCGCGTCTCGGCTGCCACGTTTCGTTACATTGTGGAGTCGTGTCGTACCGACATGCAGCGGGTGGACACAACGATGAGAAAGGCAATATCAGTGGAAAAAAGAGTAGCCGTCTCACTCTACCGCTTGTTCTCTGCTGCCGAAGACCGCACCATCGCTGAATTGTTCGCGATTGGCCGCTCTACTGTGAACTTGCTCTACAAAGAGTTCTGTACGGCCGTACTGAAAAGCCAACCGACATGGAGGAGCATATGAGGGAATTTTTTGCAGTCACTGGATTCCCACAAGGTGTTGGGGTGCTCGACGGCTGCCACTTTTCAGTGTCACCGCCAAAGAAATATGCTTCGGACTACTACAATTACAAAGGCTGGTAAGTTGGGAAGGCCTGTTTATTGTTCATTAAATTGTCTTTACGTTTCGTGCATTCGTTTATTAACAGTCGATGCTACGTGTTTCAAATGAAATATGTTGGCGTGTGACTGGAAAGTTTTCTGGATAATTAGCAGTACTGACTGCAATATTGCTGTTATATTTGCAGGTATAGCATGATCTTGCTGGCTCTAGTGGACCACCGGTACCGCTTCAGGTGCACAAACGTCGGCTCCCCAGGGCGGTGCCACGACTCGTTTGTGTACGGAAGATCCGTACTCTGCAAAGCTATTGAAAGCGGATCTTTCAAACGCCCAACAGCAACAATCGAAGGAGTTTGTGTGCCTCCAATAGTGCTGTGTGACCAGGCATTTGCTCTATCGCCAAACCTGCAGAAACCATATGCGAATGCACAGCCTGACACACAAGAAAGGGCGTACAACTATAATCTGTCAAAGGACAGAAGGATTGTAGAAAATTCATTTGGCCGTTTGAAAGCCAGGTTTCGTTTCGTTATGAAACGCATGGAGTGCAAGCTCGCCACCACTACCCTGGTTATTAAGGCATGTTGCGTTCTTCATAACATCTGTGAAGGTTTTCAGAAACACGTAGAACCACATTGGGAACAAGAAGTAGCATTGTGGAATGCTGCTTACGAGCAGCCAACTTGTACATCGGACGCGTCTAGCAAAAACGGTGAAGACGTAAGGAAAGCGTTAGCGAAATACTTCTTTGCTAGAACTCAGCAGTGAGTCACAGTCTCGGGTAGCTGAGGTAATCTCGTGCCTGCAGCAGTGAAACTGTTTTTGAAGAATATATGCACCATTTACGGCCTTCATACACTGCATCAAAGCTGTAGTATGTTTGTGTTTGGTACAAAATAATACCTGGAGTTTAATGCCCCAAAACCACGATATGATCGTGAAGAATGCCGTAGTGAAGGGCTCCGAAAATTTAGACCACTTGGTCTGTTGTCAGCTGTTAAAGTGTTTTTTTTAATAACGGCAAGCACATTGCTCACCTGTACTTGCTTCACTGATTTCAAAGCATCACCAAGCACCCCATGTTTTTATTGTTTGCTATTTATGGCACGTTTTTTTACTTCACAAAAGCGTTGAAAGTGTGAGATTAGGCCTTTGTCAGAGGGTGTTTTTTTAATTGCTCCAAATACTCTTCAACCAACTTGTATACCATGCATAATTGTTTTGCTCATAATTTTGTATTTTATAAGGCAAGGTGATTTATCATTATTGTGCTTCAAAAGAAATAAGTAACACAGCAAACTCTATAAGCTTTTACCATTCAAATGGCTTTTTTAAAGTGACACCTATATCCCCTGCACATTTTGGCAGGCGCCTGTGCATTGTATTTTATTTCTCTGTAATATTGTATTCTTTACAGATTATCTTTACAATAATGTGTTATTGTACTATTTCAACAGTTAATGTAAATATATTTTATAGCGAAGTGTGCATTTTTTAAATCCTTGTATATATTTTAATGGTTTATCTCGAACCTTTGTTTTCATTTAGTATACAACCGTTTCCTGTCTTTTAGTCACGTTTGATGCACATTTAGTCCATGTGCATGACCTCAGTGTTCGGTTACTTGCTGCACATATTTATTATGTTTATTCTGACTCACTTGCCAAACGTTAGTCAATCTGCACTTTGTGGCTTTTTTAGTCATTCTCATAGTTCTTATAAAGAAGTGAAAGTTTGATTAGTTGAGTTAATAAAGAGTTGCACAATCACGTGATGTTTTCAGAGTTGTTAAATGTGTTTTATACTGTTTATAGAAATAAAAATGCACAAATTTGTGCATTACAACTTCAATTTAGTGTTGCCCAGTGAGAACTCTCCAGAAGCATACATAAGCGCATTGGTTTCAATATGCCAAGCCTTCGGTTTCTGCACCAGGACATCTTAATTTCTCGGAGGGAAAAGTGCATACTAAACTGCAGTCAGCAAAGCGGTATTTGCTATCAAATGTCAGGGTAACAGCATTAGTGTAGGTGTGAAGGCACCATTAAAAGCACGGTAGGACGACTCTTGGTTATTGCGACATGCAAGGAATCGGTGTGCGAATTTGTCACCGCTTTTATTTCGATTTCTTAAGCTTGATAGATCTCGTTTGCCTACAACAATTTTTTTTGCATTCACTTAGTGATGTAACGTGTAAGTTGCGATTCAGAAGTTTGGAGACTATTAAAACATAGTAGCAGGGCTCTTTTATTAGGCTGCACGGAAATCAGTGCTGCCTAATACTCGTACTGTATCCCTTAAGAAATGCACAATTACAAAGGCAAACTAGTATTTATTGAATAAATCTTTCTTTAAGGCCTCCATTATTCAAGGAACTTCTGAAGAATATCAATCAGCTTTTCTTCTCTTTTAGCTGCTTCCTTCTGAAGCTTCAACTGTTCATTTCGTAGCTCGAGCTCTCGTGCTTTGCACTCTTGCCACATTCCTCTGAACATCTTTTGCTCTTTAACCATTTCCATGATTGCAGAATCGGGGCCAGCTCGTGTCCTTTTTTTTGATGCAGCTGGCTGTGCCGCAGTTGCTCCAGCTTCCGCTGGTGCCGATTCACTGCATTGCGGAAGGCTTTCCACGGCAGGTGCAGCTGTCTCCGCCGGTCCAGTTGCTGCAGTTTGATCTAAATTAGCAGTACTTGAGGCAACGGTGGCACTTGAAGATTCTGGAACTTCTGTCAGCTGCTGCATGTCGGCCTCACTGCCAAGAAGCTCGCTCAATTCATTCCCCGTTTCCATAGTGCGTATGATCTGCGAAAAGTTACATAAGTATTAATAGTAGTGTCACAAAGGCTGGACACACATTAGAGACACCACATTCGTTGCAACTTGCACCAGTGCTCAGGGGAATGAATGTACATGCTGACGAAACAGCAGACAAATACACATTTACGCACATAAAGCAATGCAAACACTGCAATTTTATGTGTGTGATGGTGTCCGTTTGTGCAATGCTTTTTGAAATCGTCGTGGCTCACCAAGTAACCCATCGGCACATATAAGGTAGATACCAACCTGTGAAACGGAGAGGCTTTCGCAGTTGCTTACAACAGCAAGTATAGCGTCATTTACCAGCAGACTCCCAAGGAACTGGTGTATTCGCCAATAAAATGGCCATGTGACCGCACCAGAACCTGTGGTTTTTTTTTTTTTTTTTTGAGAATAATCTGTAATAAACGAAAGTGCAAGCTTAGTAGCAGTGACAGAAGGAAGTTGAAACGATTCTCTGGGCTTGTGTACGACACCACCTTATGACACCAGGCTTTGAACAGTGGAATAGGTTGAATTGTGCATACTGCGTGTGATAATCCAATTCGATAACAGTATCCAATGGCAAGACGACTGCACCAACTTGCACAGAGTCCATTCTTGGTAGTCGCACTATAGAGATAAAAAATCCTAGGTACACAAGGTATGTCTAGAGTTAATGTTTTCACAAGTGGACTTGTATTCTGTAGGATTTTAATTCCTGAGGACAAGTCCGTTTGTTAAAGTGTTGGCTTCAGGAACATCCTGTCTTCCAAGGGGTTTTTTTTTTTTTTCATTGCTTCAAAATTTTATCTCCGACTGAACTTGCCAATAAAGGCACCTGAGAGAGGCCATGAGGACGAGCTATTAACTTATCTATAATGTTGCCCCGGAAAGGCAATACAATCAACGCGGGTACAAATTTGTTTAAGTTGACCACTAAATAGGCATAGCAAGTGTTTTTATGTGGGACACCTAGCCAAATCACACCGAAATGGTCGTAAGGGGCAGAGTTTTTTCGCGCCGTTTTCCGCAAACATTTGGTTGGTTAGAAGTGTGGCAGCTTGGGCTAGTTGGTATGGCATGACGATAGTTATAACGCGAGAACAAAACGACGACACAGGGACAGGGAGTGTCCTTGTCTCTGTGTCGTCGTTTTGTTTTCGCGCTATAACTATCGTCATTTGATTGGTGGCAGCATTGACATGCACGGCGTAAGCTCCTCGGCAGTACACAGGCAGGATATTCAAGTCAAAATGCTCACCTGTACTTGCTTCGCAGATTTTCGATCTTAGTATGTACTTGGGCTCGCGTCCTCACGATGCCGTACCTGGCCAGCGCTTCCGTAATGGCAGAGTAAATTGTGCCATTCCGCTTTTGTCCACGAAGGCCTGAGAGGTGTTCTTCCCAGAGCGTAATCAAAGTCATCGTCTTCTCTAGTCCTCTTCGGTCCAGCTCGCGCGCTCATTGGGACACGTCATCTCTTTTTTTATTTCTTTTTTGTTTAAGCAGAGCGAAATGGCGCGTACGGGTTGGCGGAAGATTGGAAAGCAAAGAATGAAAACTGATGAAAAAAGCAGAGAAAGTCACGGAGAAAGTCACCTTTTTTCTTCCTCCGTGGAGAAAGTAAACTCGATGGCGATGACGATGAAAATACCAGTGTTGCATGCTTGTTTGCCAAAGTTTCGCTAAAATTGACAAGCGTTTTATTATTAATACTTTATTTTCTTTGTATAACGTTCAAAGCACCTTTTTAAGACTTTAGTGCGAATAAAAAACGAGAAATTTTATTTTCAGCTTAATACAATTTGTTTTATATACTTTCAGGTAAATCGCATTTCGCGAGCTGTGTCGTCGAGAGTAGGCATTTCTCAGTCAACCACCTTCCTCCGTGCAGTCAACTGAGTAGCGAAGGCATTTGGTGGCGAATGGCACTCGGATTTTGTTCGCCCGTGTGGCACCGCGCGAATGGCAATAAATCTGAAGGCATTCGGGGGTAAATGCCATTTTTTCTGCCCGTGTGGCATGGGTATTAGTTTTCAGCGGGTACCACTCCGTTCCGTCTGAAGACTCGTATTGGAACACTGCAGATCTTTGTGTGCCTATAGTCGCGACAGTGATGGCCCGCAATAGGTTCTGGCAGATGAAAAGGTTCTTTCATGTTGTTGACAACACTCAGTTGAACGCAGGCGAAAAACTGGGCGAAATTCAGCCGTTTTACAACGAAATCTCCAAGTGTTTCCGCCAGTTAGGAGTGTTCAATGAAAGCCTCAGCATCGACGAGTCAATGGTGCCCTATTATGGCCACCACTCGTGCAAAATGTTTATTCGCAGTAAACCCATTCGATTTGAGTACAAAATATGAATGATGTGCTCTTCGAACTGGGTACCCTATGCGATGGAAATATATTGTGGTAGGAACGAGAAGGACGACAAGACACCTCTCGGGATCAATATGGTATCGATCCAATATGGTATCGATCCTGGAAGCGCCTGAACAGCACGAAGTCTACTTTGACAACTTCTTCACTTCGCACGGCCTCTTGACGAAACTGGCTGACCAGGGCATTCGGGCGACAGGGACTGTGCGAGATACAAGAACCGGTGGTTGTCCACTGAAGAGCTTGAAAAAAATCGAAAAGGAAGAAAGAAGAGTTTTCCACTACAACTAAACACAGTAAATTATTCGTTAAAATATGCCTGGATTCCGTATGAGTGGAAATTAGCTAAAATAGTGCCGATACAAAAAAGACAAGGATTCGGATATGTCATAGAAAACATTCGACCCATTTCTCTTACATCTAATATGGTGAAGCTCATCGAAAGAGTGCTCAATAAAAGAATTCTAATATGGATGGAGGAAAATTCGATATTAAATCCAAATCAAATTGGCTTCAGAACAGATTGTTCAATCTGGTGTGCACACGCAGATTTAGAAAGCCGCATTCAGCTTGCTCGCAAAAAAAGACAACATGCGGCACTAGTGACATTGGATATAGCTAAGGCATACGATAGTGTAGAACATTCAGTATTATTAGACATATTAGAGAGCCACAATCTCCCAAAATATATATTGGCGTGGGTGAGGGAATTTTTGAGAGGAAGAGAGTTCTATTGCTTTAAGGATGGTTGCGCATCGTCAAAGTGCAAACAAACACGTGGTGTCCCCCAAGGCGCTGTATTATCGCCAGTTCTATTTAACATCTTAATGAGCACTATACCGCATTGCCAGGACGTGAAGGTGTTTGTATATGCTGATGATATTGCATTTTTCACGGCACATAGTGACATATATTCTTTATATCAAACGCTACAGAGATATGTCAATATGCTGGAGAGATGGCTAGATGCAGTCTGCATGCCCTTAAATGTAAATAAGAGTGCAGTATTGATATTCCCGTTATCCGATCCCATCTCAATTTCAATATGTTATAAACAAGAGCCCATTCCACAGGTGGAATCTCTTAAATATTTGGGAGTAACTTATAATGCCAACCTAAACTGGACTCCTCACATAGAAAGCATGGCATCTAAAGCACAACGCGCCTTAGGAATTCTTCGTAGACTGAGCAGCCGCCGATATGGTCTACGCAGAAGCACAATGGTGATGATCTATAAAATGTATATGCGACCAATCCTAGAATTCAGGTGCGTATTGTTCTCAGGTGGCCCTGCCTATAAAATAAAGCCTCTGGTTATGCTGGAACGAGAAGCCTTGAGATTGTGTTTAGGACTTCCGAGGTTTGTAAGAAACAATGTTTTGTATCTGGAAGCACGATTACCTACATTACATTGCCGTTTTCGTATCCTAACGGTTCAGACGTTTCTGAAATTTTATAGCTATGCGCCAAGACGATCTGAGTATGATTTTATAAATGACCCAGACAGCTTTTTTCTTGCCCATTGGCCACGCTTTCGAACACCTCAAATTGCTTTTGTCCAGAAACAACTAGATAGGTTAAATGTAAAAATTCGAGATGTGATTGCTGCGCAGGATACAAATCAAATTCTTAAGATTGAATTCGATGAGATTTTTCCCTCTAAGTCCAAATTACAATCCTATAGGGTCTTAAATAGCCGACTGCAGGATTATCTTGCACACGCGGAAACGAATAATATTATAGCCACAGATGCTTCAGTATTGGATGAAAAGACAGGTGTAGGTATATACTCACATTCGCTTGACTGGTCTTTTTCATTAAGATTACCGGATTTCCCCCCAGTTTTCGAAGCTGAGCTGTTGGCAAAAGTTCTAGCGCTGCGAAAGCTACCTTTGAATGCCGCTAATGCGATCATAATAACGGATTCCCTGTCAGTACGTACGTCGATTACGGCGTCAACAAAATCGATGGCCTTAAAGACGCTCCTTATGCTAGTTCCTCCTCAGCTGCAGCTACTGAAATTAGTATGGGTACCCGGTCATTGCGGCTTAGAAGTAAATGAAATCGCCGACTCTCTAGCGCGAGCAGCATTGGAAGGGCCAGTACTATCAGTCCTTCCCGAAGTGGCCACTATAACGGCGACAAGATACAGAAAGCTTGCGCTCAGTGCAGACGCTATGGAAGCAATATTGTCAACACCAGAATTTACTCACTTAAGATTTCCATGGAAAAGTCATTGGTGTCCTACAAAACAGTTGGAAACCATAATAACCAGATTTCGATGTCGTGTCCCCCCGTTAAATTTCTATTCACATAGGGCTGGTCTGGCGATATCACCACTATGCAACTTTTGTTCAGAATTGGAAACAATAGAGCGCTATTTTTTATCATGTCGCCGATACAAATTGCTCAGGAAAACATTCTTAGCCCTCCCATACGCTAGCCTGGGGTTGAATTTCATTATAGAAAACATACTTTCCTTTGGTGCTTACGATCTGGGCTTCAGCCACGAGAACGTTTTCTACGCAGTTTGCAAGTACCTGAATGAAAGTAAAAGAATTAAGCTTTTAATTGCGTGATTTTTAATCATGCAAAAAAAATAATTCCAACGAACACAAGAGCATTGTTTAACCATGCTGATTCTTATTCAAAGTAATGAATAATTGTCTTATCTGCACGAGTGACAAGCAACTATTGCACTCCTTTCATTCTGATTAGGGTGTCTTTTCTTTTTTCTCTTTTTTCTGGTGGGTGGTTTCGATATTAAAAAAAAACCTATTTAATTAAGTCATCGATTCTTGGACAATCCCCCGGAGTGGGTACGAGCCATGTCTGTGGATTCATCATCATCATCATCAAGTGTGATGGGGTAGTCTACGCATGCAGGTGGAATGACAATGCAGTCGTCACAGTTTCTTCTAACCACCTCAGCCGCGAGCCTGTTGGAAGTGCGAAACGCTTCTCACGACGCTCAAACAAAAAGGTGGACATTCCTCAACCATATTTGATAAAAAAATACAATGAGGGCATGGGCGGAGTAGATGTGATGGACCGCCTCCTCGGAAGCTATCGACCGAGACTGAGGAGCAAGAAATGGTGGTGGAACCTTTTCAGCAATGGTTTGAACATGGCTGTCGTCGCAGGATGGCTCCTCCACTGCGAACTTCACAAGGGTAGTGATGCCGCCATGACGCACATCGCCTTTTGGCGGGACGTCACCCTGTCCTTGCTGCAGCTCAAGCAGAAACTCACTGCAAGACCTGGACCCCGGGTTCATCCGAGACATGAGGACAGAAAAACTGATGGCCACTACATCATCTCAACGACTCGGGGAAGGTGCGCGGAATGCTAGAAGAATACAACGAATCAGTGCCAGCAGTGCAAAAAGCGGCTGCACATGCTTTGCCACTTGCCACGGTTTGCGATTTGCTCACTGTAGTACAGCCAGTAGTATGAAAGAAGAAATTTTCGTAAAGTGTTGTTATGAATATTTATACTTTTCAGAGACATCGTATGACGCTAAATATTATTCTTCAGTCATCCTGAATAAGGAAACCCGACTGAAAAGCCAATAAAAGTTGTTCCAAAGAAAATGTGTGTTTTGCATATGGGAAATGCCAACATTCCAAAAATGGAACATGCGAAAAAACATGCTTAGTCATTGTGAATATGGCTGTATTTTTGATCATAGGTAATTTAGAAGGCCAATGCAAATTATCAACATAAATTTTAGTTTGTTTTTTACCGCTCCATAGTGCGGCGTTTAAAAGTTTAACTTGTGCCACCAAGCCTATCACTTATGTTGTCCACACACAATGCAGCAGGCAACCCATGAGGTTAGCAATCATACAAACTTGCAATTATTCTTTAAAGCTTTGCAAACAGCAGCAATAAACTTCTTTGCCACAGCGCTTGAAACTGGAATGAGCAACTGCCTCAATATCTATTGCTGAGCTAGATACATTGATATCCAGAAACTTGGAAAGCCGCAGCACCTTCACTGAAACGGGTTGCCCACGCACATCTCCTGTTGACTTTATTTTTCTTTGTTGTTTTCCATGCACCTTTTATATATAAAATTTCACCAATTTACTGCTATTCTCGTGCTTTCATTCCATGCATACTCCAGTGCTTTTGTGGTATTCACAATTACTGCAAATACTGCGTAGCAAACTGTGCACAGTGCTAACTTTAAGCCAGCCCTCTTTTTATCAATATTTTGCCATTGCCTTACGAGCTATACAGTATACTCTCAGTAAAGGGAACCTGAAAGTACCGGGAAAATATGTTCCATTCAACAGGAGTTCCGTTTACTGAGAGGTAAACCAAGCATTGCAGAGGCAATAGTTCCTTTAAGCAGTAGCTCCGTTTAACAGATTTCAGTCTACTGTATATCTTTCATATGAAAAGGCTGCTTGAATGGCTGTCTCAGTAAATATGTTTATTTACTATTTTTTCGTTCGAAATGTCTTCCCAAACAAAGCATCTGTTGTAATCTAGACCAACAAAGCAGAGTTTGAAGATTGACTTGGCTTGGGTTTCATTACTATATAGGAATAGTGCACGGCACTAATAAATTGTTTTCTAATCCAGATGTATGTGTGGTGTTACATACAAAATATATGCAATTAACTTTTCCAGGAACTATAGATTGCTATAGATTGCACGTAGCATGGTTCCACCTTCAATTCCATGATGTGCTGCCATTATTTGCCTTCCTCTAGTGCCTTTTATCTTAAGGTGCCATTGCCATGTCAAGTAATGCAGCTATTCCAAGTTGAAGCGTGTGATAACACCTATAGAAGGTAGTCAGCAAGTGCTGGTAAAGTACCTGTGTCCTAGTTTGCGTGTTGTCCAAATATGTTGTTGCCTTGATCTGACTTATCCTTTGTATCAGTGCCACACACGTAAACATGTGAACTGTCTGTATCGAGAGACAATAAACTAGATATGTTGGAGAGGTTCTCGGCATGCTTATTTTTATGGTTAAAAAAGTTTTTATCTTATGTTTTCAGAAGTTCACCAATCATTATGAATTGAAGTAGTGTCAATTTTCTAGCACCCAATGAGACTGATTTGCTGTGCCACATTATCAGCTTGACGACACCTGGTACACTTATTGAATTATCTGTATTCGACTTAAATATACATATTCAACTACCTAATATATATATATATATATATATATATATATATATATATATATATATATATGGCACAAATGAAATCATTCATTGCTATTATCGAAATTTGAAAGTTTACTTGTGCAAGGTTTATTGCAGCAATTAACATTCATAAAAAAATAATTTTTATAATTGGGGCTCCTAGGGTTTGCGAACTGATGCCTGGAATGTTACATACAATATTGCTTCTCCCAGTCACTCTCCCGGCACAATATGCAGAGACGGAGAGGAGACTTTATGCATGTATTACGTTTCATTCGGAGATGAAATCTGGCTGAATCGCTGGAAAAGGCTTGCGATCAACCTAGACTTGAGAATAAGCAGGCCGTGGTGAAAATTTAGGGTTGAGAAAGCTTCAATGGAAAACACAGTTTCTAAGCTTAACACTTTGCCATCTTGAAGGTTACACAACTTGACACATCTTGATAAAATATTACAATTGATCTCAATGTGTGGCACTTCAGGTTGTCTAGATTACTGAAGTGTAATGATGCATGCCCAGAACTTGCTTTGCCGAGGAAGGGTGTTGCCAGAAATTTTTTTTCGAGGGTTTCAACCATACCAAACACATTGAACCATGTTTGTGTCTATGTCTGTATGTGTGGATCTGTATATAACATGTGCAAAATTAAAAACTTTTGGGTGTTTTAAGCTCCTAACCACACCTTCCCACTTGGTACAGCACTGTTGTTGATATCGACCTTACCTGGCTCCTGCTCCCCCCCCCCCCCCCTCGTGCTCCTTTCTACATGAAAGCCTCTTGGACAACCCCTGTTACTGATTCGTACTGGTGTCACTGCCGTTGGTTGTTTATGAAAAATCGAAGTCGTCTGTGAGTGAAAATTTGAGATCTAGATGCAAATAAATACAGATAAACTTGCTTATAACGAACTTCCGTATTATGAATTTTTTGATAGAACAACGTTTTTATTTCCTAATGTGCATTTGCACGTGTATTTGCGACCTCTATGTAACAAAGTAACAGTGGGAGACATCCTTGACATAACAAATTTTCACCATGGATTCTAGGAATTTTACCCTGGACTTCGTAATTTTGGCCCGAGCATGCTTCTTCCGCGGTTGCCCCGCCGCGGACAAAGCGCGGGGCGGTGGGGACTCCCACACGAGAGCGAGCACTCATTATTGCATGTGTGGCGGGCAGGCAGGCCTGCATCAGTGATGTTCCGTGCAGGGAATTTTCCCTTTTTCAAGGAATTTTCGCCTGTCATTTTGGCCGAAGGGAAAAGGGGAATCTGTGATATTGCAGGGAATTTAAGGAATAGTTAAAATTCTCCTATGACCACCAATAATTAGCGGTCACAGCGTGCTTTCACCTGCTCTAGTAGGCTCTGGCACATGCACCACGCAAGCATAGCCTTGGAAATTTGTTTCTGATATTTACACGGAGCAAATTCTAGTTCACTATTGGCGTTAGACTTGAAGCCCACAATGTGCAATGTACTCACAGAATACAAAATAATAAAGTCATGCTTTTGGTGAGCGGCAGTGGAGGGGCTAGGCACGATTTCTAAAGTCGCCAGTACGTTAGACACGTGTAAGTATAGTAGGTGTGTGCGTGGATGGGTGAGAAAATAGTACTGTTATGTAGGAAAATATGCTGTAAATTTCATGAACGTTTGCAAGGAAAAATCCCCGAAGTAAGGAATTTCCGTGTCTCTGAATGGTAATTCTTTGACGTAGTACGGAAACACTGCAGGAGTCCTAGAACTTTTTCTAAACAGCAATAAATCTTGTGTCAACTTTGAAATTTTTTATCACAACAATGGTTTACCTTTTTGTGCCTGTCCGGACACGTGAAATGGCTAGTTTGACCTCCATCAACTCCCCCTGCCCCGAATCTTTTCTACTCAGCAAATAGGAAAGCTACACCTCTGAAAGCATCTATGATGCCACTGTAACGAAAGTCTGAGCAAGAGCATCACGTTTCTTTTCAGCCAATCCATGGTGTGCGACATAAAAAGAAATTATTTCAAAGAGACACGCAGGAGGATGTGTGTGACCAGTTAGTACTAAGATAAGTAACAAGTTATGTGACTGGGCCATTGGTGTGAATAGTACATGATGTATTGCATAACAGGCGCTTGTCTTCATTCGTCGCTCCTTTTCTCTTCTCTGTTGTGCAAAGTGCACATTGAAATGAATCGAGCTCTGTTGCTAATGTTGGCATCTGCAAAAAAGACTGACACGGTGACAGTGATTTCTTAAAATGGCAATGTACACTGGTGTTTTATTTTTTGAAATAGGTAAACATATGTGCTATGTACATGAATTTCCATCTGCACCTACACATGATGTCAGCATGCAGACTTCCTTCGCAAGATGACCTTTCCTTTCAGAAGCTGAGACAGATGAATCTTGACCTTGCCGCTGTCGCTTGTTTTCTTCACCCAAAACTGCGCAGTAGAAAGAAAGGAAGCAGTTGGAAGTTAGCATTCCATCCTTTAGTCTTACCGGCTATGCCGTTTCTTTTACAGTGATGCATTGTACCAGTTTAAGCACATGGTCAGTTAATTACAGCAAACGTTCGAGCAGAGCACGGGAATAAAAATAGTACTACCAAAAAAAATTAGAATGAAATATATACGTGCTACAATATAAAAAAACTACCACAAAACAAGCTAAGTAGTGCAGCCTATGCAGCATAGAAACTCTCAATGTTACTACACTTTAGCTGTTCATGTGCAGTAAAGCAATTTTTTTTCTTCAGCATCTAGGGCACAAATCAAAAGGTGTGCACTTCATGAACCCTATGCTGGAGTATATATTTATTTTGCGCAAACTCTATACTGCTCCATCAAACTGCAGGCTGTGTTTATGTATAGTAATAGATAGTATTCACAATAATTAGTTTATTCACAATTAATTTATTCACAATAATGTAGTCAAACCTCGTCAGAGCGAAGTCATGTCCCTCCCCCTGAAAATGCCAACCATGCATCAACATACAGCGTAAAGTATGTAAAATAACATTCTCCTAGATATAAAACAATGCATTTTGTACTATGATTTCCCTAAACAAAGCTGTTGTTTCGGGGGAAGAGAGCACAATCCATGCTGTCTGAAGTCCTTAATGTCACATGAAAACTCGTTGCACTACTGCCAGTGTACGAGCTAAGGCGTATGCAGTGTTTTGGGCAATTAGTCGAAATTAAGTGATGCTAGACTATAGCACATCGTACGAGACAAGATAAAGTGAAAGAAATGACCAAAAACCAGCAGTGTGCCACTACTCACTTCTGACGTGCCCACCCCTGAGATGACACCGAAGAAACGGCCCATATCTTTCGAATCCACGCAAACGGATTGGCCCCTTTGGTAGCTGAAACAAAAAAACAGAGACTGCATTGCAGCTTCATGTTGCTGAATCGTGATTCGAGGTCTCACCATTTCCGCTCGTAAAACAATTTGCCGTCCTCTATTCGGGCTTCAATTGCGTGTGAGCCATGGTCCATGTTTCCGTATTCTTCACCTGCGAAAACAGGCAGAAAAAAAAAAGGCAAGATTAGACATGCTAGCCCAAAGGGACAACGCAGCTGAGAAGCTGCTTGATTTCACAACTCACAATCCAGTCTCTTGCTAAGCGATGGAGCCTTTCCCTGAAAGAAAGCATAAAAATCAACAATTTGTGACAAGCAAATCCCAATTGTGTCAACACTCTACTTTGCTGAACCATACTCCCCCCACCCCTGCCAAGAAGCAAGAAAATTTTGCAAACCCTTCAGCGTGCCACTTAAGAAACAAGGCTCACAAAAGAAAAGTAACTGCTACGGCATTGGTAGGATCACGACTTAGTTCTAGAATCACCTCTAGCATCTCTCACCACTGGTTGCCCCGGAGTATGCACATACTAATACAGATAACAGCAGTCTTGTTGGCATAATGCGAGCAATACTGTTGGAAATTAGCTGACATATCTCTTGCCAAGCCACACAAAACCCTGTCAAAGTGATCGTATCTCCCGATACGACTTCTCAAAGAAAAAAAACCAGCCCAGGAGCTGTTCCAACTAGGTACCATGATCAAGAAGCTGTGGGCTTACCCCCAACCCCGTATTACGCTCCACTCAACACTCTGTCTCGACTCGACAGAAAGTCAATGGCAGCGCCGCCCCTCAACGGAAGTGGCTCCGGCACTTCATTGGCATCCCAGAGCAATTCCTGGGAAGTGTAGAGTTTTCTCCTGTCAAGGGGTGAAGCAGCATTTTACTCGATGGAGTGAAGGAGGCGCTCAACAATATGCGAGCTAGTGTAGGACAGGAATGGAGAAATGCTTGACAAGATCTGTTACAATAACGAAGACTTGATAGCATGGATGAATGTGTGTGAAATTAAAGCTGGCTTTCATGATGGAAGGTTTAAATAGACACTTCTTCAGACTGTGTGCATCGTGTAGATGTAGTAGGTGTAACTGGCTGCAACACATCAACTTGAAGGCAGCAATGACACCATCCCAACAGTATTAGGCAGGGTTGTAAGCCAACGGGAAGAAAGTGTGAGGGTAGCATGAAAGAGAGCTATCACTTTGCATACCTTGCTTAAAATCTTTAGGTCGTCAACTATTTCACCATCGTCCAAGAGGAAGTTAAGCTGAGGTGCCAGCGTTAAGGAGCAATACCACATCATAATAGCACTCAATATAGCACACAGTGATTAACTAAGGATGTGTCTGGCCACCACATATTGATAAAAGCAACACTTTATGAAAAACACCCAAAAGAAGAGAAAGTTGTCATCAAGCAATTGATTAGCAGTACAGCAACTGAAAAGTAGCAATTGAGTATAACTGCAGTACAATATTTCTAGCAGTAATTACTCTGCTGTTGAAACCTATACAAACTTTATAGTAATTTAAGTGAAATGATTGTAACGAACATAGCTCACACGATGACTGCATCATGAACAAGTTAAAATCATGGTCACTATGAAACTTTCTCTCGTACAGCTCGTGCTGTAAAAAGCGCGTGACACAGTTGCATCAATTGAAAAACTGGAAAAATAAAACGAAAACATGTCTAATTAAAGTATTTTAAAGGATATTAGGTGAAGTCTTTCGCCTCTTTTCAGGCATTGGAAGCGGATCGTTAGGTCTTCTGCGTAGTTTTCTCGTTGTCACAGATTTCACCTCCATGGAATCTGCGCACCACGGCAAGCTGGAACCTTAAATGAGACAATTTTAGTGCAGCTGGCAAAGAAATGGCAAGCAAGCAGGCAAACAGAAACAAAAGAAAAGCAAAACTCACAATGCAAAATAATTGAAAGCAAAATTCATGCACTACAAAACCGATATAACATGCACTAAATGGTAACAAGAGCATGAAGCTGGATGTCTTGGTAATACATAACTAATCACTGAATGGTGGACTGAATGGTTACAATAGCAGTGGTGCAGTGCTTAGACAAGCACAAGCTCGACAAGCAGAAAGCATACCATTCGGCACTGGCATAACAACTCATTTTCGCTACAGTTTCAACCAGTTAAAATGCCATGCATAGGTAGTCTTGCATAGAGGTGACAGCAGAGAGCTCAATGTTTGTAACAACTTATGGCTTAGCCAACTTGTACTGTGCGTCTTTTGGACAAGGGCAAAGTCTGGTACGCATTCGATATTGATTAAATTTTCTAGAGCTTTTCCGCATCACACGTTTATGGCCAGACAGCAGCAGTCGTCAACGAATCATTATCTTATGTTCGATTCAGCAAATAGAATGCAAACGTTCGAAAACTAAACAAGAATCTAATATGCACTACTGCTTCAGATATCAGCCCAAAGATAACACTGTAACCACCAGAACAAAATGCAGCCCTACTTATCACACTCCAACATACTCCAAAAATTATTATGACAGCAACTGTAGCACCCAAGTTGATGTCCGTTAAAGGGGTACTGACACAAAATTTCGCGGCTGAGATGGCCTGCGAGATCTATTCTCATGAACATGCATACATCATCTGCAAAATATCAACAGCAAATATAGCTTGGAAGGTATTTTAAATTAATTTTGAAGATTGTGCGAGCGATCGACTCTATCGTACTATTGACACCCTCAAAAGGGACTCTTGAAAAAACTCTACTTCCCTCACGTGACCGCGCTGCTGCAAGTTATGACGTCAGAGCCTCCACTTTTTTATTTGGTCGCGTTTGCTCCAGCAGACTATTACTCGGCAGTTGCTCGCGAGTCCGCGGCACAAGGGTTGGAGGTTCCGTGTTTGCCGACGTTGCCACCTCGTTTGCTTTTCGAAAAACCTTGTTGATGCGAGCCGCGGGAAAGTGCGTTACAGTTATGTGTGCTGACATGGTCGAGCGTTGCACCCAGTGGCTTATTGTTTTTGAAACCCAAACTGACACTGCTCAATAATAACGAGCCTGTAATTAACTATCTGTCACATGCCGCAGAAAACGATGTGCCGGGTTATGGCTGACAGACCCCGAGGAACTTACTGGAGCAAAAAAATGCGAGGCCGAAATTTTTGTGTCAGTACTCCTTTATTATTAACATAGTATCCACCCTCCTTTAGAGAAGACTAACCGCATGAACAGTCATTTCTTTTCAGTCAGATGAGAACACATCGCTCGCATATATAAAATGATTCATCAGTGCCCAGAAGTGCCTGATGGATGAGTTCTGTGGCTGTAAGAATTTTCTTTCGTTCTCATAAAAGTAAAGGTCAACCAAAACCACATAATGAATACTTTAGCACAGTGGATTCTAGCATTCAGTTCACCTACATTCACAGCTGTTCACATACATGTAAATATTTAAAATTACTGAGAAAACCACCAGGCTCAAGTTGTACAATTTTGCTTGTAATGTGGCATATATATTGACGGTGCCAAGTTCAGGTGGGCATTTCAAGGAGAATTGTGCAGATACTCAAGGGGCATTGACAATCGCATTGTCTGACACTTGAAATTTTAGAAATTAGTATGTTGCCAGCGCAACCTGGTGACAATACCATTTTATATTTGCCCTAGCTGCGTCTTTCATAGGTTTAAGGGAACACTAGAGGCAAATATTAAGTCAAAGTTTGATGAAATAGTGATCCAAGAACCTCGCATTGTTACTTTTATGCCAAGAAAGTGCTTACTTTCCAATAAAATCATGTTTTACTTATCCAAAACTCGTTAGCACACTTCAAATTATCCGAATTAGTACTGTCTTTCTGACGTCACTGTTGCCGTGCCTAACGTTGCCCGCATTTACTACGCGGTTGCCAACACTAGAAGCAGCAGAACAAAAGTAGCGGGAGTGACAGCAACAACAATGGCCATTGAAACATTTTCTGCTTGCTTGGTTCAACCGGGCACCGCAAGATGGCACCACCTATCCAGCCTAACCAGGCGAAAACAGAACTTTCGAGCCACTCACGCCATTCCCCATAGCAACGCCAGGAGGTTCTTTTTTCTATGGATCAAACAGAAACAGACAAGCAGCATTTTATTACATATTGCAATGCACGGAATGATCTTTTTTTTTACTGTAGCTAGATTGATTACCAGTGATGTATTGTAGTCGGTCGCTCTCACGTCATTGGTGTCATTTTAAAAATGTCCTACTCGTGGTGCATGTGATGTCATTCATTTATTTTATTTCTCGATTAGTAGAGCACTGCTATTCATTACATTAACATTTTAGACATTTGCAAACATTGATATCTCACTCTGACCAAACATTGATATTTCACTCTGACTTAAATCGTTATTTGCCTATAGTGTCCCTTTAAAGTGCACTCATTGGTGTATGACATGACATAATTTTGTTTCAGATCATGTCTTGTTTATCTTCAGATAGATGAACCTAAACCTGCGATCCCAGTGAGTTTTAGATAATGCAACTATTTAGCAGTACAGCAACAACACTTTTGGCTTTTGTGCATCTCTCAGTGAGTCTCTATTTAGTCATGGTTGTGCTAAATGCATGCAAATGTTGTGGTACAGTCGTACAGTATCTGTTATTACTGCATGCGATAATTATGCTTCACTCAAATGCGCATAAGGACATCATGCTGGGGTAATCAACGCTTTTGGTGTGCACATCGGCCAAGTCACCTGCTCGCACGACGATCGCACCGGCCTACATACCAATGGCACTGGCTTTTAAAAGAGCCCTGCAACACCTTTTTTAAGTTACCACTCAACGACCTTACTGCTGTATGTTGCCTACCACCTAACATCCACAAAAGGTTCTCTAGTTTTAATCAGCCCCGTACATCACAATAAACATTCTCATACTAATCAGAGAGCATAGTTCCTATGCACACCAACTAATGCTAACACTTCTCTTTCGATGACCACAAACACTGACTATGCTGGCGTGATTGATAGTGCAAACAGTAGTCGAATGCACAAAGTGTCTTCTAGCTTCATTGAGGTTTCACAATGTTCAGATGCCACTTCAGGTGCAATAAGACCAGGGATGCCGGTTGTGAGCACCCCATAAAGCAACAAGCTACCTCAGCTTGCGCAACCTTTGCAACTGCCACGATTTAGTTGCTGGACTTGCACAGATTGCGTGTGCGTGCCACCTCTAAGCAGGCCATTTAGAGGAAGAGATTCACATTTCACCCTCTCTCTTATTGGACTCACCGCATTCCTTTTTTACTCAGACGCACTCACTGCGTGATTTCTCTCAACCTTGTAGGCTACCTCCAGCACTGTTGCTATTGCAAGAATGACTGGCTCGAATGTCCACAGTAGCCATGGCTACAGGTCGGCAACATTTTTCTAACTCTGTTCAAACAGTGTTGCGGGGTCCATTTCAAGAGCCAAAGTGCATTGTCACAGCTTTTTGAATCATGCCAGGGAGGCTACATTTCTTTTCAGGCAACATGACAATGACACAGTATACATGCCACTGCCATCGCCTAAATGACAATGACACACAGTGCAGGATGCAAGCCTACCTCCAGTGAGCTCGACGGTGCTCCTCTCCGCTTCTATCGCGCGCCGCTTCTCTTCCAGATCCATTATGAGCGATTCACGCAGGTCTATCTTCTTCTCTTCAAATTCACGAACAGCTGCTTTCTTCTCATGCAAGTATTCTCGCTCCACGCGCTCAACCTAAGATGGAGGATTGCAAGAAAACAAAAGAGAACATTGAAGAGCCAAAGAGTAGATCTAACAATAATTGAGACAAAAGTTTATTTTATGCTTAATTTCCAAGACAGGTTCGTACAAGTGTGCTACTTTTTGCACTGGATCCTGTCAAATTGTGGTACGAAGAGACCATACTTGATATAAGGAGTCACTGAATGCACAAAGTAAACCTGAAATTTTCCCCACCTGTACTAGTGCACAACAAATATGTCATTAAGCTAGTACCACATTTTGTGAAAGCGTAACTACGTAAGACTCCATAATAAAAGTGGCATGATTGCGTACAATAACAACAAAAAAGACAGATTACTGCGTTTCTTCTCGCTACTTCAGGAAATAGCTGTTATCAGAAAATGTATCAAGACGTCCCATGTAGAACTTATTAAACTTAGATCGTGCATTATGCAGTACATCCTTCCAATTTTCTGTGCACTATCCTCAGTACTCGGCAGATCAGAAGACAACAATGTCCAAATCCCGGAAAACACTGCTGCTTGACAAAGGGCACGGTGGCGGCAGACACTGACGCACCTCGTGAGACTGGAACACCTCGTTCAGAAAAAGCCGCTCTTGGTAGAGTTGCTCAATCTTGCGCAAGCGTTTGAGGTACTCGGGGTGTGTTTCCTCCTTGAGCTGTGTTAGCTGTTTCTTCAGCATGGCGAGCTTGTCCCTGTACATTCTGAAAGTAAAATCAGGTCGTCCCAGATCAAACAACTGTCGGGTGTTCAAGCTAGGCATTGCATCAGAAGAACCATGTCACTTGTGATTCAAACGACTTTGCTTGTTCGCCTTAAACAGGGCTAAACAGCCCTGCGAACCCACAACTGTACAACAACATGGACAGACAGCACACAGGTAAGAATGGTAGGACGAGTGCTCGTCCTCAGTGCATTTTAAGACTAATGTGCACAAGCGCTTATAAATGGCTAATAAAAAGAATATTCAAGAGATTTTGCCTGATTCGTGAAATAAGGGTAAGAGAAGCTTGGTGTGTGTGCGCCCAATGTACTGATTTTCTTTCTTAATATATCATTGCACAATGCTCTCTCCTAAATGTTTTGCTGCTCAATGGATTTTTATCTGCACACATAGCAGTACAACATTTCAATTGCTACAGGCAACAACGATGGTCACGCATTCACACCCAGGCATGCGCAGGGTTACGACTCAGAAGGGGGCAATAGTTCACTGCGATGAATTTTCAGCTCCTTTGGTGGGGAACCCTGCAGACGCTTTTGCTCGGTCATTAACAAACACGTTATTAATGAATGACAAATGTGCACTGGGAAACGTGATGATCACTAAAAAACAAGCTACATTTGCTAGAAAAATGCAAATGAGCTCAAACAAAATGCAAAAAGTGACAGGAATATTTTACAAGTGAGTTGGCGAAAAAATAAGCCCAAATCTGCTTACTATAAGTGTAACTGGCCACTCCTATTGAGACCAACATTGACATCAAACTCAAATGTATCGCAGGCATTTCCCAACATTCTCATCAACCAAATGTCCTCTTTCGGTATGCCAGAATAAACAACTTTTAAAAAGATCATTGAACATAAATCACCACTTATAAACTCTTTGTTTTCTTTCCAAACTTCACAGAATTTCTTTAGCAATTTATGATGTTAGGGCACAGCACAGCAACAAAGATAAACGCAAATATGCTTCAAGTTCACCACCTAACGAGAACAAAGCAACTTTCGAGGTGAAAAGCAATACATTAATATATAATACAACAACACGGCCTTCTGTGGAATCACTGTACAAATAATCAGGAACAAAAACGGAAAGCGATGCACTCTGTAAAGTAGCTAAGTAGAAAAAACAAGCCCCGCCGCGATGGTCTAGTGGCTAAGGTACTCGGCTGCTGACCCGCAGGGCGCGGGTTCGAATCCCGGCTGCGGCGGCTGCATTTCCGATGGAGGCGGAAATGTTGTAGGCCCGTGTGCTCAGATTTGGGTGCACGTTAAAGAACCCCAGGTGGTCTGAATTTCCGGAGCCCTCCACTACGGCGTCTCTCATAATCATATAGTGGTTTTGGGACGTTAAACCCCACATATCAATCAAATCAAGTAGAAAAAACAATCGCTCCAATGGACAGGGACCCCTATTGGGAATAATGCAGAATATAAAGCTTTGTGATCTTCCCAACATTTTCTTTTTAGGAAACAAAGATTAATTTACATAAAAGCACAACACTTGCTTGGTTGACTTCTCAAATAAAAATAAGCAGATACTATGGAAAAATGGTGCGTTGCATCTGCAAGGTACTACGAGAAGTAAAAAAATACAAAAAAAACCAAACTGACATATTACATTCATTTTAGTCCACGCAAGCGGTTCTTTCGTGCGCGAACAACCAGCTGACGTTACGCACAGCAACGGCAGCGCCGCGCACGGCGTAAAGTGGCCGACAGTAATGTAGATGCTATGACGTCATCAGCCACGCTCGGCATTTGCGCAGCTGTAAAGAAGCTTCACAGTGTCAAACAGCTGCTCACACCGTCTCGCGTGAGTGCGCTGCGCAATAAAACGGTCGCAGTTAGCACGAGAAACCGTCTCAGCGTTACGAATTTTCTCAAGATGGACACATGCGAGCTTACTGCTCCTTGATTTCGGTGCACTCCTCTTCGCGCTGCTTGACCATGTCCGTCTCGCTTGCATCTTCAGTGTCTGCGGAGGGAAAACAACACGAACCACAATTACACGTCGTCACACCACGAAGTGCTCTGCGGGTCAGACACTGCACGAACGTACTGGACCCTAGCATGCTCAGAAGTTAAAGCTGTCGAGTGAGTGCCGCCGAGTCCACTGGGTTATCGGCTCGATTCTACCTGCAGTCAAATGTTTTACACCGAAGCGTTCGCCAAGTCCTAAACACACTGGTCGACGATTGGAAGCGCAACAATGCACACAAAACTATTAGCCGCCGCGCCTTCCACCAACAGCATGAGTTAGAAAAAACGAAAGTTGAAACCATTTCAAAATTTTTCGACATGGCTCCCGCGGCCACGCTTAGACTGCTTTTTTTTTTTCCTTCGAAGTCGAGATGCATCGGCACTCGGTCAGGCCTGCACATGGGTTGCTGTAATCTCGCGTACCCGGGAAGTAAAAGAGAAGGAAGAATAGACGCGCATGAGGGCGGTCCGTATATTTAGTAATATTTTCCATAATATCCGTATAAATAGCCCATTTTCTATATCTGATCGACACTATGTGTTCCGATTCTGGTAGTACCGAGATCACAGGGCCATCAAGTGTGGCTCGAGATAGTGAATCGGCTATTTCATTCAACCGTATGCCACAGTGTCCCGGGACCCAGACTAACTTCAGGAACTTCACATGAGGTGGAACTAATGTTTGTAATGTCGCTAGAGCTCTTGATTGTTCTGAAGCTGTGAGAGTAGTACAGCACCTAACATACCCCTGGAAACCTCAGTGGAGTCAATCTAAAAAGTTAGAAGTTATTTTAACCAAATTTCGATGCCGTGTCCCTCCATTAAACTTTTACTTGCACAGAGCTGGTCTGGCGATATCCCCCCTGTGTCCATTCTGTGAAGAAACGGAAACAATAGAGCATTACTTTATAACATGTAAAAACTATTCATTAATTAGGAAAAGACTTTTAATTGTTCCTTTTCAAGCAGTAGGTTTAAATTTAACTGCAGATAATGTTCTAAGTTTCGGTGCCTTTAGCTTGGGACATTGCCACAGGAGCGTATTCGATGCTGTATGCAATTTCATTCGAGAATCAAAGCGCATGTCATAATAATGCCTGCTTAAATATATTTCTGACGACACTTGTCTAATTTTGAATGAAATTTGCATATTCATTTGATTGTGACCGGGTGAGATAAGCTCGATTGTCTGGTCTACTCAAAATTTCTGTCTTCCACTGTAGTATTACCTCACCTTTTCTCTTCTTGATTCAATCTTCAATTATTTGTTTAGTTTAATATTCCTTTTTAGTTAATTATTATTTTCTATTTCATCATTAGTTTTTTCATTAAGGATAAACCTTTTAATATATCTCATTTAGGATACTTCTAGATTTCATGGCCAATCCCCCATAGTGGGTATGTGCCAGTGCGAAGGGGCAACAACAACAACAACAACGAGGGCGGTCATTTTGTTTACCCACCTTCGTCCGAATCCCTATCGTCGTGATCGAGTAAGTCGTCGCAGTCGATGCTGTTGTCATCGTAGTCGACGTCGTTGCCGCTTTCTTTATGCATGGATGCGAAATCTGCCAGGTCTTGCAGGTACATTACAACGAGATCACTCCGGGTTTCTAGCTATGTTATTGTTTCGCGGATAGAAACAACCCGTTGCGCAAGAGAACTGATATGCACATGAAGACGAGAAAAAATTAGCAAACTCGCCCGAAACGCTGACCGAAGATCCAAGTTCGACCACGGAACGACAACAAATGCTATCATTGGCTGAAGCAAACTGCGGCACGCAAAAGGTCTGGTGACGTCAATAATCTCAATTTTCCGTTATACGTTAATTAATAAAATGTTTCACTTCAAATTATAACTATTTTTAGCTTTTCTAAAATTGATGTTTAATAGCGAAAGCGTTCATCCGCAGTTTTGTTTTGATTCTAAAGATAATTTTGTTGACAAAGCTCGCGCGTTCTCGTTTATCGCGAGAAAACGCGACGGGGAGGCGACAGTCTTGCGATTGCGCAGCAAAAAACGTCTTCGTGTACTTAGCGTTCCATCGGTGGCAATCCTTCGACATCATGTCTTTCCGAGGAAACGAATGCAGGATCTACGTCGGAAATTTGCCCCCGGACATCAGGAGCAAGGATATTGAGGATTTGTTTTACAAATTCGGCAAGATAACTTTCATCGACTTGAAGAACCGCAGGGGTCCGCCATTCGCTTTTGTTGAATTCGACGACCCCAGGTAAGCGTCCTACGTAATTTTGTAGGCGCGCGCTAGTGCATTAGAATTTGCTTGACTTGGAAGACTGCAGTAAGTGGTAATTAACAGCTTTGTTTTTGCTGCGGGGCGGCACTCGCGCTCATTGAGCTGTTTCAAGGTTTCGGCCCGGGCACCACCCTTGCCCTATTGTTTTGGTGCTCTGGTCTAGCGCTGTTGTCCTAGATATCCATTTATATATTTTGTTTTCCGTGTTGCATTGCTTGGGTAGCTGCCTCTTGTGACTCGCCTTGCTGTCGCAATCTTTACCGCGAATGCGGGGGCTTGCGCGCGTTTACTTCAGAAATGTCGGAACTGTGCCATGACGAAGCTCGTGGAGCACACACAGGCATTTGACTGCTATGTGTGCATTGTAGAAGAACATTGTTTACTGCAGATGTAAGCATATTTTTCGGTTGTAACGCAATTTTGCGCGTCGTCAGACTTGCAGCAGCCTCTAGCGTAACTTTCGCCAGTTCAGACAGATAAAGCGACTGCGTACCACCCCCTTCTATTTGCTATCAGTAGTGGTAGGAGAGCAGTCTTTTTTTCTTTCTGTCTATCGATATAGCTGGACAGCCGCTTTTTGCTGGCTGCAATTACGGAAGATGCCATCGCGGCATTGTTCGCACTGCAAAGAGCGTGGACGGAAGCGCCTTTTATAAAATGAGGGACCCGACATGACTGAGTTGCAGCTGTTGCATTGGACAGCTGGTTTGTTTGGTGTTGGACAACGTGGACAACGGTGATTCGCAACACGAATGACGGCGCATCGAATAGGTGTGGGTCGAGAAAACTAAATTAAGGAGCCGCTCGCTGGGAATGATTCCGACATGCGAAGTGGGGGGGGGGGGGGTATTCTGGGCGAATAAATTTCATTCAATTGCATATTCTAGACCTTGAAGGGCGTAACGAGAAGCTCGTCGCTCCAGTCAATTTGTGCATTTTAGTGACTGGATTACCCAAGGGCGTCACGCGAATAATGCGCGCTTACGAAATCGGTGGGACGCTGGGACTGTACCACATTCTGCTTTGTGAAATACTTTGCAAATACTTTTTCGTCTCAAATGAGAGCCACGATTTGCTGTCTTAAATGGAAATCTCTTCGCAGCTGACCTGTGCATGCGTGCTTGGAAATGGTATGCAATATCGTTGAGAGGCAATGTCTTATGTATCATTAAAGGACGAGTAATCGGCAGCACTGCAGCCCATAGAGTGGTTTTGAACATTCAAGTAGATGTGTTGGCCCATATCAGTTTCCTACATTCTTTGCCGAATGGCATTCTCCTATGACCGTGGGCCTAGGTGTGTCCGAACTATACTGTTCCAGAAGTTCTATCAGCACTGTGGAGGCTACAGGGCGCCCCAGCCAATAGGAAAGGCAATTAGCCCCTCCGCATGTATTCATCTGTGCCGTGTCATCTGCTCGCCTAATTGTCCTTGCGCGCTCATTGCATGTAACATGGATGGTTTATTAACTTTTAAAATATAAGTAAAACTGCCAACCAAGCCATTACACTTCAACTTCAGGAAGTTAGGCATCTCAACTACTTGTGGCTCTACTGAACATCGGTAGATGCTCATGCCAGAAGATAACTTCACTTTGACACTCTTCGTGGCTCTGGCATGACTGCTTCTCCATCGAAGCATTTTCTCAGATCTCTCGCAGCAATGCTTCTTTTGTATCTTTTTTTTGTTTCACCGAAGGAGCATCCGACACGTGTGGAACGCTGCGCGAGGTCGCATGTCTGATAATTGGAGATGCAGCGTTGGTCTGGCGACACAGCCCAAGCCCTGGCCTCTGCGCATTGGGCTTCTCAGATACGGCTACGCAAGCAGCATATCTCGCTAATAACGACCAAACGTACCTGATGCTTCATCCTCAGAGCAAGATGAAACAAATCGATGGCTGATTTCACAATTTATTTGTTGCTGTCAGTGCTGTGGAGATTTAGTGGGAGCAAGTTCAGATAGAATTGGGTGGTCGCTTCTGCATAGGGGCTGCCATGTTGATTTGTAACCATAGTTCCTGCAGGTAAACAGACACAAGTAAATAAATGTGTAGCAACTAAATGCGATGAAGAAAAAAACATATATGTATTGATTTAGCGCAACACACACACCAAGCAAATGCAAATTTTAAACAACCCTGCCATTTTCTAGGCACTTATATATGGAACTACGTTTCACTGTGCATTCGTGTGGCTTTCTTACACCTTGGAGCTTTAGTAGTGCTGAACCAAAGTGGTGAAACGGTAGAGCTGGGTTTTCGATGAAGTGTGTGCATTGCTGACTGAAAGTAGATTATGATCACTTGCCACTGGCAGCGACCACGGCGTTTCTTCATACCACCGAATGTCCCGCATAACGGGCCTGTTTGCAAATAAGTCATATCCATATCCGCACGCAACATAATTGCTCTGGAAGCGCATTGTTGTGTTCCCTTTCATATAGCTGGAAACTATTTTTTTTAGGTACTCGCACTGTTTATCATACATGGACAAACTGAACACACCACAAACATGTAACAGATGTAATGCCAACTTGCTCCTGTATCTGCTCTTGGTAGGTACATTTTGTGGCATTGCACGGAACGGACCCCTTAGCCAAACAAATTATCGTTATAAATTTGCAGTAATGATTACATCACTTTCTGTTGTAACAGTGTTGCCTGATTTGGTAGGGTGTTTCTTATAGGGACAGGAAAGGCAACTAGTCTACGATTGTTGAAAATAGCGGTCCAGAAACCTTGCAGTGTTACATTTGTGCCAAGGAAGGGCTTATTTTGAAACAAAATCTCGTTTCGGTGTCCGCAACGAACTGACTCGCTTCAATTACACGCCTCAATGTAACGTCTCGCGTCGCTGTTGTGCACATTGCCCAGCTGTAATGCACGGCCGCTGACACTATAGTAAAAGGGAAAGTAGCGGGAGCCACAGCATCAACTGTCATTGAACAATTTTTAGCCATGGCCTTCATAATGGCAGGCGTGCTTGGTTTAACTGGGCTCCGCTAGATAGCACAAGCTCTCCAGTTTAACCGGGCGAAAGTTGTACTTTTAAATCAGTCGTGCCATTCCCCATAGTAACGTCTGGCGGTTCTCTTTTTCATGAATCAGAGACGAACAGGCAGCATTTTATTTACATCTCTTGATGCTCGGAAGGTTTTTTATTTAGTCTTTATTCAGTGCAGCTAGATAGATTACTAGTGATTAATTTTATGTGGTTGTCTGAAGTCGTCGAGATCATTTTGAAATTTTCCTACTGCGACGCATGTATCTCGGGCATTTACCTGATTTTATCGGTAAGTAGGGCACTGTGATAACAGTGAGCTTTACCGACGTGAATTATTTGACTTTATTGTCTCTTTAATTTGCGTCTGCTAATATTCTGCACGTCAAGTTAGCACTTCTTTCTCTATCCTTAAACCATGCTTCTTCATTATTGTGCAGTATATCGGTGACATTTTAAGGTGGTCGCACAAACTTCCAGAATACAATCTGATTTTACTTGACCACTTTGCTTATTTTTCTGTGACAGAGATGCAGAGGATGCGGTGCAAGCCCGAGATGGCTATGACTATGATGGCTACCGCTTGCGTGTGGAATTCCCCCGGGGCTCTGCACCCGGGCGAGGCAGCATGGGACCCGGCAGGGGCAGAGGTCCTCCTGCCCGGAGGTCCCAGTACAGAGTTCTTGTTTCAGGTACGTAGGGTTCCTAAGTGCAGCAGTCGTCACACTCAAGTTCCAGGGCCCTCATCTGGCAATCACACCAGATTTCGCCTACGTTTTAGCGTGCTAGCCAGATTTTAAAAATTGGGGCAGTATTTTTTTGCTCTGCCATCCAGTATCTCAAATGTGTTGCTATTTGGAGACTGCAGCTGTGCTGCATTTTACATTATCTGGGCAAGTTGGCTTACTGTACACGCATGATCTAAAATCTGAATAAGTGTTTCATATGTGATGGCGTCAAACTGAATAAACTGTGCGGAAGATTTGAGAAGAGCTTGTTTCATGAACTTGGCTTGCTTGGAATTCCTGCTTAATTTGCCATTTCTGCCTTATAACCTGGTCTATGACCACTAACTGGCTAGGATTTCATTCAGTTCTCTTGAGCAACATTTTTTTTTTACTTGTTACATTGACTCCAAGTTGTAAATGCACCTCATAGTTTCATTTAGTGAGCCTTGACAGTGCTGTTTTGTAGTACTCAACAGGCTTCATACCCGATGCAGTTTTTTTTTTTAGCTGTATGTGAGGAATCTGTATCTGCTTATTTGTGTAGGTTTGCCCCCTAGTGGCAGCTGGCAGGACCTGAAGGATCACATGCGGGAGGCTGGTGATGTTTGCTATGCTGATGTGTTCAAGGATGGTACTGGTGTCGTGGAGTTCCTCCGATATGAGGACATGAAATATGCTGTCAAGAAGCTGGATGACTCGCGCTTTCGGTCCCATGAGGTGAGATAGACTTGTTGGGTTATCAAATGGAGATTCTGTTTGAGTAAAATGCCATTTATAGCAGTTCGGGCTTCTATAGGGACTATTTGTCGCAGAACGGATTATCTTTACAATTGGCTATAGTTGTAAGGGTATTAGTCAACTTGGGAACCACCAGTGCAAAATTTTCATTGTGATAGCCACGAGTAGCATGCAGACATGGCATCAGTAATTAGTAAACTAACTGTACCTAGGTTGAGCTATAGAATAAGACAAGTTCTGGGAAGATAGTCCTGGAGAGAAAAAAAAAAAAAAAATCTTTGAACGGGAGGTGTCGCTGGAGTCAACGTTTTGACTAGTGGTCTTGTTTTTGTCAAGAAACTGGCTCCAGCAACACCCCCTGTTCAAGGTCCTTTCATTTTTCCAAGCTAATGTAATGGACTCCCATTAAACGAGCCCTGCCGCGGTGGTCTAGTGGCTAATGTACTCGGCTGCTGACCCGCAGGTCGCGGAATTGAATCCCGGCTGTGGCGGCTGCATTTCCGATGGAGGTGGAAATGTTGTAGGCCTATGTGCTCGGATTTGGGAACCCCAGGTGGTCGAAATTTCCCGAGCCCTCCACTGCAGCGTCTCTCATATGGTGGTTTTGGGATGTTAAACCTCGCATATCAATCAAATCAATCCCATTAAACGAAACTCGGTTAAACGGAAACGTTGCATAAACGAAACTATCTAGGCACATTTGGTTGGTCTCCTATATATTTATTAAGTTTCAGGTAATCGGAAAATTTTTTATGCTTACATCGGTTAAAAATGGAACTAAAACGGGCAAAAATCCATGAACGGCGAAAGTGCCCACGGCAGTCTTGCAACCATGTAACATAGGCCGAAGATAGCCTAGCCAAGCCAATCCAGCGATCGACGTATCGTCGTAAACTTGAGATGGAACCGAAAAAACAGCAGCACAATGCACTTTCACTCGCAATGATAATAAAAATGATCCAAGAACTTGACCGCAATGGCCTTTTGAAGACGAATATTGCGAAAAAGTTCAATATTCCCAAGTCCACTTTGTCGAGGATACTCAAGAACAATGGGAAGATTGAAGAAGCTGTAAAACTTGGGAACTTTGCTTACGACAGAATGCGGATGAGAACGACAGCATAGAAGGAAATTGAAGATGTTCTTTTCCTCTGGTCCAAGCGAGCGCACAGTGCGAACTTCCCGATCCGCGGCCCTAATTCGGAAGCAAAGGCCAAAAAGATGGCTACTCGGATGATGATCGAGGACTTCTGGTTGAGTGATGCTGGCTGAGCCGTTGTAAAAAGCAGCACGGTTTTGTCTTTCAGACAGTTCCTGGAGAAAGTGCGGCTGTAAACAGAGATTTGTAGCCACTGGCAACAGGGGAGGTTGCAAGAAATTTTGAAAGCCTACGATCAACAGGACGTGTTTAATGTTGATGAAATGAGGTTGTTTTATAAAGCTCTCCCTACTGAGACTCTTGCTTACAAGGGCGAAACCTGTAGGGAGGAAAGCAAAGCAAAGATCGTATTACGGTGCTAGTAGCTGCCAACATAGGTAGCGAAAAGTTGAAGATGTTAGTTGTGGGGAAAGCAAAGCACCCACGCTGCTGCAAAGTTGTGTGCACGCTGCCTGTCACGTACCACGTGAACGGGAAATCTTGGATGACACAAGCAATCTTGGAGACATACATGGTTGCGCGAAGAGGATAGAAGATTTACTCAGCAGAACAGGAAGGTTATTTTTATCGTTGATGAATGCCCTACTCACGGTCAACCGATAGACTCAAATCGATCAGCCTAGAGTTCCTGCCATTAAATGCAACCGCAATCGTTCAATTGTTGGACCAGGGCATAATTCAAAAGCTGAAGGTTCTCTACCACTGCCAAGTCCTTCAGCGAATGCTTCTTTGTGCAGACAACAAAAAGATTACAATGTGGACTCGCTCTCAGCTCATCATTCTAACCAATGCCTATGAATGTGTGAAAGTATCAACTGTGCAAAGGTGCTTCCACCATGCAGGATTTTCTAGACAAGACCTTCCAGATGACAAAGACAACATTGCCGAGGCTGAGGAGGCTGATTATCTCTTCAGTCAGGTGACAGTCATCTTTCACGCGGGTGGACTATGAAACACTTGATGAAAACTTCGCCGCATGCCGCGAGGTTAGTCTTCAGGAACTTGCTGCTGAAGTTCGAGATGAGGACCTGTGCTGAAGTGGTGATGAGATGGTGTGTGTGATCCTGAGCCCATTGTAATGGCGGACAGTGCAGCAAGAGATGCTGTCATCTTGTTGCAGCGCTACTTTGAACACGACGGTGGCACGGATTTCCTGCCCAGCCTTTCGGCCATACAGTCTTACTTTGTGAAAAAATGCTTGAACAAAGCCAACAAAACTGTCATCACTTCTTTTTTTCTGAGTCGGTAATCTTAGCAAAGCTTTTTTTTTTTTTTTTTCTAATCAGCTGTAGTAGTATTGTATACTTCTGTTTTTTTTTTTTTTTTCAGTCAGCAACAGTTGGTGCTTTTGAAATAGTCATGTTTCATTCATTTTGTGGGCTTTGCCTAAATGAAACTTCTCATCAATGGAACAAATTTTCTTGCCCCATCGAGTTCCGTTTAAGAGGAGTCCACTGTATGTACAAAAAGAAATGCAAGATGAAAAGCACCCCCTGACCTGAATGTTGAGCATTTGATCCGTGCTGCAGTGGTCGCATTTTGATGTTGGCCGAATGCTAGAGGCCCGGGCGTCGTCGTCAGTACATGAAGAACAGCAGATCACATTTCTGGAGCCCTCCGCCACATCGTTTCTCATAATTGTATCGTGGTTTTGGCATGTAAAACCCCAAATATGTGTATTATTACTATTATTATTAGTGCTGGATCTACCACAGAATTTCTGTTGTCTTGCCACCATGGGAGAAGCACACTGGCACTGATATTTTTATCGCAAACTTTTTTTTGCCCCGGTCTAAGGCACAGTATTGGCATGTCTTGTGTTCTCTGGGTGACTGTTCACTGGGACAGATCAGATGCCTGGAGGAGATCCTCATCGGATGGGGCAGCCTGCGAAACAGTCTGAAAAACTGGAAACTACTTGCGAAGGGACTTTATCAAAAAGAGTAATTTCCGACTTGTAACTCCAGGACAGCCTCATCAGCAGTCTGTTGCGATTGCTGCGCATGCACCTCAGATGTCCAGTGTGTGCCGCTGACTACACGAGAAGTGGCCCAGTCCTGTGCGATGAATGCCGGTGATTAGGAGGCCTGTTGTTTTTAATGACTGCTTTGGCATTTATTTTAATTTATAAATTATTCATTTTAAAATAAGTTTTTGAAGAACACTTCGACTTAGTGGCCGTTGTGCACCTCTGTGCTTGAGTTCTTGATGTGTAAGTGATATGTTAAAAGAGCATGCTAACAATGTGTAAAATGTACAATTTGGGAAATTATTTTGAAGAAACTTTAGTTATGGCATTATATGGATTGCTCACTCGAAGACTTAAGTAATCAATAAAAACCGTACTAGTGCAACTCGAGGAGCCACAGGGTTCGTACAGGTCCTTGAAATCCTTGAAAACCCTTGAATTTGAAGAATGCATTTTCAAGGCCCTTGAGAAGGTCCCGGATTTTTTCGCCATCCTTGAATATCTTTGAATTTCCTGAGCAGTGCACTCTCACATCGACATTGCGACCTCCTAAATGTGGTACATCAGTGTCAGAACCTGCCAAATTCCCCATTTCTGAAGCACTACGGGCGTTGGTGCACATGATCTCATTTTGCAAAAGTGCATGTGAAAGAAAAAGTTGGTTTGTGGTGAGGGTGAAGCAGTGAATGTGATAGCGAAAAATTACAATGTCACACGAAGAAGGGCAAGCAACCCCATACATGCAACGTGCCGCTCAAGCACGAAGGACGAATGTAAACAAAGCGCACAGGACGAGTGCTGATGAACGACTGCTGTAGCTCGACACTCGAAGCGTGCTGCTTAAACAAACCAAGAACTGTGCTAGAAAAGAACACACATATATCCACAGGATGAGTGTAAATTAACCACTGTCACACTTGTTACTTCTTGGTTGTTGAGCAATGAGCTGCGAGTGTCAACTGCGCACAAGCCGGCACTCTTGATGGGGTGGTGCCATCAAATTTCAAGGTTATAGCGAACATAAGAATATATATTAAGTCACTTCCCTGTTGTACCTAATTGCTCATTCTTCTAATTGAGCCCCATCATGAGTGCGTCCAACACTGACATAGCTCTACAGCAAGGGCAATAAAAGTTCTAGTGACGTCACTCCAGATCTGTAGTCTGCTGAGTGACTTCTGCCCCATACATATCAGCAAAGCATCGCGGCTTCTGCAGGTAGCGGCGTAATTGTTTTGCAGGTGCTTCTGTGGCACATGTGTGTGAGAGCTGACAATACTCAGCATGACGCATGCAAAGCCTTGTGATCACGTGACTAAGTCGGATACACTGCTTTGTACCTGCACAACTTCGTCCCCACAAACAGGAATTGAAAATTGTCCATATTAAAAAGGTGACAAATTATATAGCGAGAATAAATGAATCTTGGTGCGTGTATCGTGCTTATTGGAGCTATAATTTAAGTTTGCAGCAAAGAGCACACAAGCCACTAATATTGTGGCACGACCCTTTAAGGCCTGACTACACATGCGGGTTGAAGGCCATAACTTTTCGACATGACATAGTGCTCTCTCCCCATGGAGAGAGTACGAGAAGTTGTTAATACTATGCTCTTCTTTTTATAATTGTGATATCCATATATTGTAAGTGTAATGAAATTTATCATTTTTGAAAATTTTTAGAGTGAAGAATTCCAGCTTAGCATGCCGCTTTGAGTCCTTGAAGAACTTGCAACAAGTCCTTGAATAGCCTTGAATTTTCGCTTTAGAAACCTGTACGTACCTTGAGCCAGTACAAAAAGCCAAGCTGATCTTCAGTTTCGGAGAGGATTGCATTGTTGGCTCCATAATGCTTCCCCATACAAAGTGGGCATTTTTACGCATGTTGCGAGATGACCTACTCTACTGTACTGTGCACATCCGCAAAATTTTGAGTTCGGACCCTGTCTCTGGTCGGGATATTTCGACAAAGCCATGAGATTATATGCCGTATTTACGCGCTAAATGAACCCCCCCCCCCCCCCCCTTTTTTTTTTTCAGAAAAGTGGACATCAATTTCGGGGGAGGGTTCATTACATGAGAGAGTCCCAAGAGTTAGCAAAAACCTCGCACAACGGTCTTGCTTGTTTTGGCCCACCAAATGCGTGACGAATCTTTTTGTAGCCAGAAGCTCTTGTTTTCTACTGTAACAAACGCACATGGATCGATGCAGATTTGTCCAGCCGCTCTGTTTGCATGCTCGGCCAACTGCAAAACTAAAACTAGATCTGTAGCTAGCGTACCGGCCAAACGTGCACTGCACAGCAGGTGTTTCTGACTTGGTTCCCAACAACAAACCCGAGAACAACGCAGTGTCGGATGGCGGCACACAAATGTCGCTGCATGCACCATCGTTGCGGTGGTGCTTTGCATGGCCCCTAAGGTGTAGGTGCATAGCTTGTTTCTACGCCGCGCGCCCACCATCACGTAGGTCATGCATGTGTTTTTCCTTTGTTCTTGTGCTGCTGTGCTTGCGTAGCGCTATAAACAGAGGTTTCGCCTGCATTTGACAGATGGCGCTCTACCGAAAAAGGCGCGACTTTTAACTTTTGTCGTCCGCATTCACACTACTCTGAACTTTTATTCAACTTTTATTGCATCATTATTTTGGGATACAGTCGAACTCCACTACAACTGAAAATTTGCGATAACCCGTCAGCGGCTCATGGGAGTCAACGCATAAATATTGTCACCGCAACACACTTTTTCTTCAATCGTTCCGCTTCAATGAAATTTTATGATGCAATTATAGGCTCAGCTACTTATTGCTACGCATTAAACCCAATCTTTTATGCGTTCACGAAGTCCAAAATACGCGTTTGCACCACCAGAAACCACCACTGCTCAGCAAGCATCAGAGTTACTGTATATGCTATCTTTAAGTAGCAGAGTTGCGCCACCATCTTCAGAGCGCCGCTCTCTCTGCCTACAGGCAGTCAACACCCCTATTTGCAGAGCGCCATCACGTGGTCATAGGTGGTTTATTTGCACTCTGGAGAAGCCAACGCTGGGTATATTAGGCGGGGTTGGCAATGGCTGTTATTTTCACCGGGCTTCACTAATGTAGCCATCTGAATAGAAATACGGCAGCAAATGCATTCAGTGTTGAATCGTGCTATGTAGAGCCCATGTGATTAGCCTCGTGTGCAGCGGGTGTTGCTATAGAAAGATTAGTGTTCAGTCGGAAGGAATAAACGCTTGGCCATGGTCGTCGGCAGTATTTTCTCTTGGGAATGCAAACCATTGTTGAATCTCGGCTTAGCGAGAATGAGAGCACTGGTCTAGCTTAAATGAGATTAAGTGCTGCTGTGGCTTTAGTGGGGCAAGTGCCTCTTTTTTCTCTGCTGACGCTCATGCACTTTCCTCTCTTTTTTTTTTTAATCTACGGCACTGCAAAACTTGCTCGCTATGAATTAAGCACACATGCAGTAGTGAATACGTTATACATGCGTAGTTGGTCAACGTGTGTCAGCTGCATCTGTCTAAATTTGTCTGGCGGCTGAAACGCTAAAATTAAAGAGAAAATTGAAACTAGAACTATTTGAATCGGCAAGGTGTTGCTGCTAGCGCGTGAATTGAATGCAGCTTTGAAACCTTAAGGAGAAAAAATGTTGGACATGACAGGGTTGTTGAACAACAATTCACATCCATTGTCGTGAGCCGCGATTGTAATACGAGTGTAATATCAGAGCCATGCGTAACGCGGGCGTCGCACGGCCACGCTCGATCGCTATCCAGCTCGCTCTAGTTGAAAACTACAAAGCTTTGACTGGTTAACTCGCACAGTGAACGAATGAACCCAATGCGATGAAAATATTTTATTCCTAAGTGGCTCAATAGCAATCAAGAGTAAAAAATAGTTTTATATTAGGCAATTGGGAAAAACGGCGCTAAAGAAGCCGAAGTAATGTGTGGCCTACTATAAATATACATATGTATCACTAGTTCAAAGAGCTGACACACTTTTTTTATTATTACATATCATGAACGTAAACATAAAATCAAGACTTCCAGGCGTGACGAGAGCAACTGAGTTTTTCTCGTACCTTCATAAGAATCTGAAGGAAAAGAGCGAAGAAAATGAATAAAGCAACGCTAGTACTCAGAAGTGCAAGCACTGCGCCTACGCCGGTGGTGAGTGGCTTTCCCGCAAAACTTTTTTAGATGCCTTTTCAGATTCCGATACTTATCATTATGTTCGCGCTTGGCCAGTGTGGTAGCTAATCAGAGTGGCTATTCATCCACATCATCAACCAAATCAGCTAGCCGTGAGCGATGGATGATAAGAATGGCATAGAATAAAGCAAAAGTCTCCGTTTCACGATACTATGCCTTTATCTCGGCGTTGACACTTTGACGGCGGACAGCTGCTGGTGTTAACGTGTTAAGGGGGGAGGCTACCATCGGATACCAACTTTTTTGTTTATTGAGATATCTTAATGAAATTTTCAGGAAATTTTATAGCAAAAGCATTAGAAGAACTACAAAATTTCATCAAGTTATGTTCACTGGTTTTCAAGTTACAGCAGAATATCAGGGTAGTGCACATGGTTCTCTTATTCCAGGCCTGGAGAACTTTCAAAAGGTGCTGGAACTGTGAAATTAACTATGATTCCCAGATTGATACTCCAGGGGGTAACACTCCAGGGGGTAACAGAGCCCTTTTTTTGAATTTCCTTGCTGAAAAGTTTTAGCAGACCATCAAACTTTGTGTTCGTGATTAGGATATTATCAATCAAATTTTGATTAAATGTAATAAATAACACACACAATATATTGAAAAAATGGGCTTGTCACCCCCTCAGAAATTTATTCATGTACATAATAAAAAAAGACTTATGGAAATCCAATGAGTGGTTCCAGAGATATGGCTGGAATAAGCAGCCTCACTAGCCAAAAAAGTCATTTTGAGAAAACGACGTTTGAAAGTTTTGAGCGCATAGGCAGTTCTAAAATGAACCTGCAGCGTAACTGGAGGTGTCCTTTGGCACTCTCTTTCTTTGCCGCCTTTCCATCTTCTCTAGGGATCGCTTCTTAGCCTTTTTCAAGCGCAGAGAATCTTTCTCGGCTGCCCGTTGAATGGCCAGGTGGCCAGGTGTTAGCCCCACTGATGAAGCTAGCTCTTGGGTGGCCCTGTAGCAGCCAGCATTGTATCTTAGCACTGCATCATGCAGTGCTGTCTCCACAGCAACCAGTGACGCATGCTGCTCTTTGGGCATGAGGGACCACAGCACAGAGTGAGACGACTCTGATGCATTCTGCGTCTTTGCTCCCAGGCAGCGTTGCAGAAGAGAAGCCTGTGAGAGCCTCTCATAAATGGGTAGAAGTGCATCTGCAACATAGCGTGGCAGCTTGTACGAATGCTTCGGAGGTGGAACACCGGTAATCTTGCTGGCATTGTGACGACACCAGGAGTCTGCACCCTCTGGGCACAAGTCGTGGTGCGGCTCCTCATCCGTCGACGTCACATGGTGGTACGATGCCATCACTGCCCGCCGCATTGCAGCCACATCATCGGAATTGTTCCGTAGGGCCCAGCCATAATAATCTGTCAGCTTGTCGATGAGGGCCTTTGTCAGCCTGCCCTTCCCTCCCAAAGCCTTGTCACTTTTCTGCACAAGGTTGCGAAGTGCAGTCCCCATCCTCTTCTGAACGTGGTTCAGGCATTCCTCTTTTGAAATGGGGGACCAGTCCATAAACATTTTCTTGTACAAGGGCAGAGAAGGTGGCACAATCTCCATCAGACACGAGCGTTGTGTAACGGAGGTTGTGCTTCGACAGTGAGCGTGAAAAGAGGATGATAGCTGCCTCAACCTCCATTCTCCTTGATTTAGAGTCGGTGTTTTTCTGGCACACATGATTCTCCAGCCAGCATGCATAGTCTGCGTCTCCAGGCTTTGGCCCTACTTGGCAACCAAGGCACTGATTAGACAGAACAACGGCGTCCAAGATAAGGCCCGTATGGTATTCGATAATTGCCCCGACTCCAATATGGGACGTGTGCCCATGCTTGTGCCATGTTCCATCATAACAAACTGTTATATCCTTGGTGAAATATTGATCCATTTCTTTGTAAGTGGCTTTTACAGCAGAAGCAGATTCTGCATAGAAATTTTCTATGCATTGTGTCTGCGGTTCCCTGAATTTCTTCAGGTGCTTCTGACAGGTCTTGTGATGGAGGCCACGATGGGACACGTTCATCGCTGCCCAAAAGTCGTTGAGAGCTGTTTGTCCCTTGCCTATTTTTGTTGCCATAATGGCTCTTACATTCGCATCAAAGGCCTTTGTGTCATCCTGACGAGATGAACTCCATGAGCTTGAAACTACTCCACAATGCAAGCATACTAGCTCAAGCTTTGCAGCAAGTCCAAGTTGGGTGCCTCCTCGTACCTTCATCCCAATCGCGGTGCACCGGTGGCACGGGGTCCGAGATAGCAGGTCGTCTAGGGCATCCATTTGCACAAGGAAAAATTTTTCGCCTTCACTTGTAGCGGTGGCAGCTTCATGATCGCGCTCCATTGCCTGAAATTTCCGCTCCGTCGCTGGCATAGCGCCAAGTTCTCTTTGCACAGCAGCGCGTTGTTGATCCGGCGCCTCTTTCTCCTCGCACGTCAGGAAACTTGTTCACAAATGCACAGTTGACGACGCGATCGCACTCGAGGCCGACGAAAGAGAAGATGCGGAAGCCACTGTCGATGAGCACGAGACACCAGACGCACTTGTAACGACAAATTCTTGCACCGGCGGAGCAGGAGTCCCGTTGCTAGGCGCGTCGATGCGACCACTCTCTTGCGTAGATGAAGCAGAAGCTGCCCCACAGGTACCGTCGGCGCATGTGCGAGCGGAGAGCCTCGCCGCGCGGACAAGCTTCATAGCTCGCTTCCTTGCACCGAACGATTGTAGCGTCTTCTTTTTCGTTGGGCGCATCGTGAGCAAACACAACAACGGTCTCGTAAAGACGGTTGAAAATCGTCTCGTAAAGACGGTTGAAAATCGTCTCGTAAAGACGGTTGAAAATCGTCTCGTAAAGAAGGTTGAAAATCGTTTCGAAGACAGTTGAATCGTGGAGAGTATGCGAACGGCTGCAACGATACACGGAAGCAAGCGGAACACAAAGACGCCGGACAGAGGAGCAGCAGACGAGCGGCCGCATCGGCCGCATTATGCGCAAGAGCGCTACGTCATCGCGCGCAGCAGCCAATGGCAGTCGCGGGCTCCCCCGCGTCCTTGGGGAGCGCGCGCTTCGCCCAATCCCAGCTGCGCGCCTCAGCCGCGGGAAACTTGAAAGCTCTCGCGAGCCCTCCAATCATGAGCGGCTTGCTCCTCTCCTGCGCTGCCGCCGGCGACGCAGGTGCCGGTGAAAGAGCAAGAATTCACAAACAAAACACCAAAATGGCGGCGCTCCGTCGAGCGGTCGAGAAACTGCGATCACGCCAAGTTGGGGTATTTTGAGCGCTCGCGCGCCGCTTGAGGGCCGCCGCGGCATGTTCTAAACTTTATTTCAAATGGTTTCGCGACGAATTAGACGTTGATATTTACAAAAAAGGTAGTTTATGACACATACTGCCCGAATATGTGGTTTGCCAAAAATCGACTTTTTCGCGATTTTTCGGTTTTCAAAGGCCGCGTCCCCCCTTAATGCAACTGTTTGGTACGTTTATGAATGCGATTGTAGGCGTTGTTTCGGCGTGCTTTTTTGCATCGTGACGCTGCTGGGAAAGATAGGAAGCAGTGGACATTTTTTTGGATTTTGAGAATAAACGTTCCTTTGTTTTGTCAGCTCAGATCAGCTATATATATATATATATATATATATATATATATATATATATATTTATTTATTTATTTATTTCCCTACAACGAAATTTTTTCTGCACCCCATTTGTTTCGTTGTAGCAGGGTTCGACTGTATAATGACTTGAGTTAATGTTTCGATTGTCAATGGCACTGGTGCAAGTGGGTTCATTACGCGAGTAAATACGGTACTTCGGAGAAACATCAGCTGCTTAGAGTAATCTGGAGACCTTTGCTTGCCTAATGACAGCACTGCAGCTAGTGCTACGGCAGTCTACAAGTCTAAGGGAGTTTGTAAGGTGCTGCGACTTACTTGGGCCTGTGTGTGGCGATGTTTTGATGAGCTCCTCAATTCATTTCAGGGTGAAGTGTCGTACATCAGGGTGCGTGAAGACTACAGCAGCCGCTCGCGCAGCCGAAGCCGCAGCTACTCTCCACGCCGCTCTCGTGGTTCTCCCACGTACTCTCCAGCCCGCCGGTCTGGGTCACGAACACCATCACGCTCCCGCTCCTGCTCGCACTCCAACTGAACTGGGAACATTTTGAGGTCTGATGTACGATGGACAGCATTGTGCGCTCCACAGGCAACCTTTCCGACCAGGGTTTTTTTTTTTTTTTTTTTGTGAATCATTGTAGCTTCATTACTTTTGTTTTCTTGCATTGCTGTGGTTGATCCAAAGTGTTGTTGCACTGTGTTAATTTCGGGCCGTAGCATTGGGTACCATCCCATCATTGTTCAAAATCCGGAAGGTCAGCTGTCCGCTGTTAGAAATTTTTTTACTCCAAAGTAGAGTTCCCAGGCAATCATTGATGCTGAGCATTAGCAACTGGCTTCCAGCTTTATTAGAGTAGTCAGAATTAGCACCTGTCATACTAATTCTATGTCCAAATGATTTTCGTGCATATGCATAGATTAATTTTTGTTCTTTATTCAAGTACTGCTTAAATTGTCGCTTTTGTAGTGTGGGAATGTCATTTTTGCATCACCATTTCATTAGCCCACCGTTTTGTGACAAGCCATGTACAGATTGTTTTTCACCTTTATTCTTGTCACCAGAGTAGCGCACATGTAGAAATCGTATGCATACACATGCACTTTCAGCCTGTTCATTTGTATGTTGGCACATCATGCAATCTTAATCGGGTAGCACTTAAGCTTACACCAGCTGCAGCAAAAAGCACATTTCGATATGAGTGTTTGTGGTGTGTTGTTTGCAAAGCAAAAAAAAAAAAAAACTTGTCTTGTGAATGGCGATGCCCATCTCTTGTCTCAATCTGTTTGTCTGTCTAGATGCCACAAAACGGGAGGATGGCACACGTCGCTGAGGATCACTAAAGTGGATATGTTTGCAGACACTCACATTTGGATCGGAGGAGCTTAGCGGGTGGATTGTGAAAAAAAGGTGTGGTGCTGCCCTACCGAGGATTTGGCAAGGCGCACGCGGCAGGAAGGGGAGAAAAACAAAAAACGTTTTGTTCAGTAGAGCAAGCGCTGGTTCGGGGAGCGCAAGAGGAATACGGCGCTGGGAGAAGTGGCTTGCACACAATGGCAGGAGGAGAACACGCCGCGTAGCGCATAGGAAGGAGCAGCACGCATCCTGCACACGGGAGACGGAATTGGCCATCAGGAATTCGGAGCCTCATTTCAGGGTAGGCCCCTCCCTAAACCAACCCCACATTGACGCTCGCCGTCGCGTTGGCTCGTGCGCTCTCACTTGCTCCCCCCTCTTTTTGGAAGGCATCTTACGGCTCTGCCGGGCCAGGCTTGCTTCACTTTGTAATCTGCCATCCTTCATGCTTGTTTTGCCAGAAGACTCGGTAGCCTTATAAAAGATACATGCCCAGGGTGCGAGCGTTCACTAACCTCCTGTTCTCTTTTTCACTGTCTATGCTTATCTAACGAGCCCTGTTGTGCCCTTTTGAAATTGCAAACATCAAGGTGCACTTTCTAGATTAAGGCACAGTATGGTAGTTGACACTAGCTCATTTTCTTATTCAAATAAAGTGTAAGGGTGGCTCAAAGCCCGGCAAAGATCCTGGATTTGAAAAAACAGGCGACTCCTTTGAAGATGAACGACGAGAGTCTGTGGCTCTCTCCTCCCAAGGCTTGGAACAAAGTCCGATGATGTAGTCATTCGGGTGTGAAATGCACATTTTGTTCATCTACAGGGGAGTCGCTGATTTTCATTTTACTTGTTATTAAGGCAGCAATATTATCTTGGGACACATTGCGACAACTTATTTGCAGAGTGCAGTGTTTTAAACATCCGCAGGGTGGTCTCGCTAGCTTACAATTTCCCCCATGCTGCTGTATTAAAACATTTTGTGGCTTTTTGCTGTATCGTGCAAGTGGTGCCTACTGTAGAGCTGTTGTCCCCTACCCAAGCAGTGCAGGAAAGGGAGTTGTACCCCTTTTGTTTTTTATGCACAATTGTGTGAATTTGTTGCGAGGATAGGGGTGGTGGGAGCCGTTCATGCCACTCTGCTTTGCTAACCGTCCTGTCCTGTTTTCTTGCCAAAGGTCTCACTCCTGACGAGGAGGAGGACTGACACGCAGGGGTTCAGGACCTGTTTACACGTGTGTGTGGAATCTGGATCAATAGGAATGGATGGAATTCAGGATTGGATCCACACATGGCAGGATGCAAACAGGTGCCGTAAGAGTTGCGCACAACTGTGGGATGGAATGGTGGGGTGGGCTGTTGTGGCTAGGACTAGATGCAGCTTTGGGATGGTTGGTGGGCTCTTTTTCTGCAGCTTTTTACAGAGAAGTACTGGTATTATAAAGCAGTACTTATAGCATTAGCAGTGTACTCTCACTTAACATTGGGCAATCAAATTTAGGTATACAATCAAGCCTCATAACAGTTACATCTTATGTGAAAACAAGTTCGTGATACCTGAAAATTCGTTATAAAATCTATGTTCCTAACATTATATTTCGAGGCTAGTAGTTTGCATTTGCTCGGTTGTAATCGAGGTTTGAGTGTAGCTTAGAGCTGTTTCTAAACAATCGATGGTCTTGCTTCAGGACGCAGTTTTTTCAGGACTTGTCAGAGGTGAGTATGAACAATGGGGCAGCGTGGGATCAGTGGCAACTTGGAGGTATAGCAATCTAGCCTGTAGACCTTGTGTTATCAGTCGAGCTCATGATTTTGAGGTGGCATTAAAATTGACATCTGGTTTGACTCCTGGCTTCTGTGTTATTTACATGCATACTGTTCACTTCTCTCGAATTTCCCCTTGTGGGTTCGATCCTGGTGGAAATGGTTGCAATTTGATATATGAGTGAAATGCTCGAAGGCGATGTGCCGTCTAATGCTGGTGCAAGTTGGCGAATCGCAGGAGCTTGAATTTATCGGAAGCTCTCCTTGGCAGTGTCTGTGGGTGCGGTGCCTAAGTTGCATTTGAACCAACCAATCTAGAAATATCTGCAGAAGACAGTAGCAATGGCGGCTGCTGCTGCATTTTCGATGGAGGTGAAAATGCTGCAGGCCGGTGTGTTCAGATTTGGGTGCACGTTAAAGAACCCCTGTAGGTCTAAATTTCTGGAGTTCACGATGGTGTCTCGTAAACGTATGGTGGTTTTGGAACGTTAAAGTCCACATATCAATCTGAAGGTAGTGGCAACAAACCAATAGGAGGCAGCAAGGTGTTAATGGCAGAAACAAGGCTGTTATAAATTCTGGCATGTCAACACATTGGAGGCGGGGGGTGCACAATTTGTCTCGCTGGCTGGTTGCCACTGCTACAATAATGAAAGTGGGAACTTGGGCTAATTTCTACCGCGCACTTAGAAATAAGACGAAAGAGCATTCAAAAATTACTTCGTAAATTTTTCATAGTTTTGTCTGTTTATTCCTTGCAGATGTAATGCTGTGGTGGTTGATTCTTGCCATCAAGAAAGTAGGACATCACAATTGCTTTTAATTAGGGAATGTTCTGTGGATAGCATTCAAGGTGCTTGGTATTTTGTCAGTTTTGTGTTTGAGACCAGAGAGGTTACAATGGAGACAGGCACGGGTCATTATCGAACGGTTGCGCATGTGTTGGTGCCAATAGCCTTTTCAAATGATGTTCTAATAGCGTATTTACTTGCATCATTTGCACACTTTTTTCCCGACTTCAAGGCCGTGTGCAAATTACATGTGTATTTCGTAGCACATACGCATTATTGTCATAGTCCTAACGTGTAGTATATACTTTTACAAAAAAAAAATTAATTGGCACTTAAAGGAAGTGTACTTAAAGGATCATCGCTTGCTTTAACCAGTCAGATCCGGTCACGCACGGTCTAGTGGGAATCGCTTTTTGCGAAGTCCGATTGGGAATCGTCGCGGCCGCTGCCACCGCTTTCCCGAAGCGCATGACCCTCGGTTCTGTTCAGCATGTTCGCACGCCCCATTTTCTTGAAGCTCTGTTGACGATGCTGGGAGAAACTTGGTCCCGTGACACGGTGATGCCAGAAGAACTAAGCATCCGCACATAATTGCAAAGGCCTCCTTTAATGGCAGAAAACTTGCATTGGCATGTGCGCACTCTTCTTTCTCGTGCACCGATTGCGCCGGTCGTCACGGTGAAGTACGTCCCCTTCAAGTGCTTTGCGGCGGCACGCTTCCAGTTTTCTTCGACAAAATTTACAACAGCGAGCTTCAGTTTCGCTGTATAAGTAATTACTGTAGCACATCGCAAGGGAACAGTGAAAATGCGTCGGCCAATGGTAAAACCTAAACTTCCGAAATCGACGAAGCGTGCGTTGCAGCACAGACGCAGAGAGCGAGGGGAACACTTGGTGCGACAGGCCCTCGCACGCCTCCGATGCAGAAAGTTGTCCGTGCCTTGACGTGAGCATGCATTCTCGCCTTTGTCACGATGGTAGAGATTGGCAGATGGGTAGGCAAACGCTCGAGCAGTTTCGGCGACCCGTGTAGAATTCTTTTTTCTGCAAGAGCGTGAGCGGACAAAGGAAAGACGAGGATCAGCTGCAGCGTTCGCCATGAACATTGTCAGTGCAAGAGTATGCTCTAATGTGAATATATCCTTATCACTCTCAATTGGTCTGGTTTATTCAAGTTGTGCTGAAACTCGGGATTTCCACGTGCCAGGACTCTGTCTACTGGAAGACAGCATCCCTGAAAGCAGACGGAGGATATTTCCCGTGACAGAGATGTCAGCGATGCAACGGAAAGCCAGGCTGGGACTGAGTTATGCCGACTCATCGAAAGTGTCACTTTCAATGAAGGTGAGCGTTGGAACTCGCAACCACGAGAGGGATCACGAACAGTCTTAAAGAAAAGTGCACGTCATGTCGACAAATGAACACGAGCCTCAATAATGAAGCTAAAAGCACTTTAGAAAGTAACATCACCACTGTAGTGTCACTTACCGAAATGCTGGAAGCGAACAACGCAGAATTGGACAAGCTGAACGAGATGATAGAAGAGTACTTTACTGATGAAAAGTTTGCGGCGGAGTTTGAGGCAGTCGTGAGATACCAAGACGCAGCTAGAGGACCGCTTGGAGAATTAAAGGCTAGAGAGGCACTACTGATACTTGACCAGTATTTGTCCGTGACAGTGCAACCGGCTGCAACACCCATTGTTCAGAAGCTTGACGAGACTCGTGCCTAACATTCCATAAGACTCTCAACACTTCAGCTGCAGACATTCTCTGGAGAAATTTGTAAGTGGCTTGTATTCTAGGAACAATTTAAGGCATCAGTTCACCAGCATGAAGGTCACAAAAAGTGAAATTTCAGTACTTACGGAACTTACTAAGTGGTGTGGCTGCAAAAGCGATCAAGGGCCTACAGGCGACTGAAGAGTTGTGATGATGCCATCGACACCCTCTCAAGCCGTTTCGGGAACAAGCATCTCGTTGTTCAAGAGCACCTACGACGCTTACGAAAGCTGCCGAATATAACGCCCTCCAATGACGTCCTGGGCCCAAGAACTTCATACGATTTCGTCCAATGCCACATAACGCGGATTGAAAAGCCTCAACATTAGTTCGGCTACTTGTGCCGCGATGACAGCCGACATATTGCTCAGGGTTTTACCGGCAGACATCGTGATTGGATACCACCGTGATCGAGCCAGTGGTACGCCAGCTTCCAATGAAGCCCATGATAGCAGCCATGAAATTTCTGCAAGCGAGGACTTGCAAGGTTTGCCCAAGTACCTTCGAAAGGAAGTAGAAAGCCGGGAGTGAAGCGATGAAAGTATTGAAAAGAAATGCAACCGACCTGGAGTCGAATACCTTAGTCTTTTCATCCATTAACAGGAGCAGCACTGTGCACGTCCTCAAAGACAGAACAAGGCGCGTTTCTTGTGTGGTTCAGCGAACCATATTTCAGATGGCTGTACCTACTAAAACAGCAAAGAAGGTACATTGAAGAAGCAGACTTCTGACAATCGCTGTTTTCGTTGTACCGTAGCAGGTCACTGTGCCAAAACGTGTCAAAAGGTAAAATGCCAAGGTCGACATGTGTCTTCAATGTGACCTTACATGGAAGCCCAAATTATCTGAAAATACAAGTAACTCAAGTACAGTCACCACAAACAGCCTTCAAGGAAGTTCATACGCCAGTCTTTGAACAGGGAACACTAAGTGCACCTACATCCGAGGCATAGCAGGCTGTGGTAGCCAATGCACTATCATACAAGATGTGTCTAAGACGCTTGGTTTGAAAGAAATGGTGAAGATTAGCCTGAGCCTCGATCTTTGGACAGACAGGATCTTGCACTGCATCGTGGAACTTTGATAGTGTAGTTAGTACAACAGCACGGAACACTTTATTCAAGCGATTGAGATTCCCTTCATTTGCAATGAAGTAGTAAGGTACCAGTGAATTCATAAGGGAAATCGAACACAGTGACTGCCCCATTGCTGACAAGCTATTTTCCCCAGGAATGGCCACTGCACCTGAAATAAGGTTCTTGGAGCAGATTACTTGTGGAAGTTTGACGGCAGAGATTTGACGCCGCTTCGGTAACAGACTTTCTCTCTTGGTTCTACCTTCGAGTGAATGTTTCAAGGGCCACCCTTCTTCAGTACATAAGTCAATGTAGCCTCACAAGTGAGCGTACGTGTGAACACCTCCAGTGAGGCGACCGATAAGGTTCTATGAAAGTTCTGGGAACTTGAAAGCATTGGAATATTGCCAGAAGACGGCAGCGCAGCCAAACGCAATGCTTTGGTCCTAGAAGAGTTTCACAGAAAACTCATTTGTTGACGGTCGATATGAAGTTGCTCTCTCATGCAAAGCTGACGGCAGAACATTTGACAGTAATAGAGTGGAAGCTTTAAAGAGATGGTTGTGTTTCAAAAAGAAAATGAAGCGTAATAGTGATTTCGCACTGTAATATGAGTCGACCATCAGCACTTTTGTCAAGATGGGACATGCTGAACGGGGGTCCGAAGAACCAGAAGGAGCTAGCTGCCATTGTACGAAGTGAGTCTACAACTACAAGAGTATGTGCGGTGTTCAACACGTCAGCACATGTTCCTAACTACTCTTCACTGAACCAATGCTTAGAAAAAGGTCCCTTTTTTCTGACTCGGTGACTCTTCTCATACGATTCCGGATGAACCGGATGTTTTAACAGCCGATATAGACAAGGCCTTTCTACAGATCGGTATTGGAAAGGAAGGCCAAGATGCTCTGCAGTTTCTCTGGTTCAAAGACGTAAACTACAGCAAATCCTGAACCTGAACTTGAAAAGTGGAGGATGACCAGAGTTCCCTTTGGAACTGCAGCAAGCCCATTTCTACTGAATGCCACTTTGCGACAACACCTGACGTCCATCCAAGGCCTACACTACATTTTAACTACGGCCTACAGCCTAGACTTTAACAGAATCGTACGTGGGTGACCTTCTCATCGGAGCTCCAACAGAGCTTGGAAAATCGACCGAGAAGCTAATGAGATGATGGAATCGGCAGGTATGCATCTCTAAAAATGGGCATCAAACTCAAACTTGCGTACCTCAGCTGTTTGCTGCTACTGAGGAAACCGTTTCTTCATACTGCGTGAAAGTGCTCGGACTTGTATGGAACCCGTCAACAGATGTTATGATGGTTGCAAAGTCGGAGCTTGGCTTCTTGTAGACAGAGCAAAAACCATGCAAGAGGTCTGTGCTGCAACTGGTATTAAGAATATTTGAGCCGATGGGGTTGATAGCACCTTTCATCGTTTAAGCGAAGCTGCTATTTCAAGAGCTGTGGAAAATGAAAGTTGATTGGGACGAGGACCTTCCAGAAGACCTTGGTTTACAGTGTAAAAAATGGTCCTCAGAATTTCATCAAATTCAAGAGACCGCAACAAAATCATTTGGTAGATGCTTTTCCAGGAGATGGAACTGTGCAACTGCACCTGTTTTGCCAAGCCTTTCAGAAAGCTTATGGAGCCTGCGCTTTCTTGAGGTATGTTGGAAAGAACAAAAACGTCTCTACGGCCCTCCTATTGGCTAAATAAAGAGTAGCACCTTTGCAGGAAGTTACGCTGCCTGAACTCGAACTACAGAGGAGGGGTGATTGCAACTAGGTTGGCGACGTTTCTTATGAAGTCCCTTGAGACATACGGACAACATATAAACGTTACCTTGTGGAACGATTCCACCGTCGTGCTACATTGTATCCGAGGAGCGCCATCGCAACGGCGACAGAGTGGCAGAAATTCGGCGCAGCTTTGACGAAAGCCGATGGCGACATTGTCCTGGCACTAATGATCCCGCGGAATATCTTACACGGGGTACATCGTTGGAATCGGTCCTGAAGGTAACGTTTATATTTTGTTCAACAGGTTTGTGTTCGGGTGCTGTATTCTAGGCCCCCTAGTTCGGGGGGAAGTACTCGGAAGAAGGGACTTCGTACTCGCAGCCTGTTGAGCTGCGCTCGCCTGCTCGACGAGACGCGCACCAGGCTAAAGCTTATGTCGAAAGGTGAGCGCGTCGGCGAGCTGGCTAGGGTGAGTCGGAGAGTGCAAAATACGCGATCTGAAAAGCTGGCAAAATATTAGGGGTGTGCAAATTATGCGCACATATACGGTATCTGGGTGTGTTCCCATGCAAGGGGAGGTGTAAAGTCTATACAGTAACGAGACCCTCGCTATGTATGCAGCATGGTGTAAGAAATTTTTATTACGCGGTCGTTTGAACGAAATTTCAGGGCACGTTTTCTCTGTTAGACACAATATTAAGATTTGTAAAACAACGATGCCAACAAGTATATGGGATGATCTGTGTACTTGTAGCTAACAAATGTCCGCACTACAGTCCCATGCATCAGGCTACTGATAGGAGGGAATGCAGTTAGCATGCAGCTGTGAACATCTAACCCGCGCATGCCTTCCCGGTGAACTGTGGAAACAAGTTAATATTCAGTCGGTATATTAACTGTCTGGAAAGGCTCATTTTCGATTCCGATGCTATACGCCTCGAAGCTATGGAGCTATTGTGCACTCTTAGTCCTGGAGCTTTGACAGTTTGTGGGCAGTTTCAGAGAACCGTACACAAACGTTTTAGTGCTGTAAGTTGAGAGAGAGTAACCTGTATTGATTGAACGTGGCCTCGGGAATGTTGTCGCACTCTCGGAGGACTCGGGCGGTTGCTTTTTGCCATAGCCTCCTGGATTTCCCTTGCCTGCCAATTGAGCGCGAAACGCCCGTCATCTATGGCGGCGCTACCTACGTAGGAATAAGCGTTTTTTGTACTTGGCCTTTGAGATGAGCAGTTTTGGCATTTGTTAATTTCAGAGGCTATGCCTTGTTATGCAAGGATTGCCTGTTGAATGAACGCAAAATGCCTGTCATCTATAGCGGCGTCACTTACTTAGGGTTAATTATAATGAGATTTACGCCTTTTTTAAAGATTTTTTACGTTGTTTTTGTTGCATATAAGCTCCAAAGACGTGAAAACTTATTTGAAGCCATCCCTACTTAAGTGGCACCACCACTACAGTTCTGACGACGGCCGCTTCCCAAGTGACCGCCGATAATCCGGCAGGCAAGAAAAATCTAGGAGGCTGCACAAGTCTAGGAAAGTTAGCAGTATGGTGATCAGCGATTGGTCCAAGCAAAGTACATGAGACTTGGTGCATTGTTGCAGCAGTTTAAGCTTTTGAAGTAAACGCCAGCGTATTCTCGATTTCTTGCATGCGCAAATGCGGCTGCTAACGCCGCATTCGGGCTACCCGGCCCGCGTAGCCCGAATTCACCCCATTTGTGCGCGTCAAATTTGGTCGTACGTATGCCAAATCTCGTTTTTGTAATCTCGCCTTTCTGATGTGGTCTACGCCATCCGGTAATCCGCTGCACCATTTAGCTAAGACATGAAAACGCTTGTCTGGTCCGGCAACTCCGGCCAGGCCACAACGAGCGGTCGTCTGCGGCTAATCCAGACGCCCTCTTCGCTCCAGTTCGCACTAAATTGCCTTCTCACTATAAAAAGATACGCCAGCCGAACCACAAAGCTACAGTAGTATTGTGCTTCAAGTATGACTTGCATCGCACCGGGGCATTGGCCAAGTTACTGGTAAGTTTGGATAGTTTCACATATTAAACGTGGCGTCTTTTCTGACTTTTTAAACTTTGCACCGAGTCTACGAAGGTTATCAATGCTAAAGCTTGTCGTCCCTCTAATTGGAGCAAGAAATGGATCCCTAAATGCTTAATTTGAATGAAGAAATGTGCCGAAGCAGATGTTTGAGTGTGGAAAGCGGTGCGTGTTGGATTAGTACATTTTGACGTGAGGAGGAATAACTTTACTGAACGAGTACCAGATTTTCAAAAAAAAAAAAATCATTTCTAAATGTTCTTTTTATTCACGGACATGAAACAAGTTACCGTGGCGCCGCTGAGCGGTGGCGGCCGGAAAGTGTTGAGATAATAGTTTTAGCCATGCTTCAAGTAGCAGATGTTGCTGCTTGTTTTCCCGCGTCTGTGGTCGTGTTGCAACGTTGTCAAGGGCCTCGATATTATCGTAAGCCTTTCATCAAACACACCAGTGGTAAGTGCGCATCGGCCTATACCTGAAACATAAAAACAGCTTAGAGAAAATATACTTTGACCTTCATTATAAAAACTGTGTATTATAAGCCGCACAACAACGCCTCACTACTGTATTGCAAGCCATCGACTGCATTATTATTCTGCCCCTTGTGACAAACAAGCAGTTGCATTAAATTCTGTCCTTTTGTGGTACAAGGGGGAAGATACTGCCCCATATTGACGTTATATACAGCAGTATGACTGAAACAAGTGCCAAAGAGTTGTATGCCATACATTATTCCCTGCCGAAAGGCCCCCGCTGCCACCTCGCGCTTACGTGCTATGCAGTGAAGTTAAGGCAAAGGCAGGCATCCTACTATGCTGTGATCGTTCAGTTGGAAATTCTTTTTCTCCCTTCAAACAAAAACTACTCTTTTGAAACTTTCTGCTTACCTTGCCGACAAACTGTACTATGCAACAATATAAAATCCATATTTTTACTTGGGCCTCTATATTGCGACAATCAAGCCGAAGTATGAGTAAAGATGCTGTTTTTCCCAACTCTATCACATTATTTCGGCAATATTTTTGATTCGTTATCTCCCAATGCACTTAATTCATTTAATATAGGAACATGTAGATCAGGAAATGTAAGCATATTACTGGTCAAAAAAAAACGTGCTTTTTATTTTTATAAAATGCTGAGCACGCAGCATATTGCAACTTTTTGACAAAGCGAAAAATGAAGAAATTAAAAAAATGCATAAGCTATATAGTCATAAAATAGTATTTCCTTGAGAATCGTGCGAAAATTGTTTCGTATTCATGACTCAAAGCAGTAATGTATAAATTATTTAGCATGGCCCAGTTTCACTGAGATGTCCAAAGTATGAGGCGTCCTGTAACCAACACCACGGTGTAAGAATAGTTTCTTACACCGCGGCCAACCCCAAATCTTTTTTTTCCAAAATATAATGGCTCAATAACTACATCTTACATTCACATATATCTCCACAATTTTTCTACATGATCGGACATGGTCGAAAATTGACCGGATTAAACAGTGAAAAGACTGTCTGAAGTTCGAATCATGGTCTGCTGCGTGCCAGCCCCAGTGTTCTACCACTGAGCCCCGTCAGTGCACTTGGTGACTGAAGCTTGCTCGATCTTTCTCGCTCCTCGAAAGTGGGCCGTGGCGCTGTCGTAGTCCGTGGTCGACACTCGCGTGATAACTAGAGACCGGGTTTATGGCGACTGCCTATTTTGTTCCTTGCGTTCCTATCGCGCCATTTTGATACGTGAGCATGAATTCGACGTTAAGGAGGGCTTTGACAGTGTTTTTATAGTCCCTATTCACGATTACGACTGAGCGTTCGCCACGTAGCGGCCGCGCCTGGAAACGGCGCGAACAGGCTGCCGCGCGATACATGGGCGACCCCTCGCGGTGGATTGAGCCATTGCTCTTGGATCCAATTAACCAAACCTGCAGCAAAGACGTTTCCGAGTCTCATTCATTACAATGGCGCAGTCGACGAAGAACTGCCTATTTTGTTCCTTGCGTTCCTATCGCACTATTTTGATACATAAGCATGAATTCGACGTTAAGGAGGGCTTTGATAGTGTTTTTATAGTCCCTATTCACGATTACGACCGAGCGCTCGCCACGTAGCGGCCGCTCCTGGAAACGACGCTAACAGGCTCAACCTTGAAAGGAGATGGGTCGTTTAGCGCGTTGAGAAGCGGCCGCATAGTTCAGTTATTTTCGCCATTCCGCACGCGCGAGCCCGCAAAAGAAGAAAGTGATGCGCAAATACCGTTGCAGTTGCGTTGCCGCAATGCGTGGCACTGCGGTGTAAATATGGCGACGTATCGTTTTATCACTTCCCGAAAGACGCAGACGACGCGCGACGGAGAACGGCGTTTATCAGAAACCTGCTCATTGGAAGGACGGGGACAGATACTGCGGTGGTTTGTTCTAATCAATTTGCTCGCGGCCATTTCATTCTCCGGTGTATTATTTTGCGTGTGTGTATTCTTTTCAATGTTTTCATTTCTTTAGGTGGCGAGTACAGTTTCGTTTATGTAAGCAAGTGATTTAAAAAAAATTGTTGTGTTACGTGTGCGACTGTATTTTTGCGCGTGTGTTGTCTGCGCAAGTAGTACTGCTACCCAAGCTCAAATTAACCTGCTGTGATCCTTCAAACCGAGAATTTGATTTCGTACACGTGCACAAACGCATGCGCGAATGTACATAAATGATTGGTGTACCTCACCGAAAAAAAAAAAAAATTCTCCCTATGCTCCTGTCACTGACGTACGTTTCTTCCGCGTGGTTTGTGTGTATAGTAGAGAAACCTGAAATATATTTATTATGAGCAAACGTACACTGTTAATGCCTGGCCCCGCCGCTGTAGTCTAACGTATACATACTCGGCTGCTGACCCGCAGGTCGCGGGATCGAATCCCTGCTGCGGCGGCTGCATTTCCGATGGAGGCGGCAATGCTGTAGGTCCGTGTGCTCAGATTAGGGTGCACGTTGAAGAATCTCAGGTGGTCGAAATTTCCGGAGCCCTCCACTACGGCGTCTCTCATAATAATGTGGTGGTTTTGGGACGTTAAACCCTACAAATCAATGAATCAGCTGTTAATGCCTGCGTTTGCTCTGCGGTGTCTATTACAGGCAGAACTGCGTCCTCATTAAACGCGGCGCGCTGGCAGTTTAGGTTTGTCCGCAAGTGTTGAATATTGGGCGACAACGGTGAAGAATATAACGGGCTGAGCAGACCGACACGAGAGCACAGCTGTCCGCTCGTGTTGGTCTCCTCGGCCTTTTCTTCTTTACCGTAATGCACTATGCCAGTTCAATTGGGTGCGTCAGCTCGTAAGATAATCAAAACAAACTGCAAAAAGCGATTTTTGCAGCTTTTCGAGCGTTCGACTCGCGGGCACGTGACTCGATCGGTTCCTTACCGACACAGTGCAGCGCTACTTTCGTTGGATCAGGCTTGTTTCCAAGAGACGTACTCATCACCATTTCACTGATTGATATGTGGGGTTTAACGTCCCAAAACCATCATATAATCATGAGAGACGCCGTAGTGGAGGGCTCCGGAAATTTCGACCACCTGGGGTTCTTTAACGTGCACCCAAATCTGAGCACACGGGCCTTCAACATTTCCGCCTCCATCAGAAATGCAGCCGCCGCAGCCGGGATTCGAACCCGTGACCTGCGGGTCAGCAGCCGAGTACCTTAGCCACTAGACCACCGCGGCGGGGCATCACCATTTCACTGATTAACCGATCGCCAGTTTCCCGAAACCTAACGAGGTTAATTAAAAGTTATTTACTTTGCTGAGTTACGAGTTGTTTATATTTAATAATACTTTCGCCGTGGTCGTACGGCTCGCAATTTTCGGGGGTGGGGTGGCGTTCAGCTATACCCTGTACGCATAAGTTCGCGCGCTCGTAGTGTGCGCGCATATATCTGCTTTGAAAGTCAAGTGTTGCCAACGCGAACTGGCGAGTGTTCGGAAACACACGGCCTTATTTATTGGAAATCTAATGACACAGATCGGCGAACGAACACTCCCATTACAATCGAAACTACGATGCCTTATCTCGAAATACACCGACTCAGGCACAGCTCCGTTCTGCAATCAAGTGAACGGCGTGCGTATTCAGCTTTTGATGAGACAACGGAACTCAATGGGATAAGTATGCACTCGACGAGACGAGTCGCAGCGCAGTTACCTCGAAAACAATGAACTCCTTGCCTGTAGCAGCGGCGTAGCGCCCAAGGGCTTTAGTCTCACTATGCAGCGGCCTTCCTCGGGGCTCGCTGGATAGGTTCTTTCATTCGAAGTAAATCTTATGCGGTTTGCCGACGAGGCTCGATTTGCACGGATAGCGCAAGTCTTTCCGTTTTGTTTTTTTTTTACCAGTGAAATCTTTCATGCCGGTGAGAGTGAGACGGTCTGCGGCCAGCACTCTTTCGCTTTCGACAAATAAGAGTAACTACAGACAACAAGAACCTTCAGCGGAGCGCCAGGCGAAAGTGCCGCTTTGGCCCTGTTAAGCGTAGCCATCTTAGGTTTTTCGACCAGTGTTTCCATCACATGCACCGTTTTGTGCAGTTGCGAATAAATGCCTATTTTTAGCGTTCGTGCCTTAATCCCCCCCCACATACACAGAAATTTTTTTGCGAGTTATATATTTGCAGGTTGGACTACTGTTTCTCGAGATGGTGGCCTCTCCATTCCTCCATCTTCCACCGCTCCCCTTTCCATCTCCCACAGAAAGAAGGGGGGGATACTAGCGATATTTCTCAGCGTGATATTGTCCAAGTCCGCATTTGAGACCCCCGACCCTATAGGTGGTGGTGTGTGCGCCTCCGGGATCATTTATGTTCTTTATGTGTCTATGAAGAATGACACCGATATTCGATCGAACTTTAAAAGGTGTGGAAATTGGGGTACATTCCGTGGAATTCGCATAGCACGTAATGCATTCGGGTATTCGTCAATCGTCTGCAGCGTTAGCTTGAATGTAACTTAGGTAGAATTCACTGAGTAATCTGTTCCCGGTAAAGCCGTCTTCATATGCGTGCTCTTTGTTTTGTTTTTCTTTTTTATGGGGAAACGTTGGCTGGGGTTAGCAGGTCGTAGTGCGAAGGTGAACTTGATTTATGTAGAAGTTGTGAAAGTGGCCGAATGAGAGGTATGCACCCTTGGTAAGCCGTTTGGGGTATCCTATAGGGCTGCGACTGTATGTTTTGATTTGTCTTGTCACCTTAAGGAAACTGGGTCATACTCACGAGGGAGATCAGCCACACCGCTGATTATAAGGGTTGGTTGGCCGTTTCTTGAAGTCCTGGTGCAACCTAGGGGATTGGCTATGAAACGTATAGTATATACTTTATATACGTATAGTATAGAAATTATGGGACCATTATGGGAGGCCACTAGCGCATTTTCTTGTTCATTGAGGGTTAAACTTTGGTGACCTGGTAGCCTTACAGGCAGTCTGCAAGAATGACAGCATCTGTTAATAATAGGGGCAATATGCGTAATTCTAAGACAATTGCAAGCAATCCCGCTTGATAAATCGGTGCAAGAAACAGGTGAACGAAAAAAAAAAGACCAATCCAAAACCGACGATTAAATTCCCACTTCTGCCTTTTCTTCACAAAGGCGTCAGTTGCTATTACAACGTTTAATTCTAAGCTTGCCAAGTAATCTTTCAAAATGGCATTTAGATACCTACTGCGAAAAACTTTGCAATTTTTATAAATTGTCGAATTCTATTAAAATTGTTTGAGCAGCATTAGAACCAGTACTTAAAGAATGCTTGTAATATTTCCAAGAGCTTCTGTACGACGAGGACCTGGGGGCACCTTAATCCACTGTTGGTTAAAAAGGGACGTCGGTTCATTAACGAAAACATTCTGCGACCTCCTGTGTGGTGATGCATATGTTTTTAGGAAGGTACGAGCTTTTGGAACCCATAAGAGAAAGCAGGTGCACTTCTTTATGCAGGATATTATTTGCGACAAATTCAAGGAGCCCGAGACATAACCGTAACAATTTTTTCCGTTGGTTTATAACATGAAGGCACATAGATTGGGAGCAATATAATTCTCTGTCTTTTAAAAGGAAGTAAACCCAAGCAACGAAGCAATTTGGTGAACCTACGTGCGTAAGCGAAAATGCCGCATAAAGGCATAAAAGAAAAAAAGGTAGAAGAAGTTGCACGTTCCTGTCAGCCGCAGTTCCGCCTTGCTTCGGAAACAAGATAACCCCGCAAGTCGCCTTTTATATCTGAGCCCAATCGCTTTTCTCATCTTTAACGTGAAGTCTACCACGCAAACGGACCGCGACAGCAGAACGGCGATGCGCCGGTCCAGGCCGAACAAAAGTAGCTCACCGGGTACCAAAACGCCGCGGAGTTCTCTCGGCGAGCAGCTTCCTGGCTACCTTCCTAAGGGTCGCATCTCGCCCAAGAGCTACGTTCCTCCCAGGCCACGCACCACAGCTGGCCAAGCGGCGTACTTAGGCGAATCGCCGTTGGGCAGCGATCATTCGCCCAGGTTGGATTCGCCGAGGAAGCAGCCGGATCTGTCCAGCTGTCGTGAGTCGCGCAGCGGACTGGCTCCATCCGGCGGTGGCGGCAACAAGAGACCTCCGTCGCATCACCGGCGCCTACCGTCGCCGAAAACCTCGCACAGCATGCCGCTCACGGCGTCACCCGACCTATCGCCAGCGCTATCGATGGAGTCGTTGAGAGAGTCGCCCATACTGACGCTTATGGAATCCGCCTCACCACCTGCGGGTGGTTCCATGTCTCCCTGCAGGGTGGAGGCGAGATCGTCGAAGGCTCTCGCGACAAGCGGTCCAGGCACGCCCGAGAGTCGCGCTTCTTCCAGAAAGCGCGGTGTATCTGGTCGCGTGAGTTGGCAACAAAGGCACCTTCGTGCGGAAGCCACGGCCAAGCGTCATGCGGGCCCACCGTCGCTGTACCGTTGGCTGGTCAGTCGCCTGCTCTCGAGGCACGGACGCGAGCGTGTGGTCCAGGAGCGTGGTCCGGACGCCGAAGCTACAACGCTCGATCACACGTGCCGCACAAGCGAGATCTGCAGCACTCGGCCATTCTGGAAGGGCACGAGCAGCGTCTCCGGCCCAGACGCTCCGGCCGCGGCCCGGTCTTCGCTGCGGTCCGACCTGTGCACCGCAGTTCTCGCGGCCGTGGTAGTGGTCTTGGTCACCTCCGTAATGTGGGTGCTGTTCATGGGAGGTGGTGACCAGACGTCTGCAGCCGTAACAGCACCGCACTGCATCACAGACACCTGCATCAAGTACGAGAGGGTGCTTTCCTTGACCATGGACCCAAATTCTCCACCGTGCGACGACTTCTACCACTACGTCTGCGGAACGTGGCTTCGTACGGGCAACAGACCCATCTACGAGCTAAACTGGGGCAGGTTTCTGAACGAAGTCGGTAAGCGCGTCACGGAGCTCGACGCGAGCGTTAACGATGGCTACTCGGCAGGACCCCGGCAGAGCAACGGGAAAGACAGGGCTGCAGGGGAGGACAAGGCTTTAACCAGCATCCGCGCTTGCCTTTCTCCCTTGAAGCGTGACAATGTGGAGGAAGTGAAAGAGGTGTTGGCGGCTGCAGGTCTTCCATGGCCCGATCGCAGTGCTCGACCCGATGTCATCGACTCCTTATTCTTTATGTCGCAGCGCGTGTACCATGCACTTTTCGTGGACATTGTGGAGAGCGGAAAGAGTGACGCAGATGATCAGCCGAGCCTGACGTTCGCCAGCGACGTCCAGTTTCAACGGGTGTACGAGAAGATCGGCGAGCACGTGATTAGCGTGCGTATCAGGAGCCACTTTCGTACCTGCTACGAGAGCTTCGCCGATGCCAGCGCCGTGCACGACGAGCAGCGCCAAGAGCGACTATATCGCAGGTTTATGGAGATGAAGACGTTTCTAGACTCTAATATGGTTGGCGTGGCGGCCAAGTCGAGCAGGTCAAACTATTCGACATTCTTGTCGATGACACTGCCAGTGCCGGAATCTCGCTGGGACGTCGCCTTGCGACGATATTTCAACGCCTCGCTGCGCTCTTTCAACTTCACCTACATCGAGAATGAGGGCCAATTTAGCGCCCTGTTTCGCGCGTGGGACGTGTACGGAGAGGACAGCATGACTGACTTCTTCGGCTGGTTCGCTGTCCAGGCCCTGTTGCCGTACACAAACCGACGCCTCTTGGCGAGCTACTTTTGGTCGGAATCCATGGGCGGCGACGAAATGCGTGAGAGCTGCGTCTTTACCGCTTACATGGTCTTTCCCGTCGCCCTGGACAGCTTTCTGTTGCGCGACGTTCTCGAAGCCATAGAGTACGCGAAGGATCTCGTACACACGATTTCGGGCTCCCTCCACAAGCTGCTTAGAGGAAACCTTTCCTCGCTGATTGGTGACGCGCTCCCGCAACCGAACGCGACCCGCGTGGCTGACGCGTTCGAAATAGTGAACGCGTACAGCGAGGACATCGTCCTTCACTTGTACAAGGACTTTCCCGACGTGCACCCCGAGCAGCCACTTCGGAACGCGATAAAGCTCAAGCGCTATCTGTACAACCGGAAACAGCCAACCGCAACGTATAGGGCCGTTGACGCCAATATGTTCGACGGTTTCCATCTCAACCCGCAGCTGCTCAGCTTTCCCTGGTACGCGAGCGACGCCCGACCCGCCGTTCTGATGGGAGGACTTGGTAGCCGGCTGGCGGGGACGTTGTACCTCGACTTCGTGGAACGGCGCCCCGACGCGGTAGCCGTTTACCGCGAGAACTGGGGCTGCCTCGGACTGCAGAACGCCGATGACGACAGCCACGTCGACCTGGTGGCGGCTACCGCTGCCGTCAACGTCGTCTGGGACGTTTTCTGGAACGGCGACTTGCCTCGTCGCGTCCAGACGACGTCCCGAGATGGCAATGCGTCACGGACCACGTCCGAGCACGAAGTGCCGGCGAATTACTCGGACCCCGCGCTGCTGTTTGTTTTCTACTGCTGGCTGACATGTGGCGACCAGTGGGGTCCGAGCATGTGCAACGTGCCTCTCAAGCACAGCCCTCACTTTGCTGGCGTGTTCGGGTGCCCTCCGGAAGTTCCCATGAACCCGACCAAGAAATGCCGCATGATCGTCTGAAGACTAGAATGTCATGTGCGTGTGAGGTGGTGGTATGCAACGTACTTTATATAGTTCATTAAAGAGTGTTTATGAACTCCTGCGATATGCTCGTATCGTCGCGTGTGCAAGAACACGCTGTTACAATATAAGCGAAACTCCCTTACCGCCTATCAGAGCTCGGTCTGGTGCCTGTTCCGGACAAAATGTTTATTTCTTCCTATGTGGCCAATTTTACCCAGCTCTTCATTACCAACACTGCTCAAGCGGCCGAGCATTCCGGGTGGATCCTTTCTACAGTTTATGGAGCTGCCCTGAGCACTTGTTGGTGGACTCTTTCAATGGTCCCCCTTCTTCGTGGGAGGCCGCTCTTCGAGCCATAGGCTCGGATGACCAACGGTCCAAGCCTGCCTAGAGACGCCGGCCAACAGGCTCCCGGACGTTTATAGGCCTCACCATTCACTTAGAATATTTCAAATGAAGCTTTATTAAGTCATTCATGTGTCCTTTTTTGTTTTTTTTAATGAAGTTGGACGGTCATTTTTTGAAACAAATTTGTAGTGCCAGTTACGGCGACAACCCTGCCGCATGGTTACGACTGGAACCCTATGGCATGGTTACGCCATTACGCTCGTGTTCCAGCTATACCTGTAAGCTACACGGTGTTTTCTCGCATATAACCTGCGCTCTCGCCAACGAGTCGCGGAAAACTTTCTAAAAATAATCCCGATGCATTGTTGTGAAGCTAGCTTCTCTTCATACCTGGGAAGCACAGCCGTGAAACTACCTTCGCGTATCGAAATTTGCGTTTTGTTGGCACTTGGTAAAACACGCTGCGTCCCTACATTCCCTACGTCCATCCATTCATTTTTATATATTACATTACATTACATTATATTACAGTGCAACTTTTTACGAAGACAGAATAAAGAAGTACGTGGCTGGATGGGCGCAGAATCCAAGTATGGGGTCAGTCAACATGTAAGTAGCGTCTAGCAACCACGTAGATAATTTTCCTTCATGAAATGCGCTCGTGAGTTTCTTTTATCCTTCCGCTGTACTTTCCGGGGGTGAGGTCGACCTACATTTTATTGGACTGAAAAATCGTGTAAATACGGTATGTGTGAACGCTACTATAGCGTCACCTGTTCGCTGTGGTCGCTTTCGCGTGCGCGAATGACCACGCCTGCTATTAATTTAACTGCGATAGGTAAGTCATTTCGCAAACAGCAGTTTCCGCGTAAAAACGCAACACGCGTCTACTATGGTTATTGAGAACAACGCTAAAAGACGTGTCCCATCGCTTCTTGCGCGATTTATGCGTAACGTGAAATGCGGCACTGCATCCGCAAAAGGCGCATTCGTAAACGTGACGTTCGTGACCTTGTGTCCAGACGGCTCACGGCAATCGCTCCAGAGTCACCGCGTGCGCATGTCTGCGCGCGCATGTACTCCGACTCGCATGCCGGTTGACCGGGGACGCGCGTGCGTACAATGGCAAGTTATAACATGGAACAACTGCGCATGTCAGACATATCAGGAGCCGCGTCCACGTGTTGTAATACGTACTGTGCACGCTCTGCCGCGCATGTGCATGCAGTGCTCTCGCACGAGCGAACGGCCAAAATCTTCGTGAGTACACAGTAGTGCTAATGCGAAAGACCTCGCAGCAGATCGCGCGGGTCAGGTCACGCACGTCCGCCACCGTGGCGCGTCGGTCGCTCGCTCCATTGGCGGCACGGGGTCCCGTTGCTCGCCGTGCTCCGCATGAAGGAATCGTGAAGGACTGGGCTGCGAGAAATCGGTCGAAGGGCGGCGATCGCTTCCGCAAATATGCTGCTAACTGAGTGACGCGTCCGGAAGCCCGGGGTGCCGTCGGCCGTTTGCTCAAGACGTGCCGAGCACGCGAGGCACGTCCTGAGTGTATACGCGCGAAACCCACTCGTACGCACTCATGCATGCCTGCGATGTTGCGTGTATACGATCTTACGCTGCAGATGGTTCTCGTGGCTGAAGTATCGGTGGTTGAGATGGCTCTTGGCGTAGATTCTGCGCCATATTCGCTTCCTTTCTGATATGTGACGCTTCTTGGAGCCTTCTCTTTGAGCCTTCTCTTGAGGCGCGCGCTTTGGGAGGGTTGGTAACTTGAACGCACTAAAAACCAAGCCGTGGTACCCATTGGTGTAGTGCGTGGTGCTGACCCAAAGTTCCATTGCAAAATCATAACCACGCGTATATATTGTAAACGATGACTGACGGAGAATCAGAGGAAGATATTCTCAACAATTTTTATTGATATTCCTCATAGCAGCTTGCGGACGTGCGGGAGCGGGGAGGCGTTGCCACTATGCTCGAATGCGTTGCGGTAAAAACAACGCGCGGGTCTGGGTAACGCTGTTTGTGTAGTTTTAGTCAAGTGTCGAGATAAAGTTGGGACATTAGCTCATAAGTGTGAAGTAGGGAAGCTCAAAGGACCGGACTTCGACAAACGGAAGGCACGTTTTTCTACATGGTTTTCCGAGAATACTCGGTGATTTGGTGCGCATAAAGCCAACGTGTGCTGCTGATATTGATGATTCCTAATTAGTATGCACTCGCGGTGTGTGGACATGGATTATAAGATATACTCGGATTATAAGATAGGGTGACTGGATAGAATATTTGGGTGAGTAATCGATGAATGAGAAAGATAAATCAGTTGTTATGGCTCTAAGATGGATGGGTGGATCGATAGATGCAAGCAATGAAACGGCTAGGTGAAGTGAAATGACTGGACGAATAGATGGAAGCATGAATGGGAATAAATAATTGAGTAAATGAATATGGCGGTACGAATGCCATGGGGGGAGAAAGAAAGAATGAATGTAAGTAAGGTAGGGAGGTTAACCAGGATACGTCCAGCTTGTTACGAATAGTTGTAATGATGGTCGGCTGAATGATTGGTGGGATGGATGGTTATACGGATGCTTGGGAACTGTAGAAATACGGGGGAGGGGCTTGGACGCAGATCGGCGGCGTTTTTGTCGCCACCGTGCCCATTAGGCGGCAAAACTTGACCGTTCTTTTTGACCAGTCGACAAGTATTCGTAGCGATAATTCCATAAAGAAATCCCTGCATTTCAAGCTGCTTGAAGGTAATTATGGGGCGAAGCTTTCGGCGGTAATTATTGTGATTAAAGTCGAGATAGTACTGAGACTGAAAGTGGTTGTGATAGTTATAGATTTTTTTTATTCAAAGAGATAGTGCTGCGACCGATTGTGATATAGCGGTGATTCTTCTTTATAGCTGATATGAGGTTCCGAGTTCCGGGTTACGTTTTGACTTGATAATCACAGCTTCATTAGTTATCGTCTCTGGTGTAGAATTTTGTTGTCGGTATTGCCGCCTTGCATCCGCTTCAAGTTGTCTCAACTGCGCGTCAGCTTGGCGTTTTTCCCGCTTAGCCTTTGCTTCCTTAGCCCTAGGCCCGTATTCACAAACGCTCCTTCGCTCAAGGGCTCCCCTCGACTTGACGAAGTCAAGGTGGAGCGTGCTCCTCCACTCAAGGGGCCACTGCGTTTCATGAACGCTCCTCCACACTTCCTTCGCCAAGGGAGGCCTTGGAAATGCTCCCTTCACTTGAGTGAACTGCATGCGCCGAGAAAAGTGCCTGTAAACGAGAGTATTCGCAATTGTGGTCTAGAATTACCTATCTATGTACATTAAGAGAACGCCTTTTCTCGTTATTCTTTTTTCTAAATTGACATTACAGCAAAATACGTGCATTTAGAGTGGTAGTGTTGTTTCCCTAAGCCTTGTGCTGATAGAGTTAGCGAAACCCTCCTTCAAGTCTGGCAACAGTCGAACCCAGGCAGCTGAACGAACAGCTGATGGCATTTCGTCTGCTGCTGAACGTGTCTAACTGCTTAGTTTATTTTGTCTTGTATGCGTCTATTAATTACAGTTTATATTTACGGTAGTGTCTGCGTGTGTGTTGTTTGAGAGCCTACTTTCGCCGGGGTGACTAACGAACTACGTGAGTGATGACAGGAAGCGCAATAGATGGTTTGTTGCTTTGTTTACTTTCGCTTTACTGAGAACCTTCTGATCACTAATGTAGCCACCGAATGTATAACGCGGTGGAATGAGTATTTTTTACTATATATCACAGTATGTTGGCGTGCTTTTAGCATTCACCACCGCATTATGTATAAGGAATACTCGTACGTAAATTCGTTCTCGCTACGGGAGTACGTGCACAGTTCCTAATTTCAGGGGTCTGTGCAATGTTTATTTTTCTCATTTACTGCGAATTTCACCAGGGCGCTTTTGTAGTTGCTCCTCTGCGTATATTAGGAAATTTGAAAGACATTTCTCGCAACTGATATCCAAGGTTATACCAGGGTAGCTTTAAAAACTAGGCATGTTGTACTCGTGACTGAGCGTTCGAATCAGACTGCTACGCAAGTTAAGAAAAGCGATCGTCTGCCTTTCTTTCACTATTGGCGAAAAATACATTTTAAAGTTGTTTTCTTCATTTAGTAACATATATAGTCGGTTAACAGGGACTGGTGTGTGTGTGTGTGTGTGTGTGTGTGTGTGTGTGTGTGTGTGTGTGTGTGTGTGTGTGTGTGTGTGTGTGTGTGTGTGTGTCAACTTTAACATTTTAAACTTCCAAGGAATAAGTTATTGTTTTTGCATTGTTTTTCTATTTGCCCTGCATTTGTGGATGCGTCTAATTTGACAGATTCGCATAGAAGTAACCTTTAAATTTGTGTAGCTTCCGTCTCCAAGTTCACATTTTTTCCCGTCTCCTTCATCTGCATGCTCAGAAGCACAATCGTTAGTGCATGAATGACCTTCGCACTAATGTTTTGGATTTTATTTGCAATATAACTACTAGAAATACCTGTTGAAAAGGATCGTGGTGTCTGTGCTGCATTTCAAAGCCCTGACACAACATAAATTATAGGGGATGTTTTATTTTTTTGGAAATCATAAAATTGAAGCCGCGTCTGACTTTTGGCGCTGTTCTGTTTTAAAAACTATCCTGTGGGTTCTCTCAACTTTCGAGAAAGTGTCGTCAAGAGCAGCGTATATTATTCTGCTGATTTATTGATTTATTGAAGACCAGTGCAACAAAGCGGTGAAAAATTCTCAAGAGTATTGCAGTCATCGCGGATACATCTGGTCAGAACCCTGTACATAAAATATCCGCTATTGCTGCATCATTAGCAAGTCTACCAGTTAGAACCATGCCATCTCAGTTCCGTGGAAGAGGAGTGGTGCTGCTTTATATAAAACAAGTTTAATTTTCCTAGAACTGCTTTCCTGTAGAATCGGAGAAGTGGTTTTTGCAGTCCTGTCTCATCATGAAAAGACAAACACGACGATATTTATGTATTGGTAAATGAAGAAAACAGAAGTTGTGAATGGCAAATGGACCTTTATTACATGTGGCTGATGAGGAGCAACGTAGAAAACATAAGAATGCAAATGAAAAGTGTTCATCAATCAAACATACGCAACCTACACACTGTAAAGATAAAGTACGAGCTCGGAGGACATCATAAATAAGAGTAAGGAAGTAGACACCATAGCGCGCCTAATGCAGTGTAGCTGCACGCATTCACTGCTGTTTTTGTGCTTTTGTATACAGTCGTGCAAACTCTGCAATGCATTGATAATACGGCAGATTCTAGGAGGCCTTTTCTCTGTGTTCTTCTGTCGGCAGCTGGTCCCCTGCACAAAAAAGGCAAGAAATAATATTAGAAAAACGTAATAGCTTGGATACAAAAGCCGCATTTTTCTTTAATTCTAGCTGTGCACACATTCATTAGTATGTCTCGCGTTCAAGAACAGACATGGTTGAAGTATTGAGCTTTGACTATTTTGACACATGTTTGGCTCAGGCACTTGGGCAGCTGACCAGGCATATGGGTATATAATTTCATTATCTAATTGCACGAATCAGTGCCATAGCCAGCAATTCTTCTTCGGGGGGTAGGAATGGGGTTAAATTAAAAAAAACAATCTCATTATGTATCTACTGTATTTATATTTCATATGTTTGCGTTTTCATACGACACTCGACGCACTTTTGCGTACATGCAGGTTTCACAGAGCATTATTATCTGCTTGATCCCCTAAATGTGTACTTGGTTGTTCATTGGTATTGTGAGCTGCATAGACACTGTATAAAGAAGCTATGTTTCACGCGTAGTAGCTACAGCAGCACACTTATTGCGCCCAATGTGTTGTGTTGTGCTTTTCTTAAACTGTCTTTAATAGTAATCTGACCGAAGCAGGAAAAAAAATAAAAAAACACAGGAGAACTTACCTTCTCATTGGTACAGATGGTCGTCTAACGGAGGTGTGCTTCGTCGTAAATTTCGGCTAGGGCAGCAAAGGTTCACCGGAGAGGAAGCCACTCTAAAGTACGGTGAAACCAGTGCATCAAAAGTTTGCTATGCCGCTTGCTTGTCAAGCTTTCGCACCACGCTTGAACTGATGTGGTGTGCGAGCTTCATCAAAACACTTCAAAGCCCTGGAATCCGCAGTGAGTCATGGAGCACTCACACGAAGAGTATACGCACACCCGAAGGCAGGTAATCCACTGGCTCATGCACAGAACGCAACACATCACGGCACCGGTGAGTGCTCCTTTTGACACCACGCCCGCTTGTCCCGGCGCCACAGTAGCCGTTGCTGAACCGTTCGAAGACAGCTCCGTAGTAAACGCGCATCGTCATTGTCGAAAGAACGCGGCGGTGGCAGCCTACTTGATCGAGAAACGCCGTCAAAGTGAGACGGGCTCCGCCATGGACGCGATGCTGGCGCAAATATTTACCTCGAGGGACGATTCAAGGTAGCTCGATCGCTTCCTTGACAATCTCGAGGAAACACTCAAGATTTTTTCAAGTGAAGGAGGCGTTTCAAGTGAAGGGTGGTTTGTGAATGGGAAAACGCCACTTAAGGGGCGTTTCGAGTGAAGGGTCGAGTGGAGGAGCGTTTGTGAATACGGGCCGTCTGTGGTGCAGAACTTTGTTGTCGCCGTCGCCGCTTTGCATCCGCTTCCTTCTCTTTTGTCTCCGCGGTACCTTCCCGTCGACGGCGACGCTGATACTCAGCACGTCGCGCTTTCCTTCCTGCGTTCGTCTTTGTTCATGTGAGAGAAGATAATGTGTGGTATGGAACGTGGTTATATATATATATATAACCACGTTATATATATATATATATATATATATATATATATATATATATATATATATATATATATATATATATATATATATATATATATATATATAGCGTTGACAGCGGCGCCATCACATTTACAATTAACCAAAGCGTCTTCTGTTGCTTATAAGTTGAAGGTTACATGCAAAACGGTTACCACCAACGCCCTCTGTTGCTTAATGTTGAAGGCTACATGGTGTTACGGACAGACGGGAGACGGCGGACATCGTGAGGTCTTAAGGAGCTTCGCCCCTAAAAAATCCCCGTTTACGAGTCACTATTCGTATTTATCTAATCCTGTAAGTACCGCCCATAGGGAAGCCCAATCCCTTCGGTGGAGTCGCAGACACATTTCCTCCACAGATCATACGTTTGTGGAGCCTCTTTGGCGTAACTGCTTCGAGTGCTTTCTTCAAGGACGCTCTTTCTCTCAGTGCATGCCCAAAACGGATGACGCGTGTCATCGCCAACGCAAATGGCTTTGCGCTATGTCGTTCACAGAGAGAGTGCAAGTGCGTTCTTTCCCATCATCCTGTCTCAAAGAGAGAGAGAGAGAGAGAGAGATTTAAAAAAAAAATGTTCAGCCAGTTCCACGCCGAGTGAACTGTCGGATAGTGAGGCTGTAATGATGATGATGGAGACTTCGTTTCCATGCCAGAAAGTCATCATCATCTTCGTTTCGAGCATCATCACCATCAGCGTGATTTTGTTTGACTTATTTCTTTATTTACGCATCCGTCTGGTCAAGTGACCTACGTGACGCTTCCTCCTCCTCTTACTACAACTATGACTACCAGTATTAGCTCTACAACCACCACCACCTGCCACTACTACTACTACTACTACTACTACTACTACTACTACTACTACTACTCGTCCTCCTCCTCCTCCTACTACTACTAGTACTCCTCCTCCTCCTCCTCCTCCTCCTCCTCCTCCTCCTACTACTACTACTACTACTACTACTACTACTACTACTACTACTACTACTACTACTATGACGACTGCAAAAGCACAGGTGGACTTAGACAACCTCTCTTTGAAGTAATTGTAGATGGGAGAAAACGTCGCACTGTTCAGTCGAACTTTCCAGCGATCGCTCCGGCATGCTTCGCTTGATGAAAGAAAGTTGCGTAAGAAGTGGCGGACTCGCGTATACAGCTTCCTGGTTCCGCCCGTCTCTCGAAAAGCACCGTTCCCTCTGCGCGGCCGTCGCGGCTGATCGAGCAAGGCGGCCTTTCTTCTCCCCGGTGTGATGAAAAGGAGTTACGGAAATCAAGATGGCGGCGGCGGAGGAGGGTCACGTTCACGTAGAGCGCATCTTGACGCCGCATGCAGGAAGCGGCTCCGCAAACCTTTCGTCTCGTGCGAGCGCGCTGACCGTGAAATTCTTTTCAAGTTTGAGAGAGTTTGCGAGCCCGGCAGCGCCTACAGCTCTCTCTGTTCGCTTTGTATCTACACGTTGTCTTTCTGTGTTCATTCTCGAGTTTTTTATACGTTTGCTTCTATCTGTTCGTTTTGTCGATGTTTCGTGTTGGGGCGCTGTCTCTATTTTCCACCCACTCACGTTTCCGCCTTTCGAAATCTTCTTTTTTTTTGGGTGGGTGTCGATAGGTGGCCGTCGGTCATCGAAAGACGCTGAGGCTTTAGACGGAGCGAACCCCCAAGTGTGCGAGGCAGTGCCCTTTTATCATTCTTGTTCGTCTCCATTTTGATGGAAAAATCGAACGGTGGAATGCGATTCTGAGCTGCCGAAGGTGTGTATCTATCTCTTCTGTGTATGACACACGCGTGTACTTGGAGTTTAAGCTTGAAAAAGAAAGTAAAAAAAAAAAGAAGCACTAACTTACGCGGGGCATTCAGCTAAACGCGAAACGCACTGGTTCTATGATTCTTTGTTGGAAGTGTTTTTCTTATCTGGTCGCTAACCGCAGTTTAGGTGCGCCTTTTGAAAAGCTGTATGAGGTTCCGAATTGTAGCGGTCTGAGAGCTTTCACCGTTTTTGCTCACAGTCGGGGAAGCTGCAAAGGAGAACGTATACACATGAATGATTGATACAAGAATGGGCGCTTGAATGAACCCCGATGTATACAGTCATTGTCAAAGGTCTCGGATCCGAGCGGCGCCCGTGACCTCGGAGCTCTCTTGTTCCCAAAGGTCAAGAGGTCGTGAATACACCTTACACTGATACTTTCCTGGACTTCCAACAGCACTGTTAAAGCTCGGCGAACGAAAGGGGGGGGGGGAGAATGCTGCTTTTTGGCCAATATTCGCCCCCACACCGACCACCCCTTGCCCACGGGAGAATTCTGCGCACACGCTATCTGCATGTCTACCAGGCATCGCAGGTGCGTATACTGTGTTTAGGTTTTTCGTATTGTATTCCGAGTCGTATATCGACAAGCCCAACGTGCAAACACAGTCTGTGTGGCCCCACCGGGGCCGTATTTTCGTATGCGAGGGAGCAACACGTGCGTGATCGTTGTGCTTGAATGGTTAATGCTCTGTATACGTTGTGATGACTATACAATACCAAACTTCGGGCTGTTCAGTCCCGTGCAATTCGGGGGAAACAGCGCGATTTGTTAAGACGAATCGAGACAAAAAAAAAATAATAATAACACACTATGGCAGCTTCTCTACGAAACATGCAGGGTCCGTATTTACAAGCACTTCCTGCGCTACAAAGTGTTCGTAGACCCGAATTCGAGCAGCTCTGAATTAGGGAAACACATCACTAGCGAAGGCTGTCGGCCAACTTATGGGATTGGATTGGATAAACTTTTATTTTTTTGATAAACTTTTATTTTTTTGATAAACTTTTATTCAACTTATGGGAGAGCTTTCTGAATAATTCAGCTCCAGTTCTGGTTTCGCTTCTCACTGGTCGTGCACGTCTGACGTTGGGAGCCGGAAGGTCGCGTGGTATCACTACATATTACAGCGTTTGAGCACCCACATAGCTCTTGCTTGCTTCGTGCCGTCGTCTGTGGTGCTAGTATCAGCGGTGTTGTCAGAGGGAGGCGGGGGGGGGGGGGGGTGTCACTCACTTTCTATACTCCGTAGTTCCTTAGCATACAAACAAAGCTTGTTGATGGACTGACTGTCTGGCTAGTCATTGACCCTTCCAAGTTTTTTTTTTTAATTTCGCATGCATATATATGCACGCACAAATATAGACGCACACGCGAATTAACCCGCAGAAAGTCTGGTAGACCCCCCCCCCCCCCTTTCCATTCTGTTGCTGCGGGCTGCCAGTACAGTATCGCGTTTCGATGTAGCATCATTAGAAACGATCAACCGGACCGAAGCCAGCGCTAAACGTCGCCTATTTTTTGTCTTATGTGACCGCACAGTGGTTAGTGACGGTTTTACGACTCATGAGAGGTCGCCCCCCCCCCCCCTCCTCTATTTTTCTTATCCTACTATCCTTCCCTTCTGAGTTGCAGCCAAGCATGAAAAAAGCCTGTTTAACCTCCATGCTCCGTTTTTTTTTACATTCTCATCGCCCTGTTTCTTTTTTGATTCAATTCTAAATTCAGGGCTTCTATTGTTTAGAGGCGTCAACTTTCGCTGGCTGAATGGGGCTGGAGGACAAGGTGGCCTCTGCGATGGACGACCTCCGCGCGGATCTCGCTCGCGCAGGCGACAGATTCTGAATACATCCCTCAGATGGCGCCACCATCGCACGTTGCAGCTGGCCGATTCCACTCGCCGATCTAATCGCGCTGAAAATCGAACACACGTTTTATTATCTCTGGCCGCTAACTAACCTCCGTGCATTCTGGCGTTCTCCGCACGGTCCTCCGCCTACACCCGGCACATTTGACGGCACTTGAGATATTGAAGTGCATCAGCAATGCACGCCCTGCGCGGACCATGCGCGCTGGGCGATCAGACCGACGAATTATTATTCTCTGGCCACTCGTTTGGGCAATTCAGCTATCATGGGTTGGGTTTACTAAAGGAAGACAAGTTGATCAATTTTCTGTTTTTGAATTTCGCGTGGAAACTTCAGCACCACACTCTAAAAAAAGAGCGAGTAAAAAGAGTCTTTTTGTCCCACAACAATAATCGTCATCTATATTGGGTTCCATCCTTGCGCTATCGCCCCGCGCCCGGTACATTCCGGTTACGATCGACATGCCCATTATCAGGGTTACATTGCATTCTCGATAGGAAAGAGGCCAGCGCCGAGTTTTCAAGAAAGGAAGCGCACGCAAGCCTGATGACGATTATTGTTGTGGGAGAAAAAGACACCCTTTTTGCTCGATATATTTTTAGAGTGCAGGATGTCCATATCGCAGACGTTAGCGGGATTCTTCATCGGGGAATTAAGTCTCACCACAGTGTCTGTCCCCCCCCCCCCCCCCTGCCTTGCCTCCTTGTTTTTCAGATTTGGGAAAAAAGAAAACAAAATGGTGCGCTTCTCATAACGGCGTGCTATACCCCGTCCCCCGCCTTTCCCGGCAAAGGCGCAGTTAGGGGGTATTCAATTGCACTCCCCCCCCCCCCCCTGAAATTTTCCGATTTTGCTTGCGCATACAAACGCACACACGAGCATACACGCACCCTCCCCCCCCCCCCCCCCCCGCTAAAGCTGTTCTGACTACGCTTTTGTTTCCTGGGCTAAAGGTATGATTTATAGTACAGGTAGGAAGTAAACTATTTTTTCAATTCACCACAAAGAGTCCCCGGTCGCCATCACTGTCAAGAAGCATGCGTAAAAATAAGAGTAAGAGGCAGAATTTCAGTTAATTCAGAGCCCCCCTCTTTCTCCTCATGCAACCACGCGAGCTAGCGCCTATGACAAGTCAAATACACATTTCGAGGCAGTTGGTTATTTATCATAACACGTGAAATAGCATGTTTCACGAGGACAGATACAAAGAACGGATATACGGGCACAGCGCGAGGCACCACTAGCCACCATAATGCGGCGCTGTTCCTTTCGTCTGTCTTCGTGAAGTGTACGCTGCAGTAGCCTTGAGACGACGTCGATATGCCGTCAGTGTTTTTCAGCGTTTTTTTTTTTTTTTGAGCATTCGGGCCGCAATAATTGTCCGCCGCCTTGAGGGTAAATGTAGTTAACATTTTCTGAAAAAGAAGTATACCTGTGCCCCGGCAGACGCAGTACAAAGCAGTGACGTCATGGTAAATTGGCGGGAACTTCAAGGTTGCGTGGCCACCTTTGCGTACTCGGGCGTTGGGAACGCCAACAATTGTGTTAGGCGCCTCGCTGCAGACTGAAAGCAACTTGGAGAGAGAGCGGAGAGAAACCTCACAGCGTCCCTAAATGTAGTGCGCTCGCCTAACATGACTGAAAAGCAAAGCTAGGCCACCCTCTTGACATATACGAGCGCGTAATAGGACACAAACGCGTCTTAGTTGATCGATTGATATGTGGGGTTTAACGTCCCCAAACCACCATGTGATTATGAGAGACGCCGTAGTGGAGGGCTCCGGAAATTTCGACCACCTGTGGTTCTTTAACGCTCACCCAAATCTGAGCACACGGGCCTACAACATTTCCGCCTCCATCGGAAATGCAGCAGCCGCAGCCGGGATTCGATCCCGCGACCTGCGGGTCAACAGCCGAGTACCTTAGCCACTAGAACACCGCGGCGGGGAAGCGCGTCTTAGTTGGTACTTGTCTACGTTACACGCTCGTATTTCAACCAATTATGAATCAGCTCGCCCAATCAGCCATTTTGACAAGCCACCTTCTTGTTGTTCTTTGTCAAAGTATTAACCCTTGCTCTCCACCCTACGAACGCTTTCTGAACCTAACGTGGTGGTGCACTGCCTTCAAGATCAGAGGCACCCCACCTGGGTTCGCATTGCCTCTGTGAGCGCGGACCACATCTGACCAATCTTCGTGTGATGTCGTCATAATGAGACGTTACATCAGGCGACGCCACTATGATGTTATGAATTGTGGCGATCTGTGACGTCACGATGACGTAGTATGTCATCACGTGTTGATTTTTTTTTTGCATACGTCGCGTTCATATATAGAAAGTGGAGCTACGGAAAGCCTACGCCAATGCCGACGCGCCCGTATGAGATGTGCGAACGCTTGGTTTCAGAGCAAATTTATTTCTCTTGAGCTTAGATAACCGTGTTGTGTCTGTGACTGCCTGCGGTTTAACTCGAACCTCTAGAAACCTCGTTGGGTGGGGCCAGGAACAACTTATAGCATCACCCGATGACGTAAAAGCAACCTAGAAACAATCTATAAAAGTAACCGCTTCGTTCTTCAAAATCATCCGTTTTGCTGTTTCAGGCCTTTTTTTGCGTCGTGGTGCAAACTTCGTGTTCTTCTTTTTTCGGCAAGCCTTGCAGTGGTCACTCGCCACTTATTAACATCAGAGAAAACGTCGTTAAGTGGGGGCCGTAATCGCGTTTATGAACCATAATTTGGCGTCACGTCGTTTGCACTAGTGTCTGCAGTCGGCATTTAACCAGTACACAGGAGTTACGCATATAGGGCGGCGCACTCTTTGATGTATGTCTGTGACGTGTAAAAGGATGTTGGACCGGGCGAGGTTCGTACCTAAAGCAGCGCCGAAGACAGAACCACAAGGGAAAGGAGATCCAACAGACAAGGCTTTTTTTTTTCTCTCGACGTAAACTATTTACCTACGGGTTCCTCTACACGAATATTTCTCGCTTCACGCAGCAGAGAAAAAAATGAAAGGGCAAAAACAAGAAACCAAACATTTAGGGGAGCAAATGCCACACCTTCGGCGTGAATTAATGGCTCTTATATGCTTTAGAAAGAAAAAAAAAACTGCGGCACTGGGCTAGGAGGTTAATCAGACATGGCAACGAACCGCTCCGACCAAACGAACCGCCTTGGACAGCGGGGACCAAGATGTATATCTGTACAGTGTGGTCAAAGCCGGCAGCAGCGGGGCATAACCACGCGAGTATGCCCTGCATGCATGCGGGCACCTCCAATTAATAACGATGCCGTCTTGGTCGCCCTCCTTTATTAGCCTCACATATTGGCCAGAGCCCGACTGACCGACCGACCCACCGAACGGCAGGCAGGCGGGGCAGCTCCTGCCGACGTATACACTCTAATTTTTCAAAACCGTGCCACCCACCAACACAGGCCGGCGAGACCAGAAACACCGGTGGGCGAAGAGGCTAATAAACGCGTTTAGGGCAACGCGATATAGCGTCTCCCTCTGCGCGCGACTAAATTAGCCCCCCGCGTGTTAGTACGTGCACGCTTATATCTTCCCTCCTCCCCCCTTAATGCCCCACTACTATATAATGTACTATAGAAGCTTACACTCGACCCAGCGGGCTCGTAAGTTATGAAGGTTATCATCGAGGGCTTGTTCCTCGGAAAGGCGTCACCAACAACCAAAGGGGTGAACGGATGAGTGTGTCGTTCTCAAAGAGAAAAGCTAAAACACGGTGCACGCAGTGAGCTGGAACGTAAGGGTGAAAATGACTTTAGCCCTTTCTCGTAAGCTTGTGTTCGCTTTTGCTACGGTCATGCAACCCTTTTACAGGGAGAGTCGGTTGTAAGCGAATTTCTCACTTGCGAGGGGAAGGCGGTACTAATGGGAATTCGAAGGAAAGCCCGCACAAGCGTAGCACAGCTTGCTCGACTCTTTGGGTCTTCTTTACACGCTGCATGGGCTGTCTTCCTATATGGCTCGAAGCCTTTTTTTTTCCTTTGTGCTTTCTTCGGACGACCGCAGGAGCTCTCAGCGGCTCTGTCCTGTCTCGTTTCCCACCGTCGCGACGTTAATTAGTACCTTGGTCCTTATCCTGATTTAATTTATTGGAGAAGGCAGTTTGTCAGCCTGTTAGCGCCGTTGTAATGAATGCACATGTTGTGGACGCGTGGTGTATACCCGTAGAATTATAGCCTTCCGTGCAAATAGCGTCGGTGACCATTAGCTCTTGTGGCATTCGCGGGGCTTCTCTTCTTTTGAGGATGTAGTAAGGTCCTGAAAGTGCGTTCTGCCACCCACGTTCAGTGGTTGCTTGCTTGAGTTTGCCTCAAGGTGTCGGTGATGCCATGCATGTTTTAAGCATTCCATTGCTACGTCAGCATGCTTAACGTTAAATTGATGACACATGTAGATGAGTGCCAGCAAAATTCGCATGTGTTAATTACCACATGCTGACCGCACATGTCTGTAACACCCATGCCACGGATATATCTATGGCACGTCTGCATGGCACACCTGCGATATGTGGCGCGTTAATTCGAGAACGCACAACTCAGTTTCATCGGAAAGGTGAAATGCATATTGATTTCTGTTGACCCTCGCTCGTCTACGACACACACACGCATACCACACGTTGGTTAATAGACGTGTGTAAAATATTCCACATTGGCGTGTAGGTCACGTCGCCTACACGTGGCAAATTCATTCAATTAGGCTGTAGTTGCACCAGAAAGGAGAAAATCTTCGAACTGAGATCTCCGTTCAATCCCTGCAGTTACTTTTATCGTGGAAGCGTGTGTGTATAGGCTGTTTGCATAAAATTTAAGATGGAGTAATCAGCCAGACAAAGGTTCAGGCGACAAAGGTTCCAACCGTATACGGTTCAACATTAAGATAGCAAAGGTTAAAACGTAATAAATTCCAGGTGACTGTGCGACTGAGGAGCGAGCGTGTAAGGTAAGGAGGAGGAGAGGTTACGATGGAAATTGGTGAGCGACGGTGAGTGTCAAATCGGCCCCCGATAATCGCTTCAGTGTGCATAACGGAAGGTGATCTCCGTGGCTATAACCGCTATCTCAGCGCAAGATGATATATAATTTGCGAGACGCGTTGTGTACACCGAGAGAAAGCGGTGCGGTGAGGCGGGCTGCCTAACCGTTACTCGGGATACGGGCAGACGATCAACAATCGCCCAGTGAAAAGTGCAATGCAGCCACCCCCCCACCTCTATCAGCCGACATCATTCTTCACAACAAAACTGGCATGCCGGAAGACCCCGCACGCTGTCATCACGCGGTGGCGCCACTTTAATTACGCGCGCCGAAGAACAATGCTACCCCATCCGCCACTCACAACGAGGCTTGTAACGGTACGACTCTTGTTGCGTATGTACCCGAAGAAGCAACAAGGAAGGGGCAAAGACGCAATCGCCATTATAACGGGGAGTGCGACCCCGGTGGTTTATAGAGTATAGGTAGACTGTAGACCTGGCTCGCCGAATGCAAACAACGCGGGATATGATCACGCGTGCATCGAGTTTCTAACGTCGACCTTCGGGTGCGGGGAGCGATCAACTCAACCCGCCGGTTGTTCGTTATCTATCGTGGGACGGCATCTCGGGCCCCGTTGCCCTGCTCTCCTTCGAGCTTCCTTTATGCGATCAACAAATAGCTTGGCCCGATCGAAGCAGGACCGTGAACTCTATATCGCAAGCGTATGGGTATGTTCCTTTTCTATCTTGCGGATATCTGAGCGTGATCGGCTGCCAGGGAGGGACCGAGAGGAAGAACGTTCTTCGTACTGAGTGGTGTGGACCGATTGTGGAAAAAGCGCTTTGGAGAAGAGGCCTGCTAGAAGGCTCACGTACAGTCGCGTTCAATATATGAGTTTCAACACGCTGACTGTGGTTAAAGTGACCACAAGCCTGAATAATGACACAGACAATAATTAATTCGGTTCAGATGTACCGCCAATTGAGAAAGTTTGATTCACCATATATATATATATATATAAAGGGAAAGAACTGTATACCTAAGGACTTGTTTTTCCGTGTTTTGACAAAATATTATTGAGATAACAGACAATAATGCCAAGGAATGTATAGGGGAAGTTATTAGAACCAATGTAATGTAAATTAGAAGAAAGAAAAGTAGAGAAAAAATAACTTGCCGTGAGCAGGAATCGAACCTACGACCTCCGAATCACGCTTTATATATTCGAATCACTATATATATTCGTTTGATAAGAGGCCCCGTACTTATGTTCTGTAACACCGGTAAACGTGAAATTTTCTTTAGAGATACCAGTATACTTCAAACGGTGTTTGCGTCACCGGTTGTTTCCTATGTGGGCGCCACCGTGCAGTGCTGGCGTCACTTTGACGATGTCACCGGATTTCAAGCCATATATGGTGCGCTAGCACTGAGAGAGAAAGTACAGGAATGCAGAGTCTCGCTTCAGAACAGGTACTCGGCTCTTAGTGAGGAAACCAACCTTAGTGTAGATACAATGAATGATAATCTGACGAGTATCATTACGGAGTGTGCAGTGCAAGTTGGAGGCAGGGTAGTTAGACAGGACACTGGCAAGCTTTCCCAGGAAACGAAGAATCTCATTAGGAAGCGTCAAATCATGAAAGTCTCAAGTACAACAGACAAAATAGAACTGACAGAGCTTTCGAAGTTGATTAATAGACGTAAGTTATGCGATGTAAGAAGGTATAACATGGAGAGAATTGAACACGCTCTGAAAAACGGAGGAAGTGTCAAAGCATTGAAGAGGAAACTTGGGATAGGCAAAAGTCGGATGTATGCACTAAGGGACAAAGAAGGCAAAATAACTACCAATATGGATAGGATAGTTAAGATAGCGGAGGAGTTTTACAGGGATCTGTACAGTAGCCGAGACAACCACGACCTTAATACTATAAGAACTAGCAGTAACCCAGGTTACACCCCACCAGTAATGATAGAAGAAGTCAGAAAAGCTTTGGAGAGCATGCAAAGAGGCAAAGCTACTGGTGAGGATCAGATAACATCAGATCTGCTGAAAGATGGAGGACAGATTGTGTTAAAAAAACTAGCCCCATTTTTTACGAGGTCTCTCCTGAGGGGAAGAGTACCAGAGTCTTGGAAGAATGCTAACATCATCCTTGTACATAAGAAAGGAGATGACAAGGACTTGAAGAATTACAGGCTGATCAGCTTGATCTCCGTAGTATACACGCTATTTACAAAGGTAATTGCTAACAGAGTTAAGGAAACATTAGAATTCAATCAACCATAGGAACAAGCAGGATTTCGAACAGGCTACTCAACAATCGGCCACATTCATACCATCAATCAGGTAATAAAGAAATGCTCAGAATACAGCCAGCCACTATACATAGCCTTCATTGATTACGAAAAGGCGTTTGATTTACTAGAAATATCAGCGGTCATGCAGACACTGCGGAGTCAGGGTGTCGATGAAGCATGTACAAACATCCTGGAAGAAATCTACAAGGGATCAACTGCTACCACAGTGCTTCATAAAGAAAGCAACAGAATACCAATCAAGAAGAGCGTAAGGCAGGGGGATACAATCTCCCCAATGCTATTTACCACGTGCTTGCAGGAGGTTTTCAGAGCCCTAAAATGGGAACAGTTAGGGATAAGAGTTCATGGAGAGTACCTTACTAACCGGCGCTTCGCCGATGACATTGCATTGCTAAGTAACTCAGGGGATGAATTGCAACTCATGATTATGGAGTTAGACAAGGAGAGCAGAAAGGTGGGCCTTAAAATTATTCTGCAGAAAACGAAAGTAATGTACAACAACATCAGAAGGGAGCAGCGCTTCGAAATAGGTAATAGTGTACTTCAAGTTGTAAAAGACTATGTCTACTTAGGACAAGTATAGTAACCGCGGAGCCGAACTACGAGATTAAAGTAACTAAAAGAATAAGAATGGGGTGGAGGACAGTTGGCTAGAACTCGCAAATTATGGCTGGTAGATTGCCACTAACCCTCAAGAGGAAGGTATATAACAGCTGTATCTTGCCGGCACTTAGCTACGGAGCAGAAACCTGGAGACTTACAAAGAGGGTTCAGCTTATATTGGGGATGACGCAGCGAGCAATGGAAAGAAAAATGGTAGGTGTAACCTTAAGAGACAAGAAGAGAGCATTGTGGATTAGGGAACGAACGGGGGTTAAGGATATCGTAGTTGAAATCAAGAAGAGGAAATGGACAGGGGCCGGGCATGTAGCGCGTAGACAGGATAACCGCTGGTCGTTAAAAGTAACTAACTGGATTCCCAGAGAAGACAAGTGGGTTAGGGGGAGACAGAAGGTTAGGTGGACAGATGAGATTAAGAAGTTTGCTGGTATAAATTGGCAGCAGCAAGCACAGGACGGAGTTAACTGGCGGAACATGGGAGAGGCCTTTGTCTTGCAGTGGACGTAGTCAGGATGATGATGATGATGATGATGATGATGATGATGATGATGCGCATGTACAGGTTGGTCTACTGTTAGAGGGAACACGCGAGCGCGTGGCCTGCGCTCTGCGGCGAATGCCTACAGCTCCATCAACCGACAGTTGAAAAGAAAAAAAAAACACGTTCGCTTTCGGCGTCATCTATTGCCGAACAAGATAGCTAGTCACGGCCGGTAGGCAAGCGCTGCTTAGATTAGGCCCCCTCTCCGCTCGCGCAAAAGGCGATGCCTGCCCGAGTGCGTCGTCTTCTGCCAACAAATCGAATGTGGTGCGCGAGCACGGCGAAATCGCTAGTTGCGCGAGTGGTGAGGTAGTGTGGTCTAGCAGCGCTCGTCAACCGGCCATGAATCTTTATCTTGTCTGGCAATAGGCGATGCCGAAGGCGAACGTGTTTTGCCTTAGCTGTCAGGTGATTAGGCTATAGGCAGCCGCCGCACAGAGATACTGTATGTGCTAATACAGTAACGCTACCTCCGCAGAGCGTAGGCCACGAGCTCGCGTGTTCCCTTCCCTCCAACAGGGGACCGACCTGCACGCGCGCAAGCAAAAAGGTATGCGAACGTATACATTCTGCTGCAAAGCGTGGCAGCTTGGGCTAGTTGGCATGACATGACGATAGTTACAGCGCGAGAACAGAACGACGACACAGAGACAGCGCGCTCGTGTCCTTCTTGTCTCTGTGTCGTCGTTCTGTTCTCGCGCTATAACTATCGTCTGCTGCAGACTTCCGAACATTTCACAACCAGTGGCGTAAAAGGGAACTGTCGAGCTGCTGCTTCCTTTCGTTCTTTTCTCGACATTCTCGCACACCCTTCTTGCATCCGGAAGTCTGCTGACCGGCAGCAGCAGCACGACAGCCGTGTGGTCTCGGTGATGAGAGGCGATAAACGGCTGTCTCTCTTCCTCCGCAACCCCTTCTGCTTCACCGGCGCGGTTCCGTGTGCTCGAGTGTGTGCGCGCGTGCGACCCGCTCCCCCGCTGTTTCTGCCACTTCAAGTTAGCAGTCCCTCACCCCGTCTCTTCTTCTTCCGAAAACCTGTCGTGCGGTCTCTCGGCTATAGTTGTCGCCTTCGACGGACTTCGCGGAGCCGTCCCTTTTTGTATACGTTTCACCGGAGACGACTCTGAAGAAGGGACTACCGGCCGCCGGTGCTTCGCACGTTAGTGCCAGTTGCCTCGTCTCTTCCTCCTCTTCTTCTTTTTTTTTTTTTGCGGGCGACCGCTTTCCTTCACGCGGGTGCGAAGAAGAAGAAGAAGAAGAAGAAGAAGAAGAAGAAGAAGAAGAAGAAGAAGAAGAAGAAGAAGAAGAAGAAGAAGAAGAAGAAGAAGAAGAAGAAGGAAGGGAGAGGGCACGTTACGGCGTCCCTCTGCAAAGAAGCCGCGCGACCGACCGACCGGCCAGACATTGCTTTTTTTGGAAGGAAAAAGTGGCAGCCGCCGAAGCGGCGTCGTTATGGCGCTGAGAAAGCACGAAAAGACAGGAGAAGCGCGAAACTGCGGCTGTTTCCCTGACGCCCCCGGTTTGCCACGTAACACCAGACGCCCGAAGAAGACCTCTTATATGTGCCCTTCTCTATCTTTACGCCCACGTAACACACGTTTGTTGTCTCACGTAAGCTCTCCCACTCCCACAGGTTTCTTTTTATGTTCTTCGTTTGTGCGAACGTTATCGGCCAGTTGAGCCAATTCACCGCGAGACATTTAAGAATGGAGGCCATATTAGGGCACTTAACAAGACCCCTCAGAGACACTGTTTTGCTTTCATGTGGATTTCGGAAGTAAGCGTCTTGTTTAACCTCTAATCACTGTCTATTGTCCAGGCTGGCTTCAAGGCGTAATGATTATAAAAGTGCGCTGCAGTTACTGCAAAATACGAGACGTAATGTCTCTGTCCTATTTTATTTTGGTCTTCGCGCGATCTATAGGCACGGGCTAGTTCGAAAACTACGGAACCAGTGGATTGGCCTGACAACCGTTCGCTATAACCTCTACGGTAACCTGGAGTGTACTTCCGGGTATTCCGGTTGTCTTTTAGAGTAGCCTCGGCGTGCTCTAAGTAAACACATTATAGAAGGAAATAGCTGCATAAAAGGGGGAAAGTTGTAAACAGTGCAGGTGAAAAATGTCACATAAAACAATGTTGGCCCTGTACAGGTATACACTTCAAAAGCAATCGAATTTCGCAAATGCGATTACTTTTGCAGCTGCACAGGGCCTTGTGTGCTTTCCCAATTTTGATGATTCGTGCCTGAAGGGGTTAAGGTACTTCTTTATAGGTGCCTGTACAGTGAAAGGTGGATACCAGATTCAATTCATGAGTTGGTCCCTCACATATACGACTGCACGACCGCTTTCGCGGTGCGCATTTACTGGAACACTGCCCACCTTCCTGCAATGCATGGTAGGACTTGGGGACTATTTCGCCTAATATATATGGGCGCCGCCATACTGGCTGCTAAGCTGGTTCTTTCTTGTTTTTTTTTTGTATTGAATTCGTAAGGCCATGAAGCATCTTTCGCACTAACCCAACCGTTTTCGTGCGTTCGCTTCTACCCTAACACTATTAGTTTTGTCACTAAAGGTGGGAAACACAAAGGTCAACAGCCCGGTATGGCCGCACTGAAACCCATCCATAAAATAGTCTGCACAGCTCCACTGTGGTTGCATGGGGGTCTGCGTCTCTAATAACCATATGGTGGTTTCGGTACGTTAAACCCCACATATCAATCAGCGTGGGGGTCAACCTGTTTTAGCTATCGGCCAACCGTAGAACTGTATAGTACTATCTCTCGACTACGGTTTGTGGTATACCCACTCCCGCCCAGCAGCCCACACACGAGGTTTAGCCCAACCATACTTGGATATGTGACCCTGCGGCATTCGGTGTGATGCACCTGGGCGCATCTGTGCACTAAAGATACGTTGGGTACGCCGACTCGCTCTCTCCTCTGAGGAGAAAAAGATGCGGTGAGCCTGCGTTCCGCATAAGATCGCCCTACTAGATAAGGGTTCGGCGTTGAGCACGCACCGCGAGATATCGTGCTATACGTTGTTGTGGACGTGCTCGCTTCTGCTCGTTTTATCGCCCGGTATCATCTTTCGGCGGTGGGCGCGCACGTTTCATTTGTTCGTGCTTGCTTACGATTCCTTCGTTCTGTTCGCACCTCTTGCTTCCAAAGGCCCGCATCCTGCACGGATGCTCATTCGTGCTTCTCCCGATAACACCAGCCGGGAAGGGGCTTTCGCACAAAGGAATCATGTAATCCCGTAAGCTTGATGTCGTTTATCCTATCTTATTTTTTTTTTGATAAAACGATGGGGGGGGGGGGGGGAGAACGCGGAGGAACCCGAGTAAGAGTCGTGTTTTGTGTCCGCTGTTGTTCTTTCACCAGTTTTCTCGTTCTTTGAGACTATGCGCTTGCTGATCCGCTCTCGACACCCGAAGCTTCCGCCGTTCACGATATACGGACCAATGCATGCAGTGCCTATAAAGAGGTCGTTAGCACGAGCAGCACGGTACCTCACCGGGTGCATTTGGCCGTGGACGAAATAGACTCGGAAAGGCACGTGCCTTTGTTACCTTTGAGCCTGTCGAGAGTGTATACTCCATAAATAGGCATTTTATGTGCGAACACTCTTTGATTTCGATACGCCCCCATACAGGTCATCTGTAAAGTCACGGTCTACAATATCTCCTCGTGACCCGGCGAGACCTTGATGATATGACAGAATCAAACCACATGACCGGGGCACGTAATCGGTTAGCTTCAACGCGACAGCGTTGAAGAGATCGTTTCGCAGAAATTTCGGTGGTTGTGAGTGAAATATATCCTCTCATGCATTACCGAAAACTCGATAAGGATGCACATAAAGAAATAAAGATGAAAAATCCTGGGTCCGAGTGGCGATCGAACCCGGGTAATCGCCTGGCAAGCGGATGGTCTGCCACCCGGCCACACGTCTTTTTTTCTTTAATTTACTGTGTACGTACAACATTCACAGTCAAGTTTACATCAAACAAAGGACAAACATGAACAAAAGAAACGAAGTAAAAAGCGTCAAAGTTAACAGGCTTTTTTAAAATTCCTGCATCTGTAGAAGGTTTTCTGCTTGATGAAGCCATTCGGGCACCTCTTGTTGAACCTTTTGTGATTCCACGAACGAACAGACAGATTTAAAGGAGTATTGCCGAACCGGACGTGCATCAACATCCATCACAACGCAACGTGAAACATTGCGGCAATAATGCGTGCTACAAGCACCCATTGCCAGCGGGCGTCACAACATGCGATTGTCATAATGACTCCGTGGTTGAAAGCTGGTACCCCACTACAAAAGGCACGCGCGCTATAGAATGCGCCTGTTACTTTAAGACCATGTCCATTGCAAGTTCGAAAAAGTTTCATGCACTAAGTGTTTGAAGTGCGCACTATGGGAACAGGACATCGCCATCGCGTTCAACTCTTTTTTTTCAACACTTTTTTTTTTCTTAAGTAGTTGTGCGCAAGACCTCTGAAGGAAACTGGCGGGACAGGCTTTTGTTGATTTGTGATATCTGCCAATCTGTAGCGCCCCTCCTCCCAATCCCTCCCCTCTTCACCTTGCTCGTTTTCGTTGAAATTTTAGCATTCTCTATGTAGTTCGTAACAAGGTGCGGATTCACCGAACCCCCCCCCCCCCCCCCCCGCATGACAATGGCAACATGTTGCCATTGTCATGAGGGGGGGGGGGGGAGTTATATAGGACAAACCGGGCGGTGCTTTAACGTAAGGCCAAGGGAACACTTGACCTCTTTAGCGGCTGCTGGCGGGTTTCACCTGCCAACTCACTGTAGGGAGTGTGGCTGACAGCCATTGGCAGATAAAGCCACTTGTTTGTTTGGACATCGGGACAAGTGCACTAGGGAAGTGATGGAGGCTTTTTTCATTGAAAGGGAGGGGGAAAAGTGTGTAAGTAAATCGTCTGTGGCCCTTGGGGAAAAGGAAGTTCGGTAGCTGGGTTCAGTGCTGCCATGTTAAAGTGATTATTAGTTTGTTATGAACTGTTGCGTATGTTTTTGGCAAGTATGAAGGTGTGTTTTTTTTTGCTTTTTCACGGTTGTTACACACGTGTTGCTGTTCAATATGATTAGGCATGTTTCGTACCTTGTTTGCTATGATGGTTTGCCGCGTGACCGGGTCGAATGCTTGATATATGTGCGTGTCTCTTCTAATAAAGTTTAGTTGCGAGTTCAGCACGGTGTCGTCTCTTCCTCTGTCCTTGTCTGTATCTTTTTGCACTGTTTTTACATCCCAAGCACGAACCACCAACTACCCCAACTTTCGCTATTATTGGTTTATATCAACACACTTTAGACCAACTTTCGTCCTTTGACACCGTTGATATTGGTTACAGCTCAACCATTTCTCTGCTGCCGTCTCACACGAGCAAGGGCAGCCAGTGATCCCATGCCGGCCATAGGTGATCAAACGAAGGCCGAAGTAAACGCCCGAGATTTCCACGTGCGCGAGTACATTCCCAGTCGAAGACAGATCTAATCCTGTCTTTCTTAACCGATGAGAGGCGTGCCGCAGCTATATACGCATTCGGCTTAGGTCCATTACTTATTCACCGCGTTAAGCGATCTTTAGTGTCTTTGTCGCAGCACCCCACTGCTCTTTTCCTCGTACCATAAAGAAGGAACTCACTCGAGGTATGAGAGATCGAAATCGGCTGAATATATATGCGTCCGTATAAACTCGAGACCGACCGTTTTCGTTTGCGGTGAAAGAGATCCTGACGTGGGCGGAAGTGCAACAGGACTTCTGGACGTATACGGCTGCCAGTGGTGAATAACGACGGAACGGGTTCAACGGCTCTTCCCTGCCACCCCGTGCAACGGCAACTGGGATCTGAGTAGGAAGGGGGGGCGGGGGGGGGGTATGGAAGCTAAACGTTGACACGGCGGTCTTTTTTCTTGTTTTCCTTCTTGGGACAAGTGAAAGCGCGCGCTCGCGCGACGCATACCAACGATGGAGAGGCGATGCACGGAGAGTCCATAGAAACCCGCTCGTTGGCCCGCAGTTATATGCAAAGTAGTCCCTCGCCAGCGTTATCACCACGTGCCTGAACCCTTTTCGGCGTCCCGTTCGATGCACCGGTGGAGAAAGCGATGAACTCGTGCATCTCTTCTTTCTATAGTACTGTTCGATACTGCAGAGAGAGAGAGAGAGAGAGAGAGAGAGAGAGAGAGAGAGAGAGAGATACCTTACATGGCTTTCAGCGCAGGGGTATATACTGGAATTCGGGATCATTGCTTGCTTCACTGGAAAGTACGGATCGGAGGCTTGACCTCCCGATCCCAGTAGGGGACTATGTCCACTATAACAGCCAGGCAAGTGGCAATGCCCTGCGCAGCAGCTCAATAGAGTTTTCAAGTGCAGATAACTCTAGGGGCCCAGTGCGTCGTACATCGTATGCTGTCGCTCGTAACTTGGCGTAACGCAGGCAATGCCACGAATAGCATGGGCGTATCCGTCATAGTGACCGCTCGCTCGCGCCAGGAAGTCTTCTTCCACTTGTTTCTCGAGCGCATTGATGATGATAAGTGAGCGCGCGCTGGCGCCATAGAGATAAATCTGCTTCCTTCTGCTACTTGAGTGCTTTCATGGTGACAACTTATCATCAGGAAAACAACTAGAGCGCTTGGTGTAACGAAGGCAAAACCAGAGGCAGTAATAAAAACAAAAAAAGGCAGAAAAAATACCGGAAAGGAGGAAGAGAAAGGGAGAGGAAAGAGACAGAAATCCGAAGAGAAAGAAGGCTGCCCAGCTTGGTACTTAGGGCACCCTTGTCGCGAAGCGACCTTTTTGCTGTTGATACAACTCGGCGACACGCAGTGTTGCATTTAGCGATCGTACCGCTGTTACTGCTTCTACTGTTGCCACTGTTGCCGGCACTAGTACTGTACCACCACTGTTCCCGTCCTTGTTGCTATTTTTGATACTTACTACTACCACCGCCACCACAACTGTACCGTGATCGCTATACGAATCCCGACGATGATCCGCGGCCTGCGCGAAGAGCAAGCTAGACTTTCCCACCGCGTAGCATCATGCCTCTAATCGATAATGAACTCGCTAATCAATCAATTATCGACACGGACGCCGACACCTCGTTCTGGAAAAAAAAAAAAAACGGGGGGCTCGTACACGACAGCCGTGGTGGTGGTAGTGGTTAGAAGAGGAGAAAGGCACCTAATTTCTGCAGCCCGGTCGGGAGCACGGCACGGTGCCTCTAGTAGAAAGTGCACCCTCCGTATACCTCTTCCTGTAACGGCTCTCTCCGGGAAACCGGCTACACTGCAGCCATCGTGCCGTGCTCCCTTCTCCGGATTCCACCGCTGGCGGCGCTCGCTGACGCGCCGGCGTCGAGCGCAGCGTGAGGCGCCAGACGGGCCCTGCATGTCCACGGAGGACCTTGACCTTGCCACGCGGCCCTCGAAGGACGCGGCCCCGCAGACCGCTGCTGCGCCTGCTTCTTCTCCGCTTTGCGCCGGACATTTAAAATGCCGCCTGATGCTGAAAAATGTGGCAGTTCGGGACACGGAGCGGCTCCCATCCATCCACCTCCTTTCTTTCTTTCTTTCTTTCTTTCTTTCTTTCTTTCTTTCTTTCTTTCTTTCTTTCTTTCTTTCTTTCTTTCTTTCTTTCTTTCTTTCTTTCTTTCTTTCCTTCTTTCTTTCTTTCTTTCTTTCTTTCTTTCTTTGACCTATTCTCTCCTATCCACCCACCTCTTTATGCTTTTTGATTGATTTATCGTGGTTTATCTTTCATTTATCGTTACTGTAACTTATGGACATCGTCGAAGAGTGGATTGGTACGGTGCTCGGCTGCTGACAGCGAAAGTCGTGAGTTCGACCCCCGCCGCGGCGACTTCAATGAAGGCGAAACGCCGTAATGTGCGACGTCAGTGAACGCTGGAGAACACCAGGTGGTCGATAATTCCGGAGCCTTCCACTCCATAATCACGCCGTAGTTCCCGTCTCGTGAAACTCCGGAATCGTTCCGTCTTTCTTTGATTCATTGTTGTAGTTATTATTCTTACACTGATGCACCCGTGTTGAGGCACCCGCGCCTCTATCGCCACCCCGCTGCTCCTACCTACGTTGTTTATTATTCCGTGTTACGCACAACACTTTGTCATTGCACAAGGGGCTGTTGTCTCCACTCGCGCGTCGTGACGTCTCCTTCCGCGTTCCTTCGTTTTTCACCCCGGCGCTCTTTCAACCGCGGGGTATCTTCCTTTTCCTTTCTATACCGTCTCTCTTTCGATTCCGACTCGCTCTCCTCGAAATTCAAGTTATTCTGGCCCCGTATCTTCTTCTTACGTTTGATTTTTTTCCTTCGCAGCTTCCCCTTACATTCCTCGTCCACTTTCGCGCGCCTATATGACTACGTCTGTGGTTGTTTTTTGTTGCTACCCTATCTGTCGCAGTTTTGCGTCGAATTCGCAACAAAAAAAACGAAAACTTTTTTTTTTTTGCCAACCTTTGCGACCGCATATACAACCACAGCGCAGACACAGGCTCTGTTGGTGCTTCGTGGCTCTCCTGTCACGACTGCCTCCTTGTCAACCTCAGCCTTTTCTCGATTCGGACTGACTGCTCGACGTCACATAATGAACCAAACGCCTTCCGAGTGCTTTGATTGCTTTTGGACATGCATGAATGTCTGGATATATATATATATATATATATATATATATATATATATATATATATATATATATATATATATATATATATATATATATATATATATATATATATATATATATATATATATATATATATATATATATATATATATATATATATATATATATATATCCCACGACATTCTCACGTTTAATTCACATATAAACCTAATAAAGTGGCTGGGGGATAGCCGTCGTGGTAGCTCAGTGGTTGGAGCATCGAACGCGTCATTCGAAGGTCGCAGGTTCGGATCCTGCCCACGGCAAATTATCTTTTCACCCACTTTTCTTCACATTTACGTTATAATTCGGTCTAATATCTTCCCCTATACTTTCCTTGGCATTATTGTCCGTTAGATCTCATTAATATTGTGTAAAGCACATAAAAACGAGCCCTTGGGTATACACTTCTTTCCTATATATATATATATATATATATATATATATATATATACATATATATATATATATATATATATATATATATATATATATATATATATATATATAGAGAGAGAGAGAGAGAGAGAGAGAGAGAGAGAGAGAGAGATGAAAAATTGTGCGCGAATTAGCATCTTAATCGTTGGAGTTCACTCATGAAATATGCGTGCGAAATTCGGGGGTGGCGTAACGACTTACAGGAGAAGCATTATTATGTGTGTAAAGGAAACAAAGCAATATGTGGAAAGATATGAAAAAAGGTGACTTGAAAGGAAAGATTATCACTTGTACGTATACGCACAGTGTGCACGAACACGTGTATCGTTTAGCGTTCTTATGCGCATTCTTCTCCGTGCGGAAGATCCATTAATTAGTTACTTAGTTAATTTAGGCAGAAGCCTTCGATACCTCATCAAACGCAAAAACTGACCGGCGTCCCGTATTGGCGTCTCCCGTCGGTGGTGTCAACGTGAGTGACGCAAAAATAATCACGCTATGAGGTCACCACATGACATCATAGCCAGCCAAAATCTGCGGTCATAATGACGTCATCGTGACGCGTGGCGGTTTGGGCTAGTCGGTATGACATAAAGATTGTTATAGCGCGAGAACAGAACGACGACAAAGGCACTCGTCTTCTTCTCGTCCCTTGTTGGCGTCGTTCTGTTCTCGCGCTGTAACAATCGTAATGTAAGCGTGACGTAACGTGACGTGTTGTCGCTTGGTGACGTCTTCATGTGACGTCGTAACGTGGTTAAAGTGAGCCAATCACGGAGGCAATGCAAGATTGTCTTACGTGCTGAAATCTTTCGGGGAAGGACCAATACGTCGACTGGCAAGAAAACGGGTGGCTTTCGCCTTCCAGTCGTCTCAGGTGTGGACATAAGGGATGCTGTCAGTTTTTATTTGTATGCTTATTAATTAATTAATTAGTTTGTTTGTTTGTTTGTTTGTCATCCAGTGACGGTACATACCAAGACCATTGCTTTAGTTGCCCCAAGTTTGACATCACAAATTTAGGAGTACTTGTCGCTTATTTAGATCGTTTCAATGCCGCAATGGGCTCTAAAATTCTATAGCCTGACCCTTATCCCTGTATAATTGTGGTACAAGCCTCGCTCACCCATCGAAGAGCAGTCGAGCACATCTCACTAGATTGGAATGCCGAAACGATTTACGTCATAGCGAGCCGGTCAGGAAAGTACAATTGCTTCATCCCTTACCGTCTTTCATTAATGCGCTTCTCTTGACTTTCCCCAATCCCCAAATCATGGTAAAGACTGCTTTCTCGATGTTTGCGTACGAAGAGTGGTGCGCTCTCATTTAGCGCGTGTTTTCACTGGTCACCTATAACGGCGCAACAATGACGAGTGAAACTGGGCTAGCTAAGTGGACGTTCCAAACAAACAAAAAAAAAAACGCTCAAATAAGGCACATACAGTATTCATGTACAAGTGACATACTGCATATGTACAAATAGAATGCATACACAAACGTGTTGCGATATTACTCTAAGATTCTGTATATTAGCTAAATTCATTGTTCTTTTCCTGTCGCGAAGTAGCTGCGTACGTGGCTGTAGTGGCTCGTAAACTGTTTTGCTGGCTGGATGATATCTGGTTGGAATGGATAGAACGCTTCGACGGCCGCGGGCCTGTGTGCACGGTGCTTATTTTGTGAGGAAGCACGTTCATCGTCCTAAAAACGATTTCGCGATGAAATTCATCGTGAACGAACTAAAGACCAAGCCTTGCCGTATAGATATATTGCAGCAGGAACTGTTTGGGATAGTATACCGACTAAATACTGACGTTGGAACACCGTACCTACGTCATCCCGTAATACAATGGACCGAGCAATGAGATGAAAGGACAATTATTCCAGGGAAAGTAGAACGTTGATTGTTTTCTTTAGCTGTGGTGTGAAACTTTTATCGTATAGATTGAGATGTTTCGAAGTGTACGAAAAACCGCACTTAGCATCGGCGCGGAACTGATCATACAACCTTCGAGAAACGCATCCGGTGCTCACTAGGAAAGAAGTAAAATAAAAGGAAAAGAACGGCAGGGAGGTTAACCAGCCTATAGGCAGCCGGTTTGCTACCCTGCACATGGGAGGGGGATGGGGGAGATGAAAGATAGAGAGCAGAGAGGGAAGAGAGATAAACACAGCACGTTCGGCAGCACACACGCGCACACTCAGTCATAGCCCAGTCTTGTCTTTCGCGGTGTGTGACATTGCTGTTACAGCCGCTTGTTCAAGTACGTGTCGCGTAGAAATTTCAACTGAGCTACGAAGCAAGGCGCTTCCCCATCTTCCTTATGCGGTATATTTCTGTGCATATGATCGTATGATCCTTGGGAGTGTTTGCCGCGTGGTTCCAAAGTTGAGGGCTCAGATTCCACCGATGGAAGGAGTGAAAGGGTGGTTTTTAGTTCAATTCATTTCAATTTGCGTCACAGTTAGAACACCACAGTTAAAAAACGCCTCTATGTTTCCTCTGGCCTCACTATCTCAAGTGGACAAAACAAAAACAAAAAAAATAGCGCTGAAAAATGGGATGAAGAAAGGACACAGACAACAGAGCTGGCTAGAAATCTGAGATTTGAGACACATTAGAGATTCATCTACTAGAGATCACGAGCTTTCCAGCCCCAAACGCGTACCTCACTGTCTGTTTCAATTTATTCGGTTGCATCTAACAAATAAACGAGCCCGTTGGTGGAAAAAGAAATCCCCTTCTTTTTGTTTCGTTCATTGAACGAAGCCGTAATAGTTCTCCTTGTCGGGAGGCTCACGTGTAAACATCGTCGAACGTTTCTTTCTTTTTCACAAGACATAGAAAGCAGTATTCTGCCTAATAATAACGACGACATCACTGTTCGTCATTCAGTCGTTGGATACGTTTTTACTGGTTAAAACAACACAATATCATGGGCCTCGGCAGGAAGCGCGAAAGGGGCACCCCTACCCGCCCTCCTCCGAATGAAACTATGATATTTCGCTGTCAAACAATGACCCAATAAGGATTTCAGAAGCAGCCTTCCTAGCACTCACTTACATCCACTTTTCTTGCATTGCGTGAAGGCTTCCTTGAACGAATTGATTGTAAAGCGGGCCTTAGTAGGTGGAAGTTCTTTTTAGAGCAAAACAAGTAACGAACTTCAAACACTCTGCCATCACAATTGCGAAATAAACTACAGATCAATAAGCAAGTTCACTCATCTTCTTCCTTATGCATGCAAACTTACATAATGTAAAACGCGTTGACGTACTCTTGCTACCGAGACAACGTCGAGTAAAAGTGCCTCTTCTGTATATAGGCAGCAACGCAAGGGTCACCTCTGTCCTGTACACAACGTCTCGGTGTACAATTACAAGGCCCGGGCCCGACAGAGGACTTAATTAAGCCGACGATGATGGTGTTGATGATGACTAATGCGACCCGCGTCGATCGACACGTTTCTTCTGCGAGGGTTTTTATATAGAAAAGGCGTGCACATTATAGACCACGCTCGAGCGCATCTCGTGCTACCACGCACAGCATGCGGGAGCTCCCGCCATCCTTCCTGGGAATCATCCTTCGTGCAGTTGTGCTGCCTAATGATGCGTGGCCGTGGCGTGCCACTCAAGGGACCGTAACTCCAGCCCGTACGGAGGGGGGTAACGCTTGCGGCCATTGGCTTCTTGCGGAGGAGTCCGCCACTATATGCGTGCGTATAGTGGCGGCCATCAAACGCGTCCCGCAGCCTGCCGGGTTTACGATCGCGCCGAACTGAACGCCGTTAATCCCGCTTTGCGGCGCGCACGTAAACGCTGCCGGGGCTATTCTTGCCGGATGCTTGGCAGGAGCGGCCGCACGCCCTCCTCCTCCTCCTCCTCCTCCTCCTCTGTTTTCAATGAACCTTGCATAGCGTGGCGACCGCCCAGTAGAGGCGCTTTTAGTGCCGCAAAAAGTGATGACGCAGCACAGCCGAAGCAACACAGTGTGGTCAAGCGGTCGTTCTCGTTTTTAATTAATTATTGTCATAACAATTTTTGGGGGTTTTACGCACCAAAACCACGATATAATTATACGAGAAATGCCGTATATAGTGTAGAGCTCCGAACAGCTTGATAATCCGGAGTTCTTTAACGTGCTCCTCCTACACAGCGGCCTCTGGCGTCTCGTCTTCATCGAAATGCACCCAACCCTGCCGGCATTCGATCCCGCGCGTCAGCAGCCGAGCGCCATAAATATTAATTAGACCACTTTGATTGATGGAGGGACGAAGTGCGTATAGCTTGAGCGCACTGTGAATTGTTAGCATGTATTTCCGGTCACTTGCGTGTTTTCAGTGCTTTCGTCCGTGTCTCGTGCTTTCTTGTACCTATAGGCATTTTTTTTATTTTCGTGACAGTTGTTGCAAAGCACGGTCTGTTGCAAAGCTCAGTGAGTGTTCCGTGGTCACCTCGATCAACTCTATACCGTAAATTCGTGGACGTTTCGTGTGAATGAACACTTATTACGTGTAAAATTGTCGTTGCGAATTAATACTGCTTTACCGGAATTAGGAACGTAAATGTCTATTCGTGTGCAGATATTTTGTCCTGTCTTTCCGGTTATCGACGACTTCACGACAAGAGAAGAGGAGATAGCCGGAATCACACCGAAGTACTAACCTTGCCTTAAATAGATTTAACAACAACAACAAAAAAGAAAGACGGGCACCTCGCGCGGAGGCTTCCAGGCAGAGAAATGAAAACGGAAGGAATACAATGGACATCCACCGTGCCAATTAAAATCGCTTAGCATGAGGGAAAGTTCCAATGCCTAAAGATTATCGTACACGAGCCCGGAAAGTCTAAATAACGCGGTTAAGTCGCGATAAAAAAGCGTGAGTATAACTAAACTTGACCTTTCCGAAGCTCAGCGCCTACTAATATCATTTTCATGTCTTCTCCATAGTTAACAGAATCGGCGGTGGCGTCGGGTTAAATGAAGGCGTTGCGGTGCATCTTGCCGGTGCGAGGTGCGTTATTGGCACATGAGATGATCAGCAGGGGTATTTGCTGATTAAGGAATATAAATTCCTAAGACTTAAGTGCGCGACCCTAGACGACTACCTCTTTCCGAGTGGTAGTGCTTCCCGACGCGACCAGGCCCACCGAGCTCTCCTTACATTTATGAACCAAATGGACCTGGGCACCCGTTTATAGATGTTTTTTTATTATTAATATTTCATTTGTTTTTTTTACTCATACTCGTCGAAGTCTTCGTCATTTTTTTTAATCCCTCATCTTCTTTCCTCTTTCTCCCCTCTAATCTTTGTTTCCTTTGTTTCTTCCCTCCTCCCGAAAGAGTGAGCAAGCATCGTGCCCCTCCAGGTGGCAGTTGCCAGCTTGCTCTCTCCCTCTTTCCTCTGTGTCCTTGTGTATCTGGGTATGCAAATAAATGAATAAATAAACAAATTATCATTGTTGAGCAGTGCATGGGGCGGTATTTGAAGTTTCAGACTATTAGGCTTAACTCAAATTTCAGACGATAGTCGCAAGCTCAGTCAAGCTGCGTAATGTCCTGCGAGCCCGTATTGAATAAAACTTTTGATTTCATTGCCGTCTGGTAATCGTAGCTCTTAAAAGGGAATAGTGCGCCCGTACTAGTACGAACACACGTAACGTGTCGGGTGTTCTGCCAACGTGTCTATATCAATAACTTCAGCGGAATTACAAAACTGCAGGACAGTTGAGGTGAATCTGTTGTCAGGACATCCGAGATGGCATTGTATAGAAACAATGTGATCACGTATCCTTGCACATCGCCCCGCCGTGGTGGTCTAGTGGCTAAGGTACTCGGTTGCTGGCCCGCAGGTCGCGGGATTGAATCCCGGCTGCGGCGGCTGCATTTCCGATGGAGGCGGATATGTTGTAGGCCCGTGTGCTCGGATTTGGGTGCACGTTAAAGAACCCCATGTGGTCGAAATTTACGGAGCCCTCCACTATGGCGTCTCTCATAATCAGATGGTGGTTTTGGGACGTTAAACCCCACATATCAATCAATCATTATCCTTGCACATCAAGTTTTACCAGGAAAACAAATATGTATGCATAGGCATTCGGCTATAGGATTAAATGTAAGCGCTGCATCGCTAAAGTCATTTGCGCACGAAATACTTATACTTGAAGCAGACAAAAAGACAGGGCTACGGCACACACGAGCGTATTTTTATTATGGAAACGTTTGAACATTGCTAGATTTTTGCATTTCGTCTTGCGCAAAAATTGTGGGACATAAAAATTGCGCAAGCTCCAGTTCTCACCTCCGGCCGCCCCACTAAAGATAAAAAAAACCTGTCTGGTTGATAGCAAGCTCCTTTAATTGATTGATTGATTGATTGATTGATATGTGGGGTTTAACATCCCAAAACCACCACATGATTATGAGAGACGCCGTAGTGGAGGACTCCGAAAATTTCGACCACCTGAGGTTCTTTCACGTGCACCCAAATCTGAGCCCACGGGCCTCCATCAAAGATGCAGCCGCCGAAGCCGGGGTTCCACCCCTCGACCTGCTGCTCAGGAGCCGAGTACCTTAGCCACTAGACCACTGCGGCGGTGCAAGTGCAAGTTCCTCGTCCTACGCAATGCACCGATCGGTATAGGGTTATTGACGAAGTGCCAATGGTTACCTCGAACCAATAAACCAACTTCTTGAGGATGAGATTGAAACTGATACAGAAACTGAAAACCCGAATTACCCGATGCAGCTTGCCCATGCTTATGAATATCGGAAGCCTAACGATGGGGCAGTCCGAGTACTATACTTGTGCGAATACTGAATACCGAAGGTTTTTACTTTACCACTCAAGATGAAGGTTAAACTTGCTGCCGGGAAAAGGAATATGTGCACTGGAGTTTGGCTACCGAATATTTTGGGCTAAAATAACTCTGTAGAAACGATTACGAATTCGTATGACGAGGAGTTGGAAAAAGTGCACGAACATGAATGGACGACCGCACTTCTCAGTGTCACATCGCTTGGCCACGGTATCTTGCTCCTCGTATGTAGATCAAGGCATCTTGCACGAAGAACGCCTCTCTTTAGCTGTCTTCTCAAATAAGGTATTGACACGGGCATGAAACGAGATTGGTCTATGTCAATGCGTGTATATATGTGGCTTTGTGGAAAAGAAAAAAAAAGGACAAAACAGAAGAGTAGACGATGATCTCGTGTCTCTGGTGATCAGTCCGGCTCGACGTCCGGTGCTCCCGAGTACAGAAGTTCTGTTCTATCCATAATCACGTGACAATACCTCTCTCTTTCCTGCGTTCAACTGTCTTACCATTATAGATACGCTCCAACTATTGCGTCAGTAAATTGTGCCGATCATTATTCATCTTTAACTTTTTTTCATTCGTTTTAAGGCACCTTGACCGATGAGTGAACAGCGTTGGCAATACATCGGAGTTTAAACATAGCGGCTCTCCGTTTTTGTTCAGCCAAGCAAGGACTTGCCCGTTTCGTGTATGAGCGTTGAACATCTCTATTTGCGCCCCATCTCATATACTATAGCGTGTCACGGACATGTTTAGCGCCGCAACCATGCACGTTCGCGCTTGGTGCGTCACACTCCAGGAGAGCGTGAAGTTTAAAAGGAATCCGGAACTGGAGTTCTCTTCGAACGAACGAACGAATGACGTGTGTGTGTGTGTGTGTGTGTGTGTGTGTGTGTGTGTGTGTGTGTGTGTGTGTGTGTGTGTGCACGCACGCACGCACGCACGCTCGCTGACGTGACCTCTGTTCCGGTAAAGACGAGAGAGAGAGTTGCCCGTGGGAGGCAGCGGCCGGTGAAAGCCAGTGATCCGGAGGAGTCGACGCCGAAAGAGGAAGGAAATTGCGTAAGGAGACGACTGCCGAAGCCTCTTCGGAGTGTGAAACGCTGTCCCGAAGGCTCTGTTTTCAATGTGACCTGCTTCTACGCGTGATCCCCGTGGGACGCGGGTTTTCAGTAAGACGTATATGTAAGCTACATTTTCGGTTCACATGGTATAGCCGCGTACGTGTGGGTTCGTACTTGCGGGTGGCTTTTTTTTTTGTAAAAGATTGTGTCAGACTTTTTCTTTCGTCGCATACGTATTGCATATTAACTCCTGCAGGTTCATGTATACCTGCAGGTTCACCTTTACTGACAAGTGACTGCCTGTGCTGCTGAAAGCCGCGATTGTGTGCACTTGCTCGGATTCTCCATTTTGCTCTTTCCTTGCCACTCTATCCCATCGCCCGTCATGCTCAGCTTAAAGTATAGTGAATCAGACATCTTTTCGGGTTGAACTCCCTGCCTTTTTGAATGGTGAAGCTGTTTAGCAAATGGTTCCTCGTCCAACGAACCGGAAAAGAAACAACTATCATCTTCATAAACGAGTATGGGCCAAAGAGTCGGTTAAATCGCAACACTTGTTCACTAAAGATGTAGAGGGAACTGTTAGTCCAGTAACGAATGGCTGCGGAGTGAGGGTGGTGAGCCGAAGACTCCGAGTACGTTACTTGGGAACGGAGAAGGAGACGGCGGCAATGCCGATGACGACATGCCCGTATAGATCTATGAGTGGGGTGAACGCTTGGTCTCAGCGCGATTTTCTGCCTCTGGAGTTTGGAAATCGCTGCGAATCTCCGAGTGCGAGTCTCTCAGTGCGAATCGCCCAGAGCGAGTCTCTCAGTACAGGTCTCTCAGTGCGAGTCTCTCTGTGCAAGTCTCTTTGTGCGAGTCTCTCAGTGTGAATCGCTCAGAGCGAGTCTCTCAGTACAGGTCTCTCAGTGCTAGTCTCTCTGTGCAAGTCTCTTTGTGCGAGTCTCTCAGTGCGAATCGCTCAGAGCGAGTCTCTCAGTACAGGTCTCTCAGTGCGAGTCTCTCTGTGCAAGTCTCTTTGTGCGAGTCTCTTAATGCGAATCGCTCAGAGCGAGTCTCTCAGTACAGGTCTCTCAGTGCGAGTCTCTCTGTGCAAGTCTCTTTGTGCGAGTCTCTCAGTGCGAATCGCTCAGAGCGAGTCTCTCAGTGCAGGTCTTTCAGTGCGAGTCTCTCTGTGCAAGTCTCTTTGTGCGAGTCTCTCAGTGCGAATCGCTCAGAGCGAGTCTCTCAGTACAGGCCTCTCAGTGCGAGTCTCTCTGTGCAAGTCTCTTTGTGCGAGTCTCTCAGTGCGAATCGCTCAGAGCGAGTCTCCCAGTGCAGGTCTTTCAGTGCGAGTCTCTCTGTGCAAGTCTCTTTGTGCGAGTCTCTCAGTGCGAATCGCTCAGAGCGAGTCTCTCAGTGCAGGTCTCTCAGTGCGAGTCTCTTAGCGCGAGTCTCTCATTCAGTGCAAGCCTTGCGTGGCTTAGTACAAGCTTTGTGCGGTTTAGTCTCTTTTTGTTTGATCCACCTGACTCTTCTTTTTCATCGCTGTCTGTATTTACAGCTAAAGAAATTGCGTGGGCTAAGTGAATGGCCTTTGAGAGAGCAGTCTCGAACCTCGTTCACATCATTATCCTGCCTGCATCTCACTGAATTTGAATTCTGCATTAGTACGGTTTATACGGGAAAGCTGGTGCCTTTAACAGCGACCGGCTACTACTTCTCGCGGTGTTCATGCCGATGGTCTAGGTAAAAATCATTTAATTGGTTCTCCTGTACCCGGACTGAAACTGAACCTTTTCAACGCATTTCCCCATGTCGAGTTTCGTCCAGGTTATCTTCGAATGCGATACTCTCTTTTTCGGGTATCAAGTGCATTCCTTCTCTCTCTCACGCTCGAGAACGTGACGAGGAAAGCGGATGCGGCGAGAACCGTTAAGAGAGCATTGCAGATTGTGCGGCCAGCGTTTCCCCCCCTCACTCGGCGTAAAAAGCAAGCCGTGCATAAACTTGTACGGGCGGTTCCGCAGTTTGATTGCGGCACGTGCATCGCATCGTCGAAAATACACGCTGAGAGCTGCGGTCGTCAAAGGAAAGTCCGGAAGTTGAAAGAAAATATATTGGAAAAGAAAAAAAAAGATGTTGGAGGAAAACAAAAGCGCGACCTTGCGTGCCTTCGCAAAAACTGATCAATGTGAGGGGAGAGAGCCAGATGGTGATGAGCCGACGTAGATAGGAGATAGAAGTGGAAGAGGGGGGGAAGGGGGGGGGGGGCGAAAAGTGGAAGTTCTCCATTACGGCGTCCCTCACGTCATGGTTTCGGAACGTTAACTAAAGCCCGAAGATTTTTATTAGCGCTGAAGGTGGGCTATAGTTAACGGCTCTGCTCGCTATTGAAACGCACAACGGAACAACAACGAAAAAGAAAAAGGAAACGCCACACGTAATATCATCACTGCGTAAAATTGTGGTCTTCAAGCGCACCGTTGGTTCGCCCTTCACTTACATCGGTCATAACCATCGGTGGTTTTGGTGCTACATACTTTTTTTTCCTTTCTCTCTTCATATTTCAGTACGCGGCGATACCTTAAACAGAGTATACTCTCATATATATTTGTGTAAACATTTGTATCTAAGTAAAGTTCTTGCTCTTAATAAAAGTTTAGTGGTTATTTTATTTCTTCATTCCATCGCACACTTAAATTTTTCTATTTAATCTTTAATACGTTATTTCGCCCCAGCTACTTCGGCCGCATTTTCGGTGGCGGCAAAAACGCTTGAGTCTTGTGTATACTAAGATATAAGTGAACTTTAACCCCAGGTGATCGAAATTCCTGGAGCCCACCACTGCGGTGTCCTTCATACCTATATCTTGGTTTCGGGGGCGTTAAACCCCAGCAATTATTGATTCGTAATTTCTGCTCTATAGAATCGAACTTTTACATTGAACTTATAAAACCACCCTATTATTTTTCGATCCCCTGCAGTGCCATCGAGCCGATGTGTTTATTTTTAGAAAAACAGCAACAGTGACAAGAACTCATTATAAACACAGCGCCTTCTTTGTATTCGTGCTCGGCCGTTAAATGAAAGCGCGTGACACGTTGTGTCACTTCGATCCAACCGCTTCGGTATTACGTGCATCGTCCGTTCGGGATCGATGACTCGCAACAGCTTCGACGATGAGCCGAACGTGAAACAGCTCGTTAGAAAAGGGAAGCTCGCACTGTTCTTACTTTTCTCCGCTAATTAGCGTGACGGCCACTTTCGACGCGTTGCCCTGTTCGTTTTTATCTATACTGCGTCTTGCTTGGCTTAGTCCGCTGCAGTGCTCCGTTATGGCCTTTATTTTCACGCCGCTTTTCACGTTATTGATTCCTCTATGTTCCTAATTATCTACTCGGTGGCCATTTACGAGGTGACCGCGTATGCGCTATAAAAATTCCTCCGAAGAACTTCCGCATTCCGAGCTATTGTTGAGAGCCATGGACTGGCGGCTAGGTGCGTTGGTGTGCAACGGGAGCGCGAGAAAGCGTTTGTTTTCGCAATTACACAAACAGGAACGTCATGCCCTAAATGCAAGTTCTGGGGTGTTTATGTACCGAAACAACGATTTCGAGGCACGCCGTAATAGGTCTACAGATTGAACTTCACTGCCTTGACTTTTTTTTTCTGTTCTAATGTCACTGGTGCCAATTCAGTTTGCACCGAGAAAGTGAGGCTGGCGTAGCCGGGTGTCGAACCGGCATCATTGAGCTGATCGTCCATATCTGGAGTTAAACCTCAGAAGAATATGTGCATAAGTAGTTATTAATCAAAAACGTGCCGATTACAAGGATGCGCGTAATGTGGTTCAGTGGTCTGCTCGATTAATTCGCCTGCCAATCACTTGCCCATCAAGCTTCATGCACGTCAAATGTAACCTTGACATTGAGCATTGTGACAACCATATTGACTGTATAATAACCCTCCTCTGTAATACAGCCTCGTGAGTCTTTATCGAAGTATTATTAATTAATTATTTAGTAATACAGCCTCGTGAGTCTTTATCGAGGTATTATTAATTAATTATTTAGTAATATTGAAAAAAGTGGATGAACATAGAATTCATTCATTCGTTCATTCAGTTTATCGTCGAAAAATAGCATACCTCGTTTAAGATAAGCGCCGGTGTGCATCAACTCCGCATCTGTGTTTACACCTCGTAAATCCCTTCATAACGTGTAAGGCTTGGTACAGCGTACTTCCTTCGTATTCCAGTGACCATCGTAATCAAGCCGCCGGTCTCAGACGCGACTTGAATCTGCAACCTGATATTCTGAAAAGCTTCCGTTTAGGGGCCCCGCCACAGTGGTCTAGTGACTAAGGTACTCGGCTGCTGACCCGCAGGTCGCGGGTTCGAATCCCGGCTGCGGCGGCTGCATTTCCGATGGAGGCGGAAATGTTGTAGGCCCGTGTGCTCAGATTTGGGTGCACGTTAAAGAACACCGGGTGGTCAAAATTTCCGGAGCCCTCCACTACGGCGTCTCTCATAATCATATGGTGGTTTTGGGACGTTAAACCCCACATATCAATCAATCAATTCTGTTTACGGGCCAGTGATTCCGTGGCAACTTAGCGTGCGATCAAGTGGGAGAGAAGCTTCTTAATGATCGTAGTTGTTATCAGGCGCTGATTTTAGTTATGCAAAACGAAATAAGCTTTAAAAAGGCATGTCTTGCGGTACATATATTCACGTTTGACTCAAAATTAATGCATGTTCGCTATTGGTAAATGTGCTGTAACGTTTCACTGTAATATGGAACGTGTTCTGCGACAACCATCGCATTAACGAAAGATAACGCACAGTGCGAGGCATCAAAGGGGATCCTTTGTTTCAGCCGGTAAAACATTGTCTCTCGATCATACCTGCAATGGAACAGAGCAAGGAGAACGCGTTTCTATAAAGAGCGTATGAAAAAACATTCACGTTTCGCGAATACAGCCACATCACTTATTGGTCACCTGGATTCGCGCTGCCTTTTGTACACTGCCAACCCGTCTTCCCGGCTTACAAAGGGGGAAAAAAAGACATAAAAGCATATATAGTGCGATATTTTTTTCTTGCGTTACTGCTCGAAGTGAAAAACCACCGCGGCATTGCAAATGTTGTTTTTACTGCGACATTCGAGATTTGAACAAAGTACTTCCGTCCAGCTTTGTTGGTTGGAGTGCATTAGTGGTCCCTGTTCATTGCGCGCTCGAATGGATTCTGCATGAAAGGCCGAAGGTCGTGCGCGACTGTGATGTCGTTAACAGCGCGTGCTGGTGGGCGGGGAATGGCTCAAGGCTGTACGCAAAGTGCGCACGCATGTGTGTATACGCTAAGGTTACGCCTCGCGTTTCGATGAGCAAAGCCCAAGGATTATTAAATTTTTTTTATTCTAATGAGGCACCAACGGGTTGCAACAGTCTATAGATTCATGCTGGTCAAGCATTCTTTCCACATTTGCAACCAGTCGGCTGGCAGGGACGGCGCCAGCAGCAGACACGATAGAGGCCAGACAATGAGCATAAATGCTGCACACTAATGCTTAATAGCACCATCGTGGGCGCTCAGTGGTGATTCGTGCTTTTTGTGAGCAAAGTACGGCATCTTATGATATTCGTATGCACTACACGGGGATGGGTTATCCAATAGAGAGCGCATGCAGCATAGGGACGCGGGTCGTACGTATTTTTCGTAAGCGGTGTCCTGCCACAGAATGGACTTGTAGGGATGAATTACGTGTGGTTAATTACTTGTTATCGATGATATATCTTGGAAGTTCAGTTCCTTCATTATTCTTTTTTTTCTTGCTTAGTAACGTTCAAATAACTATGACCAAACCTGGGGCTTTCCTCTCGCGAAAGCGCGGCGAATGACTAGCGCAGCGTGTGATCGAGTTCCCAGTTAAGCGGCAGATGGCGCCAAAATCCGGCCGGCTGGCCGGCTACTTCGTCGAGCGATGGCGCGTGTACCGCAAGGTGGTTTCACTGCTTGGTTGTATCGTCGTGTGGCGAAACTTGAGAGCTGATGCGCAGGCGGATGGTTAATAGGTAGACAGCACAAATTTGCCGTTTAACTCAAGCAAGCGTATCTATCCATTTCGCCGTTCATGGTTATTTCAAGTGCATGCGTGCGTGTGTGTGTGTGAGAGAGAGAAAGACAATCGAAATGAAGAAAAGGAAAGAGGGTAATCATTTATTAAAAGAAAAGGGAACCGTGGGCATTCAGGTCACCTTAATGAAGTTAAAAAGTTAAATCCCTTCGATGCTTTCCGAAGATAATCGTTTCATTGAGACCGGGATGTTAACTTTATCTTAGAGGTACGCTAAATTATTACTATCATTCCCTCTGTCATGAACTCAGCGTAAGCCACTGCACAGCTATAACTGGTTGTTTTGCATAGTGACGACATCGAAAAAGCATTTGGTTGGACCCGTCGTTATCTTTACGTGATCGATGTGCCTCACTTTTAGGTCTATTGAAAGCACACTCATTTTCTGCCGTGGTGGTAAGTAATTTTTTTTTTACAGAAGAACGTTCACGTCAACGGAGACACCATGCCGAGTGATAATGAAATACTGTATATATGTATGCTGCGTGTCACGTTGTGCACCCAATCACTGCTTGTAGACCAACCTCAAGAGCTTCTTCATCAATCAACGAACCAACGCCTCCGTTTGCACCTAGTTAGCTTTCCTATATTTGATCCTCGCCACATCCTCCGCCACGTTCATGCGTCATCGACTGCACGCGTCCATTAACGTGTTTTCTCTATGCCAAAAAAAAAGCTTTAGTCGCGAGCTTGGCGCTGTTGTCTGTTCCGCCTTCTGAATACCCGCGTGTTCATTCCTTCTATCTTCCATCACTTCCAGGATCCATATTTTGGGCGGCCCTAAAAACCGCTTAGCATCCGAGCCAGCCGAGGAAAGGAGGAAGCGCCACCAAGAACATCGCAGCTCGCTGAACTGACTGTCACGGCGCGTATAGGCTTCGAAATTAATGCGCTTCTCTCCCGCTGGTTCGCGCGCATCGGTATATGAACCAAACGCCACTATACCGTCGCTTCAACCACCAACCACTGACCACCACACCCAAAAACAAACCTGTTGCACCGGGGCAAGTTTCTTCTATTCGTGTCGTAATGAGCTCCCACCGCGCATTAGGAGGAGCATGTTGTAGAGGGCGCTCGATCCCGCTATGAAGACCTGCGTTACCCTGGTGGTGAATGAATGAACTAACGCTTGTTTGCGCTTGCACTTCCGTCGTTGAGAGGGCAAATAGAAATGATTTTTTCCTCTTTTCTTCTATCGGATGTACACGGAAGACGTGTGCCTTCCCCCACCCACCCCTCTAGCGTACCATTAGAAAGCTCCTTAATTACTTACCATTCGCTTGCGGTGATAAATTGATCTCGAACACGAGCAGCTTCTGTTACGTGCACGTGGTGGGTTCTGGTCGTTTTACGTATACGTTGTACACGCCAATCACGCGAAGTTGGAGAAAGAAACAGCATTGCCGATCGCAGATATAGCGAAGCTTCCGGGCTGCATCCCGAACACCTACCGCGACGTTGCATTGAATCAAGAGATGAGACTCGCTGGTATAGATCGTGAGAACCACAATGGACCGAGGGATATCGGTCTGGCCGCATTCGCTAACGATACGCGTGGCTGTTGTTACATTTAAGATAGGCTGTCGCCTTTTTATTTCAAACCGCTCCCTTGAATCCGGGACCCACGTGGTTGAAGTAAGCTGGAAAATACGTGCATTCTTCGTTTTCATAGCCATAAAGTACTCGTAACGATGATATGGCAAAGCTGAGATGCCACATCTTCAGACCGTCTCTTAACCTTGGCGTGAAGCACATAGCAGAAGATGCACCTTAGTCCCCCTTCCTCAACTCCGCAACCGTTTTTGCACAAAGCGTTTAAGTCTGCGTCGGTCGCTAAGCGCAGTTATGCTGATGGTTTGGTCTTAAAGAATTATTTCTTCTTTTTTTTCTCAAGTGTTTTTTTATCATAGAGATTCAAAGCATGATAGAATGCTGACTTGTGAATTCTGTTTGCTGATAATGAGTGCACATAATTATGTGCCCAACCGAGACTGCGGACATCGTATTGTGATTGTTTCGATGCCAGTTTCTTTCATGATTTCACCTAGCTCTTCGGCATATTCATTGTAGCAGATAGAATCTCCACTCTATAGAGTCATCAGAATTGCGGAAAATAATATCCTCCTGTGCTCACTATCGCATGGAGTGCGAAGGTAACGGTAAGAGAACGAAACAGAAGCGGATCGTCCCATGATTAGTGAGTTAACTTTAAGCGTAAATCATGCAGCGTGCAATATTTAGCTGACGACAATGAGCGCACGGCTTCGGTGGCACTGAGTCATGTGGCGAACGAGGATGACACAGAAGCGCTAAACTGCTTATCGGTCTAGTTCTCAGTCTCGTCATGCATGTTCGTAGACGAAACTCCGCATATCCTGCGATATTCGTCTTGCTCTTTTCTACTCTATTCCTTTCTGATTATTCACCACTTGCGACCGGCCAAATTTTCTGATGAGTGAGTGAACGAACGAACGAACGAACGAAGGAACGAACGAACTAGTCCTGACGCAGCATAACAGTCATTTGGGCTAGTAGGCATAGGTTCATCTTAAATGCAAATATGGAACGAACTTTTCCCCCCTTCTTTTTCTTTCGTTTTGATGCATGTGCCTTCACAATAATTGGTCTCGTGTGGAAAGTCGTTCTGAGTTTAGACGAGAGAAGCCTTACCACATGCTTCATGCGTAAACGTTAGGCGTGTTGCTTCTTCAGTAAACTTTCAGTTGCGAGTGTTCGTCTGCGTCGTCGTTCTCTCCTTTTGTCTGTGTTTTGTAGTGCGCCCTGTGTTTGCCCTTATAAGGTAGACTTAACGCACTTCACTATCCTACACCTGTGGGGAGTAAAGAAAGAGCAAAGGCACTAGTCCTGGTTATCCAGAAGCGTTGTCCAGCCTTTTTACAGCTGGATACAATTCAGTTGCAACTTAACATTGTACACGAGTGCGTATGACTTTCTGTCCTTATGGCATGCGAGGACCAGGCTGTGAAGATGCTCTCTCGAGTAGATAAGAAGTGCATGTATGTTTAGTGTTATTCATCCCGCAGCACCATATTATCGAAGTCTGAAAATGGGTGTAATTAAGACAGAGCAACTACGGCCGCACACCGGTCCAACATGATCAGTCCGTGGAATAGTGTAAGAAAAAAAAAGCTAGTCATGTCAGGCACTCGTTGCCACTCATACGCGAAAGGAGAAGCGAAGATATTTGAAAATGCTGTTGTATGCGATGGCCTTTTCGAACTCCGCGTCCGGCGCGGACTCGCAAAGGAAAACGTCGCATTCCATCGCGTGTCCTGGACGGGGAGGACACATGCGCGTCCTTTGACGCGGTCGGTGGTGGTGGGCGTGCGGCGTCCCAGGCCGGTGATGCCCGTGCACTGCCTACACTACCACCTGCATACATACTACACTTCTTGCCTTCTGGCTGCCGCCGCCGCCGTTACGTCACGCGCGCAGGGGAACCGGTTTCACCCCCCTCCTTCCCCCCCACACGCTACGCGCACTCCCCCTTGCCGGCAGGGAAAGCGGTCTGTTCGCTCCCAGCCTGCTCGACCGAAGAGGCCAAGGAGTCCGTCGAAGGAGTCGCTCCACAAACAGTCGGTGCGCTCTCGCCGCCGCTGCAAGAGCCATGGCACGCAGGCCAACGCAGCAGCCGTTGCTCTGGCGCTGCTGAACAACACCGTGCCGGCTGCTCAGTCCTTCTTCCTGGACCGCTGCGTGGCCCGGTGCCGCGCCGTGTTCTGTGCCCGCTGGCGGACCGTTCGACCGGCGGATTTGTATCGCACTGCTCCGTCCACCGCTGCTACCAAGGGTGTTTCCTTGTTAACCGTTTGCCCGAGTCTCGTGCGCGGGAAACTGGACCGTTTCTTCTGCTCCGTTTCGGCTTCGAGCCTGCCTGCGGCCCTGCGACCGGCTACCCCGTCTAGAGTCTTCTGTGGCCCACCGCCTGGTGGTTCGTTGGTTGTTTCCCACAGTTGAACCCGTGCTCTTCTTCCTGTCAGGGGTTCGCGCGGGCGCGGACTCGCTGAGGAAGTTTTTCACGGGAGGGGTGGGGTTTGACCCGAAGCTTCTTCGTCGTTCGCCAGCTTCCCCGGATTTTTGCCACGGGAGTTGTGCCTGCTGTTGCTTCCCGCGCCCCGGCGTAGCTGCTTCGTCGCCGTTGATTTCCAGGCCTGGGCTCGGCTTTGCGTGAGTACCATATACTACTTTCATTTTCTTATTCTTTCCTTTCTCCGATACTGTACACATTTATTGGCCTCCTATGCTCTCGACTGCGGTGGCTGCCGCCTGTTACACGCCTGAAGGAGCACGTCGGCCGTGCGGTGGCCGGGGGCCCGCCCTGTACCATAATCTAGGATATATGTTACACTCGCGGCGTTCCTTTGCCAGGAAGCCGCGTCTAACCGGACCGAGATTCCCGTCTCCGCAGTTGTAGTTCGTCCTTACTTTCGCAATCACTTTTTTTTCCCTGGTACTGTATAAGTTTTCAACAGCGCACGTCTGGTTGAGGCGAGCCCTTCGAACGTTTTCTCTGCGAACTAAATCGTGCGAATCGGGATTGTCGACTTACGTAAACTCTCCTTGCATCCTTCTTACCGAACGTTGATTAGCATGCACAATAATGATCGAATATTTCAAGTCCCACTGTGACTGAACGAGGGCGTCGCAGCTCTAAAGACGGCTCTTGAGAACAAGACGCTATTCGCGAAGCAGGACAACTGGTTAGGCAGCAAACATCTTTAATACAGATGCGCTGGTGCTTTGTGCGATTGCGTGACGGGTATGGCGTGACCGTATATAGGTTTTAATAGGCAAAGGTTGCCTTCCGCTCCGCTCACAGAGAACGTTTAGGGCGTGCTGTAGGCGACGGATGTGCCAGATGGTCCGTTCGGACCGCGCGAAGCAGCGTCAGCCCACGTTTTTTTTTCTTTCCTCCGTGAAAACCAGTGATAGTCGATGTTCCTCTTCGGCTCCACGTCCTCTGAGATTGCGAATGAATAAGCAAATAAGCGTCGATAGTCGAGACCGTTCGCTCTTCGAGTAGATTCCAATCTCTGCACTTGGCGATGTCCTTTCTCGCCCGTAGAAAGCGGTAAGGTGAAGCAATCGTCGGGGCTACAGAGCAACTTGTATAGTTTGCTCGTTGGAGAGAGAGCGCTTCTTGATTCTCTCGCTCGGGCTGCGATGTACGTACACGGCGAGACATTGGGGATCCAGCACTACCGGCTGCCTTGTTTAATGATGTGCATCGGACAGCCTGGCGCGCTGCGTGTTCGATGAAAAAAAAAAGTAGAAAACCTTTCGAGTGCATCTGGTCTGGTAGGCTACTTTGTATTCGCGGTGTAACGGTCGTTGCAAGGCGCAAGCTTGCGTTCGAGGTCGTAGAAAGAGGAGTAGGCTTGTTCGTGCTTTCCTCAAGTTAAGTATGATATTCGGCGGCCGGCGTGTATATGCAACAAAAAAAAAACATTATTTCAGTAGTTCTTGATTCCTCGGTTCACTCGTTGTTATAACGAGAGTTCCCGACGCTTTTGCTCAACCTTGATGCGGACATCCGCGAATAAAAAGAACGGATACGCCAGTTTCAGAGCTACACCCTTCCTTAGCGGCGCTTCCAAATTAAAAGCACGATTTCGATTCACAATGCTCTGGCAGTGCAGTCAACCGCAGATCGATTCGTCATTCCCCAGCATAACTAACCTTTACGCAGATCACCGCCATCCAGGATTTCATTTTTTTTTTGTTCTGTCAGAGGAAGGTGGTCCGGGCACCTTAAGCCTAAACGCCTCGTCGTGTCTGGACCAACTGACGCCCATATTTGCCTCGTTATGCTGGCGTCGACGAGTACGTGCCGGCTCCGCAGTGTTGAAACGCGTATACTTCCGAGACAAGGTGCGGGGGAGGCACACGTAAAATGCATACGTGCGAGTGGTTAAAGGACGTATATGCGGCATATAGTTTATGCAGGCCCGAACGGGTTACGCAGTCGTCGCCAGCGGTACACGTCAAGTGGATTCGCGTCGGCGTTTACCGCGGTCTCGTTTTCACTTGCCTTACGCAATGCGCGTTGTCGCGTTTCCAATTCTGGCAGTTGTAAAACCTTTGCCTGCCGCTCTCTCCACTCGTACACAAACGGCACAGGCAGGCAACTGTACCCTTCCCGCTGCTTGCGCCACCACTCTACTTTAGAGTATACAGTAGGCGTGAGGGAGGTGCATCCGGACCTTACATTGTATATGAACGAAAATCGTGGACATCCCACCGGTTGCGTTACCTATGGGCAGTGGCGTAGCCAGGGAATGGTACACCGCCCCCACCCTCCTCCATCCATAATAAGCTCCCCCATACCCCCCCCCCCTCCAAAAAAAAAAAAGAATTTCTACCTACGCCCCCGCTCTTAGATGGTGGGAATTCTCTCCTTGCGGTATACCTGCCCAGTAAGGACAAGGTGACGTCATCGAACTGCGCGAACATATATGTGCCCAAGTAAGGCCCTTGTATGGAAATATTCATGCGCCTCTTATTTTCAGTCCCGAAATTTTCGTTGATGCTGCGTGGAATTTTCGCACGACGTTGTTCGTTGGAACGTTCAATAGAACTTCGGTATCAGGGGTGTAGTCAATGTCTGTGCGTGAGGGAGGGGAGACATTCCCGATTTTTTTTCTTTAATTTTGCTTGCGTATACACGCAAGTGCGTATATATTTAATGTATATACAATTTATATGTTTGTTGTATATACAATTGTAAATACAATTTTTCCTGGTGAAGCCAAAAAAAAATTTCGTGGCCTCACCCTTGTTCGATAATAATCATATTATTATGGGCCGATCTAAAGGGTACAGCCATATCCATCCATCCATCCCAATATGCATCGCCGCCGTTGCTTCGTAGCAGCGCGGCTTGCACTGAGAGCACGCACGCGTGCATGTTGCAGGGTGTGGGTACGAGGCCAAGCAAAGGCTGGGACGGCCGCTTTTTGCTTCCTCGCGCTTTCTCCCCTCTCCCTTCGGGAGTCGAGACAATGGAAGCCCGGCCGTGCTCCGCCACGGCGGCGTAGGTGCCCCCGCCGCCGTTCCCGTTACTTCTCTGCCGACGTGCCGCAGAGTCCTTGCCTCCTCGCGAAGTTCACGCTCACTGCCTGGCTTTTCGTTTCGGCCACACGAGGCGTCGGTCGGTTCCAAAGCGCAGGCCTTCCTTTCTGGCGAACATGGGTTCCGCCGTCTATACCCTTCGAACCGCTCTGAGAAGTGGACGTATACGGTCGTCACCAGCTTGCCCAGTAGCACGTGAACTATAGCTGCGAAAGGGTGTATTTACGGCGGGTGTTATGCTTCAAGCGAGAGGGTGTTTTGGGCGAGGTATGTGTTCCCTTATAGGGTCTTATAAGCAGTGGTCGTGTTAAGCCTTTCGATTTCATTCCTGTTTTTCCCTCATTGCCATCTAGTTCGTCAACAGTCGAGAGAGAAAACTTTATTTGCGCATAACGCGGAGCATTCCAAATGGTCGGGCCCCCATTCCAGGGCTCCGCTGGCCCTAGCCATCATCTCTACCCGTTGGACCAGCCAGCGCTGATCAACAATGGCCGAACTGGACAGCAGTGCCTCCCAATGTTCCTCTTTGTTGTTCATGTTGTGGTGTTCTTCATTGTGATGCGTACATTTTACGCAGAATACAAACAAACACATACACGAACTTACACAGGCTGCATGTATTCTACCCCACAGCATACAGAGATATTTGTTCGTGGTGTGGGGCCACACCAACACTGTTTCGCATCACGTCCACAGTCGAGTACTGGGACAATATGCACACAACTATCTTGGTTTGTTGGTTCTTGTGCTTTCGCTGTGAACTTCTATCGTGGACTCCGAATGCCTTTTCACTTCATGTCCTCCACTCAGGTTACTGAACTCGGTCGGCAGTTTGTGAAGTTAAATTTACAAGGTAGTTTATAGTTTTTTCTTTTAATCTGCCAGTGCGAGGTACAAACCGTTATACCAACGCCAAAAAAAAAAAACAATAAGTGCTCACGAACGCGTAGAACTCTCAGGGGCACTCAACTGTTCGTTTTTCTTCCGGAGAGACCGCGCATGTTGGTTCGAGGAATCGTCGCGCATACATCTGAAATGCTTGCTAGATGATTGACGCACTTGACGCGTAAGAAGGCGCTTACTCAAGGAGGTTCCATTTTACATTAAAGACTGCCTTGTTGTAGGCAGCTCGCCTGACGTCTTTTTTAGCAGTGTTATTTTCGGGGCCATGTGGGTATACCCAGCGTTTTCCTGCGCGTTCCCTTTCTTCTTGTGCCCTTGCCTGAAACCGGCTGGAGCCCTTTACTTCTACATCACGTTTGTGTTTAAGCGAGGGAGAACGTGGGCACGTATACTGTTACGCAGAGAAGGGCGCTTAAGAATATATTTACAACGTGTTTACAGCATTCGAAGACAGGCGTACAAGATGGTGCCCAGTCTGCACGGGATACCACAGAGCATCTTCTTCTCCCCTATCGTGTTCATCTCTGGCGCCCCGAAGCAACATATTCGTTTATTGTTAATCACCATTCAGCCCTGTCTGTAAACCTGCCTGTGCATCATCGGCCCGCACAACCACCTGTGCACCTCATTTTTGCCGGTTGTGACGTTCATACGGTTTCAAAATCATCGTTGCAAAATGTGACCGTGGTGTGACGTGTACGCCTAATTAATGAGAGGCCAGCGGCAGGTCGCTCACGCGTTGTATACCACCGGTGGCTCCCTATCTGTCGCCGAAATTTCTGCACCACGCGATCCCGCGCATTGCGTTATATTGGCCGGGCTTCGCGTGAATGAATTCGCCCTGGGCGTCCGTCCCAGATCTCGGCCTTCGCGTATCGACCGCTTGCGCGTATACACACCAGCGTGTGTCGCAACGGGCCACATAACTGCAGCCGACGGCGGCCGTTTAAGCAGCGTGTTTCTTGCTCGTCGAGTGAAGTCGACCGTTGTGACACTGATTCGACTTTTTCGCCTTCTTTCGCAATGTTGCGACGCGCTTTCTCTTTATAGAATTTACTCGGGACTTCGCGTGTGAGAGTGTATAGACGATATTATACGTAAGACGCATGGGTGTCACCTCCTTCTTTTTTCTTATTTGGTACATAGCGACATGGATTGATTGATTGATTTGTGGGGTTTAACGTCCCAAAACCACTATATGATTATGAGAGACGCCGCAGTGGAGGGCTCCGGAAATTTAGACCACCTGGGGTTCTTTAACGTGCACCCAAATCTGAGCACACGGGCCTACAACATTTCCGCCTCCATCGGAAATGCAGCCGCCGCAGCCGGGATTTGATCCCGCGACCTGCGGGTCAGCAGCCGAGTACCTTAGCCACTAGACCACCGTGGCGGGGCTGTATGCAACAGAATTACCGAACCGACTAAGTCCATTGATAACGCGGCTAATAACTTTTCATCGTACGAAAATAAATGAGGATCAATTGACTGATTAGAGTGTCACTCCCTTTATTAAGCGTTTTCGTCTTAAATGATCACTGTACTAGATTAACTCGGTTTCTACCCGAAAACAATGGCGTTAAGTGCGCCGATCTGGAGCTGCTAGTGTCAGACGAAAATAGAAGAATTGTGTGTTTGCGTATGAGTGTATTTCAGCAAGTGTAATTTGGTTCGCGCGCGCGCTTCTATAAATAATATAATATCTCGAAAGTTGTTAAAAATTGCCAGAAATTGTTGCGTCACAGTAGTTCAGAAAAGTTCGCGCTATTTTCAACATAAAACCGTTGACTGAACCTGCTTTTATCATCTGCATACATATGATAGCGATTCTATCTGTGGTGATAAAACATAAAAACGTCACTTCGTAATAATGTTCGTACATTGCCTCGAACTTTACGTCAGGCAGGCTTTTTTTTTTCCTTTTTTTCAGCCTTTAAGCTTGGGGTAACAATTTTGTGGCGATTTTATAAACAAAACGCACATGCGGAATTCTTCACCACGAGCGGAAATTAATTGAAAACCTGTTGTTTTCTTGGGTCTTGTAATCGTGGAAGGCTGGCCAGAGATCTCTTGGTGGCAGGGCAGATTGCGCATTTCCCCGAGAAACGTTGAACGAGGCATGCAGCGAGCAAGAGAGAGAGAGAGAGAGAGAGAGAGAGAGAGAGAGAGAGAGAGAGAGACGATAGAAGTGCATATACGCACTGCGACGCCAGTCTAATGACTGTCATCATTCCACATTATTTACGTCGTTGGCGAGACGGCCAAATCTCGTAAACCCTATACGTTGAACCTTGCACTCTCATTTGTGTGCTTACGGTCCTATCACAGCTGTGGATTTGAGGAAAACACCGTTATAGTGCGGCTTTCTATCTTGTTGCGGATATGAACGACTGGACAAATATGCCAACTGTAACCTTAAGGGTCAAGTATGCGCTTGGTGTTGCCTGTCGGATGCGTATACATGCATGCCATCGGACTTGTCCCTCTCGTTGGGGTATTGCGTTTCTTTTTTTCTTTTTGTTTCAGCCGTGGCGTTATTGCTGCTGCTCACATTGTTGTAGGAGAGTCCTGAGCGATGGCTAGCACAATGAACGATTTGCGAACGACAAGGAAGTCGAAGGGCTCGCGATCAGGAACTGTATGTTCTCAAGGTCGCATTCCTGTATTCTACCGGCGCTATTAATGTGACGTCAACGTACGTCACACTGCAGTACGACCATGTGCTTCTGCAGACAAACAGACCAAATATAAACGCAACTTGAATTTTGTCAGTCTTGATTGTACAACAAGATTGCAGCAGGGGAAGACGTCAGTGCATACTGGCCGTTTCCCATCAGCGCTCCCGAAAAGTCCACTGTGGTCAGGTATCGTGAGAGTTCCTCTCTCGGACCTGCCCGAATTTCCGGAATTCCTTGCTGCCGTAGGCCTGTACACTGAGCGGGGCGCAAGTGTATTTCTCTCTCTCTCTCTCTCTCTCTCTGTGTGTGTGTGTGTCTCGATGTTTGCCGTTCAACCTCTGGCTGCATACTTTGGTTCCTGGGTGCTACGGAAACGCCCCTTCGAACAGACTGAAAGGCAGACGTGCATACAGGAAGGACACATACACAGTCGAACACATGCATTCACATATATACACGAACGCACAGCCAGACACGAACACACACAAGTGCAGGCACGAACACAGACCCCACACTCTCTCCCTTTCTCAAACACAAACACGCAAGTACAAGGAGAGACGCAATGCACACACATATACATGCACGCGGACACAGATATTCGCTTTTTGAGCACGCACAAGCGCATTCCTTCTCAGCACCTATTCCTTCGAGATCGGCAGCAGAAGCCATCGGCCGGAAAACCTCCCACGATCCGTTGTGCACACGAGTATCATAATTCACGCGTGCGGGTGTCAAGTCTTCGCTGTAGGCCTCGTGCCCGGCTGCCTCCCCGTTTGTGTTACTTCTTTTGCCTATAGGTGCAGGTCATACTGGCCGAAGGGGGGCGGGTCACTTTGGCGCCGTCACTTCTGCCCCGTATTGAGGGGAGGGCTCGGAAGGGGGGGGGGGGGGCGAGTCTTTTCGGCGTGGGTGAGAAGCCGCCTGTGAAAAAGGCCCGAGTCAAATCTGCTCCAGAAATAGAGGACCCAGGGTGCTGCAGCGTTGCTTCTCGCTACATTTTCCCCCCAAATAGCCGACGATATATTAAAGAAAACATAAATAGAGGAATACACCAAGGAGCTCGAACAAAGGGGCTTGGGTTATTGGAATGCGAGAGGGACGCTGGTAAGGTGTACGTGCCGGTCTACTTGGCTTCAGGTTAACGCCGCGTGGACTTCCACGTTCTTTCTTTCTTTCTTTCTTTCTTTCTTTCTTTCTTTCTTTCTTTCTTTCTTTCTTTCTTTCTTTCTTTCTTTCTTTCTTTCTTTCTTTCTTTCTTTCTTTCTTTCTTCCTTTCTTTCTTTCTTTCTTTCTTTCTTTCTTTCTTTCTTTCTTTCTTTCTTTCTTTCTGTCTTTCTTTCTTCTTTCTTTCTTTTTTTCTTTCTTTTTCTTTCTTTCTTTCTTTCTTTTTCGCTTGCTCGCTCGCTTGCTTGCTTTGACGTTGTTTTCCTTCTTTGAGGCTTTCATTTCGCAGAGCCGCATTTTTTTTTTTTTGAGCAACCGCACTCTTCCATTGTTTCTCCTCGTTGAAATTGACATCCGTCCGTTGTTTACCGCTGCGTAGACAACGTTCCCTGCAAGCCATCGCATAAAGCCGTGTTTTTTTTTTGTCTTCGTTTACCGGTTTTCGTGTCGCACATTGTAGAAATCTATCATCAATGAATTCGATTACAGTTCCTCTTAACTTATGCCGATTGTTCACTATACGATGAGGAGCCCCAAAAGTTTGAAGGAAGCCAAGGAAGACACTTATGTCGGGAAACGAGGAGAGACAATTGAAAGAGAGCCAGAGAGAGTGGATTGAGACGTAACGTACAAAAAACCTGGGAAAATAAAATATGACCTATCAAAGTGCGGGAGTGATTCGAGTCGGGCACGACTTCATTACTGTTCTTTTGTTTTCTTTTATCGCGTCGGGAGTGATCATACTTGTATATATTTACTCGTCTCTAAGCTCACACGTATACATTGAAGACAATGTCGTAAGTAGAGTTGAGTTGAGTTAGCTGTAGACAGTACTATATGGCTACTATGGAGCACTCTAGTCATTACTACCAAGCTAATTTCCATAATATATCCGTCAAAGTAATCGGTGGCATATATAGCTATGCATTTACTCATTGCTCGGGCATTACAAAAGTGCACCGTCTCATCAGTTTAGATTACGCGCAAGGAAACCGTGGGGATTCGCTTTTGTCTCCGTAGTTCTGGAACCCCATTGCACTATGCGCAGTCCAGCTATGGGCAGCCCGCGAAGTGGCGGTGTGGTTGAGCCTCCTGTCCCGACGTGGGAGGGGCCATGCCCTGATGTACCCGAACAAATATTTACAATTACATTCGCGGTGTGCCAATGGGTGACTGTCGATTTCCTTTTTCGAAAATGCAATCTGCACGTGTTCGATTTCGCGCATGTGTTTGGGCTTATACCTGTGCTTTCATATCCTCTTCATTCATCTTTCACCTTCTCTGTCTTCTTGCTGTTCGTGCTCTTCTTGAACGACAGTTATGCGACGCATTCGAAGTGAATGCGCACAGAAGCACATTCAACGCGAAGCCGGCGTTTTCTTGGCGTCGTTAGCTGCCATCGCCTGCGTTGTAATATGGCAGAGGCAGCGAGGGACAAAAGGAAACACCGCCGCGCGTTGACAAATCGCCGCAGAAACCAACGCGTTGCGCAGGCGTTTTTATCCGCGGCGCGGCCGCTGCCACGGTCACCGATGTACAGCCGAGCTCGTTAGCCGACCGAGTCGTTTGTCGCTTTGCTATCCGATCCACTGATCTCCTCTGAAGTTCGTCGTATCTCCTCTGAAGCTCTCGCCCTTGCAACTCCGATTGTTTTTCCTATTCGACCGGGTGTTGCGATCCCCCGTCTTGTTCGTCCGTTTCTTTTCGTTTCTCTTCTGGGGTGGATGAACGTTTTTCCCGTATCCCTCCCTCTCCCCCCTCTCTCTTTTCTGTCTCTCTCTCTCTCTCTCTTTCTCTCGCTATCTATCTATCTATCTATCTATCTATCTATCTATCTATCTATCTATCTATCTATCTATCTATCTATCTATCTATCTATCTATCTATCTATCTATCTATCTATCTATCTATCTATCTATCTATCTATCTATCTATCTATCTATCTATCTATCTATCTATCTATCTATCTGCCTCAACTTTCTTGTCACGTGTTTACTTTAACTGTATTTTTTGGCCTGCTTTTGAGTAAGTCCAGTGTGGTTACATGCTTCGGCTAGCTCCTTCCCTTGTAATATAATTCTTTGGCTTCGTTTTTTCTTCTCGGAATACGCTCGTTTTCGTCTGACTCGTGCGTCTGGTTCGTGGTTACGTACTTCGCCTGGCATGCTTTCTTCTCATTTTCGTTCTATTATTTTCTTTTCCTCTTTTCTCCCGCTTCTTCGCAGTCTGAAAATATTGCGACAGGAGCTGAAGAAACACCACTCCCGAGGCTATGCGGGAATATCTCTTACTTTTTTTTTAACTTTGGACGCGTAGCGCTCAGTAATAGCCCTTCTTGGAATACAGTGTTTAAAAAAAAACGGACACGAAAACCTCTCTGGCTTACGCTCGACTCGGCAGTGCGCCCGCAGTGCACTCGCTCGGGCGAGCAGTGCTGCAGGAATGCGCGCGCTTGAACTTGCACAGGCCGGAGGAGAAACTGGCTCGGCTACGCGAGTTTTGGGTCTTATATATAAGTGGTTATATCAGAAGAAAAGAAAAGAAAGGTGCCGACCCGTAACTGTCTCTCCTTACGAGGACACCTCAACAGGTCAGCAGAGGAATGGGATATGGGGAATAAAAGATATAGGGAAAAAGAAGGAGGGATAAAAAGAATAGAAGGAAAATAGACGGAGAAGAAGCCAGCCAACGAGAGGAAAAAAGAAGGAGATAGGAAAGTGGGGATCCGGTCGAAGCAGTCCAAGGGCGGGGTGCCACAATGCGAGAGCTGCACGGCTTCAGGAGACCGCGGAGGGCGAACCAGTCGGCGGGAGCTACGCTGAAGTCGGAGATCGCGAGGGCACAACCGTCCAGCTTGAAATCCTCCGAGCGAATGTTTTGGGTCTTTGCCGCCGTTAGTGTTTCGGGCTCATGTGTGTTCGCGCGCGTAAGCTTTCTTGTTTCGAGAGGACGGCATTCGCGAGGAGAGTGAAAGGAGCAGTGGTTCCCGAAGGAGCGGTTTCGCGTAATCGGTCGAGCAGTGGAGAAAATAAAGAAAAAATATTAACAATAAAATGGAAGAGCGAAAGAAGCCCTTTTCGCGGATCGTCCGTGCTTGAGTGGGTAAACCGAGATGCTCCGGAGGTCACATAGAAATCCTGTACTGCTGTCCAACTTGTGTTCTCTTTTTTCCTCTGCACTTCCTTTTCTTATTACTCTATAGTTTCGTCATTACGTGCTATACATTTCCAGCTTTTCCAGCGTGTAGTGAGTACTCGCGCGCAGTCTATATCCTCCTTCCGCTAAACACACGCACAGCTTTTCACAATGACCTGCCTCTGATTTCGGGCTTTCCATAAGATGTGAGGTAAACAACTCTACAGCAATACAAAATACAGCAATACAGCGTTAGCGGCCTTCGGCCGTCGCTATCGTCAAAAGCCTATGTCGCGATAAAACTGCTCTTTAAACGATAAATGCAAATATTGCACCCCCCCCCCTTATGTGATTAAGAGCCCCGCCCCCCATCATCACCACCACCTTTGCGCGAATCAATGGTAGGTAATACTACACAAAGGCGTGCAGTGGAGCCCGTTTTCTCTCAACTCTGATGAACCCTCTTGAACGAGTTTTCATTTGCCTTAAAAAAAAAAGGGGGGGGGGCAAAGGGAGATCAAATTGAGCATCAACAGAGGATGAAGTTGTTAGGCCACCATTGTTTCTTAGTCATGCTCCTCCTGCGAACCCCCCTTTTCCTTCGTAATGGGGTCATCATGAGTTCGTTTCCACTAAGTGTATATGTCTTTCAGGAAGAGTCATCTTCGTTTCCGTTACTTTGCAGCTGGATATATATGAACCGTCGCTTCCTGTGTGGGCCGTTGTTTATGCACGCCTCCTCTAAGCGCGACAGTGCAGCGAAACTACCCGAGGCGATTCGACGTGTTTCTTGCACCACAGATCGGCAGTTTTCTGATCGTTGCACCTCTGTGTTTGGTCTGTTTTATTTGGTTATACCTCGCAGCTTGACCTTGGATATTTTAATTCGTAATCCCTTACTATGGAAGCTCTGTATATAGTTGTACGGGAAAACTTACAGCCTGCGCTTAGCTATGGACTACACGCTCCAAAAGAACCACTCGAGCTTTAATATTTCGTAAGAAAAAATATTAAAAAAAAGTTTTAATCTAAGGAGCCTGGAGGCGAGATGGTCTACCCATCAAAATAATTCTCGCATGAACTACCGAGCTTGATAGTTTGGCTAGAGCGTAGAGATTATCATCATTGAAATGCCAGAGTGTTTCGGAGATAATTCAGGTTCTCCTGCGATGACTCGATGCCTTAATCATTCATCTAGGAGTCGTACAAGTGAATACCCACATTATTATAATAAGTCTCTTACTCGCAGAAAACACGCCGTTATATCTCTCCCCCATACGCCCCTTTCGGTCTTTCTCTCGCGGCTTTTTTTCGTTCTGTGAGCAAGTCTTCGAATCTGTGGGTCGCACACCCGATTCGGTGTGACCGTGCATTGCCTTCTCGACCGTCATGATTATTCGAGGATGCCGCCGTCTCGAGCTCGCGAAGCCGATGACACCCCTTCTCCCGCTACTCAGTGATCTCGTTCGTCTACCGCCGACGTATAACTTGCCGCATCCGCGGATAGTTCCAGCCTATACTGGCTGCCGACTAGCACCGCGTTTCGGTCACGTTAGCGCACCCGTTGTGCGTGCGTGCACAACAACTACCCCCCCCCCCCCCCCCCTCACCCCGGTTCCTTCTTGGCAGACCGGGCCCGACCGTGGATTCTCATTTCTTCCGCATGGGCAGAACGCGCTTATTTCTTTCTTATTGCATGTTTCACTTTATGCCTCCGCTTCAGTTTCTCGAAGACCGCCCCGAGACATTTTCGTGCGAACAAGATCGGACGTGCAACCCCCCGGGCCAGCAGCAGCAGCAGTGCCAGTATTGGTAAGAGTACAGCCCTGGCCCGCAAGGTGCTCATTTGTTATGTGGGATAGTGGTTGGTGTCCGGGCGGAATGATAGGTGGGAGGGCAGCTCAGTCTTCTGCTTCAACGTCCTCTCCCTTCTGTGTTCCTCAGTGCCGTGCACACACGCCGTACTTCGTGTTCTCGCGCCGGTTTCCCCCCCCTCGGGGTCTCGGAAGGCCACGCGCCACCAACCTAACCTCACTCTCTCCCCCCTCTTCCATCTTTTGATCAAGCCAGAAACCCAAAAGAAGGACAAAAACAAAACATAGCAACACAGACTGGCAAGGACGACGACGTCAAAACCGAATACTACTGCGGCGGCAGCACCGGTGGAAGAAGGGGGGAGAGAGTGTGAAAGGGTGAAGCAGGAGGAGGGGTGAGATCCTTGCGTGTGTCCATTTGTTTCTCGGAGCACTTCCGGCAGGCCAGCTTGCGATTCCAGTTCGTTGCCGCCTTGGCTGGCGGTGTAGAGCGGGCCGCCGCTTGCGCTTTTTTGGCTAACCGGCTCTTCTTTTTTGCTTCCCCCCTCCCGCCCCCCTTCGCTTCTATGGCTTTGACCGTTTTCCAATATATCTTTTCGTTTGTTTCTTTATTCGTCCTTTCGTTTCATCCCCTTCCTTCGTTCCCCTTCTCGTTGAACTCTTTTTTTATTTCTATTCTTCCCACCGTGGTCGTGTCCAGCAACCACTCCACTAACGGGCCTTTTGTTTTCGCCAGGGCGCCCTGTGTGTGCAGCCCGTTTGGCAAACACGAGCGTCCGTGTATGCGGTCCGCCGAACTGGACGCTCCGTTATTAATTCTCGGCGCCGAAAGTTACAAACCCGGAAAAAAAAGAAAGTCATTGAGAGCCGAGAAAATGCGTGCGTAACGATTCGTCTTCCGCGTGCCTTGTCCGCGTCGGTTTGCTTCGAGCACATTCCTCGGACGACGTCATTCTCGCATCGTCATCCCTCAATGTGTCCCTGGCCTCTACGGTGGAGTGTTCAGAAATTTGCGCTCGATGTTCACTGTTAGCCGTGCACCGTGCTCTAGGTACTTAGTGAGTCCGAGTAGACTCATATAGGAACGCTTCGCTTTGTGTGTTTAGGTTGTACGACCGAGTCGGGCTGTTGTTACGACTGGAGCAGGTGCGCTAATGGTGCTGCTGCCTAAGAGGTCATTAACCTTAGCAGTGCAATGTTTCGTCCTGCAGCTGAACGAAAGTGCGACGATGTTTTGCAAAGTCGGAGAAACTCGGGCTATCGGTGTCATTTGTGCTTCGATTTGTCGTCGATCGATTCTGCCTCGGTATACTTCTGCGCTATCACGCTGCTATTGGCCGCGAGGGCCTCCACTGCAGAGGCCGGCGCTGCGATCGTTTTGACGTCACAGATCGTATGCTCCTGCTACGAATTGCTCCGCATAGTTGTTGAACGCGACGTTCGCCTGTAATCGCTGTGCGCGGCTTCGGTTCTCAACGCGCGAGAAGAATGTGAGAAGGGCTATATACAGGGTTCCCACCTGCACCACTAGGGAAACGCACGTGCTATAGGGATGCAATGATGCAAAAAAAAAAAAAAAACAGCGTCTCTCTCCCGAACATCAACATAACAATATCAGGAGTTTTACGTCCCGAAACCACGATATGGTCACGAGATACGCCGTAGTGGGAGGCGCCGGAAATATCGACCATCTGGTGGCCTCTCCCATTTCGCCTCCATCGAAATGTGACCGCGGCGGCGGCCGCTATCGAACCCGCAACCTTCGGGTCAGCATCCGAGCTCAGTACCGCTACACCACCGAGGTGGATATCTATATCGTTCTCGTTAGATCACATAACAGAGTTGTTTTCCTTGCCGGTAAAACGTTGGTATATGGTACGAATCTTCTTGCAGGGCGATTCTTACAACTAAACTACAGAACCTCGTATCCGATCAACTACTGTAAGTTTTACCTGTAGATTCTCGCAACGAGTGGACACGTAGAAGAATCTTTCTCCCCCTTTGCTGAAAATGCTGCAGTGCATACATCCGACGCGAAAGTTACGTTTAGCCTTATTCTCGTTTGTTCGGAACCTCAGCGCCTTTTCCCGCCTTTGTGGTGGGCAATGAACCGCCGCCACTTCCAGTGGCCGTCGCGAGCATTACGCCGCGGAAACACAGGAGTGGTTCTTCTTTGTGCTGTTCGCACGCTTTCTTTTTTTGCGCGGTGGAGGACAACGACACTGCCTGGCGTACACGCACGCGGGCACTCACGAGAGCACGGCCAGCCTGTGGAGAGCCATGCGACGCACATCTTTTTATATTTTATTCTTTCCTCCAGGAGGAGGGCTTCTATATATGCTCGCTGCTGCGCAACTCGGCGACGTCCCCCCCTCTCTCTCTTGTGTGCCTATTTCCAGTTTCTGACAATTTTTCGTTGTTTGTTTGTTTGTGGGACGAGCTCTCGTAGTGGTGCTGTACTGCACCGTGACGTCGCAGCAGCAGCGTTGTCGGAGAAGAGGAGACGAAATGAAAGATCCGAGGCCCCGCGGCGTGCGTCGTGATCGGAGCTGACAGGGATCGTGAGCTGGCCACGAACTCTTTCCTCCTCAGCTTTTTTTCCTCTCGCATACTCTCTTTCATTGCTGCTGTTGTTGGCTGCATGTAAGCGGCGATCGCCGGAGGAAGGAAGTGAGGATGGTGCGATAAAAAGGAGGAATATGATGCGGGCTGCGGGGGAAGAGAGAATCATGGCCCTTCTTGTTTTCTTTCTTTTTTTTTTTCTTTCTTGCTTTCTTACACACGGCCTCCTTCGTTCGTACCCTTCTCTGGCGAAGGTCTCCACTCGTGGCGACCGTGGCAGCACGCAAAACCAACGACAACGTCGTCTCAACGGGCTGACATCTCGTCCCCGTCGAAAAAAAGAGAAAGGGGGAGAGTGGTATCCTCACAAGCCGATGCAGAGCCCCCGGAAGACAACGAGAGCAGCCTCCCGAAATGAGAGAAAGAGTCGGAGATAGAAAGAAATCTCAGTCACGACGGTTGCGGGATGGAAACTGCGGAGGAATGGTAGAAGCGTTCTCTGGAGCTCAGAAAGGGGAGGCGATCGAAAAGGATGAGACATGAGCGAGGTTGCGTTGCGACCACTGTTTTCTGTTCGGTTGCGCGTATCTATTTTTTCGCTGTTCCCGTCTCCTCTCCGTCTCGTCGACAGGAAGGTACCGCCACCCTTCGGATACCTCCTCCTTTTCGCTCACTCACGCTCACGACCAACTTCGCGTCTTGTCATTTCGACTCTTCTTCGTTCCGAAGGCTTTCTCTTCTCTCCGCCGACGTGAGACCCGGAGGCAGAGCCTTGCATGCGTTACGGCCGGGGGTCTAGAGAGTGACGTTGTTGATGTTCTAGTACGGCCTGCCTTTCTCTAATCCTTCTTTTGTCTTTGCGGTTGTTACCTGCGGCGCGGGAAATCGAATCGTGACGTTACTTCCACTTTCGCCGCCGCCTTGTCTGCCACCTTGTTTGAACGTTGTTGTCTATTGACAGCGGGAGGCTGGCAAGATCTAAGAATGGAGGGGTGGGGTGGGTGGGAGAAGAGCTACGTGGCAGGGAGGCGAAGGCGATCAAATCATCGGAAAGGAGAGGACCGAAACACGAATTACAATAGTGTTCTTCTTATTGCCTCTTTCGTTCACGTCTGTCCGCTTCATTCGTTCGTCGTGCTTGCGTGTGGTGCTCACGCATGCAAATACGCCTGCCATCGCGTCGAGCGCCTATGGCAGCGCGGATCAATGTTGCCTGTCACGCTATATACCCAGTATCCGTACCGCCGGACGTCGCGATCGCTTTTGGGTGGTAGGGGGTCCTCCGGATCGATTGGGAAGCCGTCTTCGATGAAGAATATTAAGCGAGAGAAAGAGAGAGGGAGGGAGGAAGGATCGTGGTCTATGCTGCGTACCTGTCGAGGTGAATCTTGTATGCACGGTTCGGTGTTGGGCCGGCGCTGGCGATCGTTTCTGTGTACCCATGGCGTGGGGGCCCTGCCACATGGCGTTTTCGTTTTGATGGCCCAGCTTGGTTGGCGCTAAATGCTTGTCATATACTGTAGCTGCTCTGTCGCCGTTCTGTCTTGTGTTGCTACAGCGCATCTTTCTTTCTTTCTTTCTTTCTTTCTTTCTTTCTTTCTTTCTTTCTTTCTTTCTTTCTTTCTTTCTTTCTTTCTTTCTTTCTTTCTTTCTTTCTTTCTTTCTTTCTTTCTTTCTTTCTTTCTTTCTTTCTTTCTCTCTTTCTTTCTTTCTTTCTTTCCTTTCTTTCTTTCTTTCTTTCTTTCTTTCTCTCTTTCTTTCTTTCTTTCTTTCTTTCCTTTCTTTCTTTCTTTCTTTCTTTCTTTCTTTTACGTGCGCCAATCGACGCACCGTGTCACTTTCTTTAATCCTTGCGTTGTTTTAGTGCGCGCTTCCCGTCCTACCGTAGAAATTGATCGCAAAGAGGAGAACGCTTGGTGGTGGGGGTGGGAAGGGGGGGGGTATGTGGAATCGTGGTCATCTAAAAGGGGCGCCAGCTCAGCAATATTGTAACTTGCCCCCTCCCCCCCCCCTTCTTCCCACCAAATGGAGAACTCCGCGCACGTTTATGCTTTCCTGCATTTACTATACATACCCCCCTGGAATGTTCAAGTGACTTCGACTCATCATTCTGGCATACACGCTCTATACCTTTTTCGGCTTACGCGGTCATATATCTCTTATACAACTGCATAGACGCAGGACGTGCGGTGTTGCGCCCTTCCGCAGTGACACGTTGCTTTTGCAGTGGAAGTATACGCGAGCGCGCTGGCCTCTCCTCCGCGATGTGAACCGCGTTCCTGTCAACTGTTTCAGCTCCTCACTTTCCAGTTTCCGGCTTCACGCTGGGCTCGCTTTCGCCGCCGCCCTGTTCGGAATGGCGAAGGCCAGGACGACAACAACGAAAGGCATTCCTTCCCGTTAGCGGAGTCCTTCGCAACGGCGCTTTATTATTTTCTTTTTGTCGTCGTCGTTGTTCGCCGGGGTTAACGCCCTCGGTGTAAACGCGATTGCTTGGAGGGTGTAAAAAGCTCACTTACCGGCCGTAGCGAGTTGTCTACCCGTCGGAGTTACGGAAAGAAAGCATTTCCCCTCTAAAGGCTCGGTTTAGATGATATAATCTCTCACTAGACGGATTGAGCTTGCTCGCTGATGGATCGCCGGTTATCAGCCCGTGATCTCCGGATATCAGCCGAGAACGCCGCTGTACTCCGCTTCTTAGTGAGGCCTCGTAATTTATTATCATTGTGTATTTATTTCAATAAAGGCAGTCTCTTCCCGCGGGCCTATTACGTCCGCCTTTTGCAACGTGACATTAAGATAATTATGATGTTGATCATATCTGACCGTATTTAACTAGAGGTCCTCCTTGACTGGTTTACCGTTCTGCATGGCATATTAGTAGCCAAATGCTGGGTATGATTGGCTGGGGAAGACAAAGCTTGACTATCGATTGTTATAATAAAAACATGGTGTTAATTCAACATGACATCGATTCGGTGGCTGAGTTGTGTACCTTTTGTTTTTAAGTGAAAGAATTTCACTCACTAGTTAAAACCGTATACATGTGTTTTGAGGTGTTATTTGTTCACACAAGTCCTACCCGTGTCATTGATCAGGTAACGCCCCATTCAAATGTTTATTGCTCGATAACGAATTAGCGCCTCTGGCTGTGCTGTGATTGCTGCCCCTGGAAACTTGCGACACGATAGATCCTACTGAGATTGAACGAGCCGCCTGATGCGGTATCGCATCATACGTAAAGAGGTGCACAGATCTCATCAAGTGTCGTTGATTACTAAGATATCTCGTTCGTTAGACGACGCAGCAGACGATGTCGTTCTACCTTTGACATCGAAAAGTGATATTCAGGTGGTATCGTGCGCCTAATTTAGAAACCTTTTACGCTTTCTCGTTTTTTATTGTTGATACTGTCGAGAAAACAATGTGGTATGACTATCTCATACTGCACGTAAGCGCTGAAACATCGGCTGCTTGTTCTTTTGGGAACTCGTATACGGCGCCCGTGTTGTCATCAGCCGCAACAAGATGCCACGTAGAGGGGTCTTTGACCTCTCGCGCAACCTCCTAGGAGTCACAATGTTGGTGCCTTACGTGCGGAACGTCGAGCCACATCTAAACAGTATGCCTCTGTCTGAATGAACCGACGTGAAAGGCATGTGTCACGCACGTTGATACCGGTCGGTGTTTTCTACATCTGCCAGGTAGTCGCGTCTATAGTGAAAGCGCTTGGCTCGGCTGGTGTGTGCGTAACACTGAAAAAGAAAATACGTTGCATATTCGTTGCGAGCCCTCCGATCTCCGCATTCTTCGCGCACCAGACGCTGCATATTAAACAGTCCGTAATCATTCGCAATGTCGCAAGTAAACTACCGTGGCGAGAGGCATATAATAAAGTCCCCGACAACGACGGCTGCTTGATCGAGAGCCGTCTCGCATTTGATGGATTGTTTAAGGTGGTAATTAACTCCGCCTCAGTGTCCCCGCCAGCCATCCGCTTTTTAATTGCCACCGTGGCGTCGATGTCTCAAGTGCATGTACGATAACGCGCCCCTTCGATATATGTACTCTCTGTGCTCCATGCCATAGAGTTCCATGCAGTACAAGTAAGGCTATGCATGGGGTTCGTGTCACCCAATCGTCGTAAAGATAGCCTGCTGCCTCTTTCTATATACTACCCCGCCGTGGTGGTCTAGTGGCTAAGGTACTCGGCTGCTGACCCGCAGGTCGCAGGATCGCATCCAGGCTGCGGCGGCTGCATTTTCGATGGAGGCGGAAATGCTGTATGCGGAAATGCCCTTGTGCCCAGATTTGGGGTGCACGTTAAAGAACCCCCGGAGGTCGAAATTTCCGGAGCCCTCCGCTACGGCGTCTCTCATAATCATATAATGGCTTTGGGACGTTAAATCCCACATAACAATCAATCAATCAATCAATCTTTCTAATACTATATATAGGCTCTGAAACGCGCATGCCTGTGCACTAAGGTGTGTGATTAACACCCTGTGACCAAAATTCTTCCCGGGCCCTTGTTAATACTCGGTGCTTCTCATAAATGTGCACTTTCAGGCAGGTTAAGCTCCACTCATTTTCCTGATTACGCGTTATATATAGCACACGAAAATTCTATAGAAATAGGAAGGGCAGGGGCAGAAGGCTTGTTTGATGTGCCGTTATTGCAATCCTTCCTGATTTTTTTTTTTACAGCGGCCCGTTACAAAAATGAGGGCAAAAGAAAACGATGCATCATTTTATAAGCGGCTTTGTTTAGAGTTAAGTGCCCAAACTTCAGTACGCCAACAAATTTCACATTCCAAAATTATTAAGTAAAAATTTGTAACTGATAGTTTTGTGTATCGTCAGCGTCTGTTTATCAACCCGCGTGTTTCTACTTTTGCGCGAGTCGCAGTTTGGCAGTGCAGAGTTTAATCAAATTATATAATAACGCCCATCATTTCGTGCAACTTTTCTTCAGTCCGGCTTCTCACGAGTTCCATCAGAGGCGGAAAATTTATAAAATAAGCCCTTCCGGTAATGCTTTTTCTTTTTTTCCTTTTCTTTATTTAAAATAACGTTACGCATAGCTTTCGCATCTACTGCACGCATTTTGTGCAATAGATTCGTGTGTGTGAGAGCTTTGCAGCTGTGCTCTGCTATCCTATAATGCGTGCCTCGTTTCCGGTCAGCCATTTCAACGCGTGGGTCTCGCAGCTCGGTGATTAGCGCGCGTCAAGGTTGTTCTCCACCGCGGCGTGGTGAGACCCAATTATCCTTCGCCCGTCGAATGGCCCTTGCGAATAAAAACGATAATGCAAAAATATGTCGATCACATTGCGTGGGCATTGTTTTCTTCCTGCATTTAGTTGGCGTATTTAGTCCGGTTCACCTCGAAGATCGACGCGATTCGGGCGAGCCCCTCGCCGAAAACGTGATGCTTGAAATTATCGAAGTTATCTCTCTCGCGTATCAGGTACGCATAGCACCCTTCTTTGGATAACCATTCGCCATAAGCAGGGGCAAAAAAGCGTGCAACAGAGCTAGAATAGTTTCCTCAGTTGTTCCAAGTTTGTGTGATGGTACATCTATTTTGGGGATCGTGCGAGGGGAGACGTAAGCGAATTAAGCTCGCTCCTTTACCTCTGCAATTTAATCATGTAGCGAACAACAAGAAAACAACAACAATGACGACGACGAATCGGAAACGAACGGATTATAACAATTTTCTTTATATGAAGCGAACGACGAGTCAGCCTGAACTCATCGCAGTATTCGCAACGCTGCGTTGTGAAACAGAGGTGGCGCATTCTTTCTTGTTTTGCTGGCTTTTCGCATCCGTTGACTATAGAGGGAGGCTCGTTCAACCAATGTCAGTCTTTTATTTTATTTCGAACATATGTGTAGCCACGAATCGTTCTGGTTTATCTCTCTCTATCTTCTAGCGAGAGCGTGTGCTGGCCTAGTCGGTACTTTAAGACTTAATTTAGCCGCGAATTAAACACACACAAAAGGCGGGAAGATGACGGGGCTAACGGCACTTTCGACTGAATTTTGGGCGTTAATACAGAAATAGACACGCGCAGTCTCATTCCAACCTATGCTCTCTAGCGATTACACACACACACACACACACACACACACACACACACACACACACACACACACACACACACACACACATATATATATATATATATATATATACATATATATATATATATATATATATATATATATATATATATATATATATATATATATATATATATATATCAGATCACGTCCTGCGTAGCCCACACCACCCGTGCCAGGAGTGCACTATATACGTTTCTCCCCGACCGACACTCCCGAGAAAGAAATCTTCTCAACATCTACTATACGACTCTGCTGGGCATCTAACGCGGCGTAAGTTGTCGCGGCCTCGACGAAAAAAAAAAAACAGATAATCTTTAACGAAGCGAAATGAGGCAAGGTGTGCAGCTTCGACTTGGAAGGTGCAGCCCACGTGGCACCGATCTGTAGTATGGCATACCACACGCGAACGGTGGCCTGCTCGATTTCTCACCCTAGAGCGCGCGACGTACAGGGTTGTAGCAGCCGGAGAGACACTCGCCGCCGACTCGGCATGCTCCACTTTTCGAAACGCCCGCGGACATCTCTGTGGCCGAGTTGTTTCCCCTTTTGGCTTTCTCTCTCCTACTCTCTCTGTATATTTGTAGTTTTCCCTCCTTCTTTAGGAACTGCTTCATACCCTCTTAACTCTCGCTTTCCCTTTAATCGCTCCCTTCATTTTGTGACACTTTCTCGAGCCATTTACTTTCATTCAGCACGGTCGCACTATTCAACGCGACCGAAGGCCTCGCTTGGTCTATTCGTCGTCTTGCCCATTCTGCGGCGGTTTTCTTCCCGGTCTGCGGGAATTGAGCGCGCTACACCCGCGACTCGCTTATCTGAGGCGGATACTTTCTTCGGTCCTGCCCCAGAGTGGGCTCTCTTATGACCTGTGTGTGTTCGTGTAAGATCTCTTCTGTGTATTTTTGTCTCTCTTGTTTTTTTAAACGTTGTTTCCGTATTTTTTTCGTGTTTTTTATGTGTTTGGTTATGTGTATGTGTCTTAGGGCGGTGAACCGTCCCCGTGCACACATCGTGCACGAAGCTCCTCTTATGTAGCTGTGAGATGCCGCGTATTTTGGAAAAAACAAAAACAGAAATACTGCATGGCCTGGTCGTGATCGTAGGCGATTTACGCTAAACGTTCTGTTTAGCTTGCTTCGTATACGAAAAAAAAAAAAAGTCAAGCGCGTCCTCGTTTTTTTTTCTTTAGTGATTATGTCCTTGCGATGGCGCAGAAGATGAGATTTGCCGAGAGGCACTTTTCCGCATTCCATGGTGCTTAAGTCCAGTATAGTTCGGCGTCGGGGGCGTCTGGCTCTTGGTGACGCGTCTCCATGGATGACTCCGCAATCAGCCTTAAGTGTTGATAATTCCCAAATTGCTAATTTAACCCTAACTGGCACCCAGCTTTCTACGAAAGTGAATTCGGGCGTGCTATTCGTATACTGCGTGGCAGCCTGTCCTCGAGTAAGATTGCTTTGCCTCATTATAAACCCGTGGTTTCAAAAGTGGGTGCATACACTTAATTGTCAAAATACCGTTAACCAGTCTACTTGATTTGGTGCGTCGCCGTCGACGAACTTCCAAGCAGCCTGCTTCCATGTTCAAGTCTCGAGAAAATCGATGATAAAAAGCATCTGCATGAAGCTTGATCTAGCTTAACTTGGTTAGCTGGTCTCTGCAGTGTCCCTCCCTTCTACACACTTCTAACCTATGCTACAGTGCCACTATAGGGCTACTTATGCTACGGTACCAATAGAAACACTTTAGTGAGTTATTAAGTCACCAGCACCCGATATGTGTCTCCGCGACCACGCTAACGTGATTTGTAGCGCGGGCTGATCATGCAGATGCGCTATTAGATCACAACGCTCAACCTCTACACAGCAAAACAATTAGAACAGAACAAAACCGTTAACATTTATTAGTAATAGCGGGCGCAGCTAACCAACAAGTGCCATCGAGTAGCGCATTTTAGCTGGTTTACCAAACTGTAGCTTAACTATAGACATCATCTTCCGATGGTACCTGCCTTCTTTTTTTTTTCCTCCCATGATGCCAGCAGCTCCACAGTGTGTGCTCGACTGACCAACAATCGGTCACCTGCTCTGCTTCATATTGACGGTATATCCAGCAGCCATATTTAATTGGCGTGACTCCTAGTAGAAGCCAAATCAATTTGGGAATGTCTGTTCTTTGTCTAGCGCGTCCACATCGTCCACATGCATGCAGGGCAAACTTATACCACATCAAGTGCGCTGACTCCATAAATGTCGTCGATCGCACACTATAAGCAAATTTCGAGATCAGACAGGCGTTTAACGGAGCATGACGGACGACCAAGAGAACTAACTGGAAGCTGGGACGGTATGAGGAATGTCCTAGTTATTGTTTGTACACCGGCGCACTTCAACGCCAGGGGCGAGCCGGCTTCTTAGCGTGGGAGCGTCCGCGGGCTATGTAATATATATAAGCACCCGCGTCTGCGTGCGTGCGCTCTCTCGAAGAGACGCGTCCTTCTTCGGCGACACAGATTTCCTCGATCGTCTCCGCCTGGCGCCCTTGTCGAACATTACATAGGTATACAGCTGTACAGTACGGGACCGTAGCACGTCTAAACCGGCATGTTGTCCTTTAGTATTTCATCGGATTTCTACGTGCGAGTGAATGTTATAATACCCGCGCGGAAATTGACACGTCGTGCTTAAGTTTCGTTATATGAGACCTCTCATCTCGTCTGGTCTTTGCGCGGCATTTTTATCGCATATTTCCTACATGGTTTTGTTCCCAAATGAGCTCCGATGAATTCTTCAAGGTGGCGGAATGGTCAAGAAAGCGGAATCAACGACCAGCTGTTTGTAGCACGCAGCCACTAGAGTATTCGTACGGATGTTTAAGGAAGAAGGCTTCTTTTTTGGCTGCCGAAACTTTCGTCCAGGTCCGGCGATCGGACCGGGGACCGTACGCATTGGCGGGGTGGTCGCTTTACCAATTGAGCTAACCAGGAAGCTAACAGTCGGCAGCGCGCGGGGGTGAATTCTCAAAACACATGGTTTCCTTACATTGCGATTCCTTCTACATAAACAATTCGATTTAAAAAATATGACAATGGTGGAAGGACCTCAAGCGCTGACGTCGTTTAGCTAACATGAGATCGATATAGGCAGCGCATGCATATTTCTTTCAATCAACTCCGTCGTTGCAGTTTTGTCTTAAATGCGCCTTTCTCAATTTTCAGTCAATCTTTTTCAACATGTGGCTTGTTAGCAGGAGGGGATAAGGAGTAAGGATAAGGTATACGGCAAAAAAAATAGGAACGCCCTAATGAACAATATTGAATAATTGCGTGTCCTAAACACGACGCGAGTCTCGCTGTCCATCTCCAGAAGAAGCGTGTGCTACGAGGTGAAGTATCGCTATTATTAATAACATTACTTTTTTTTTTTTTGCGGTACAAGGCCTAAAACAACCGGCACTCAGAAATAGCCCAAAGCTGAGCTGTATGCTAATGTACTGGGAAAGGCTGAAGGCGTAGCCAGGACATGGCTTATTGGTTCGTCTCTTAGTTTGTTTTAGCCCAATCTTTATATATTTTTTTTTGCCGCCGGTGCGCTGCCTTCCCGTGCACGCGCGCTTCTCTAAGCGTGTGTACTTGCACGTGCTTGTTCCCTCATACGTCGCGACAGTTCATATTCAAATCAGCTTAGAGAGAGAAGAGGAAAGACCGCCAGGAGACGGCACAGTCGTGTGCGCGGTCTTTATACCTGGACCGGCGGCAGCTTTTTTAGTCTTAGCGGTGGCAAGGCCCGACAGGCCACGCGCTCTTGGCGGTGGTCCACGTGCACAGGCGGTGGCGTTGCGATCGGACCGGCGCAAAGAGAGAGAGTGCGCTGGTGACGTACTTCAAAGGAATCAGTTCACGGACGACTGAGCGGCCGTTCCCATTAGCAAGGCCGCGGGCGCGCCAACAATGAGCCTCTTTAAGGGCCGGCCAGCAGAAAATTAGGTTGCGTGCCACCCTTCCCCACTACCCCTGCAGTCGTTCAACGTACAGACGCTACTATGCACTTACTCGAAGTTCGACGACTGCCTCAGGCGTGCTAGTTTTGGGACGTTAAACCCGACAAATCAATCAATCAGGCGTGCAGCTGGCGTACACTGGCTATGGTGGAAGGCGGCGTATAATACCATGCGCTGTCGCTATACAAGGTATATGACCCTTTCGATGAGACATTAAAGTGGGGAATCACATTAACAAACAAAAATAGCGGAAACCCAATGCGAAGAGTATGGAGTGGAGCGGTGGAGTGCTGCGCGAGATTTCGACCTCCTAGGGCTCTTTGACGTGCTCCTAAATCGAAGTACGTGGGCCACTAACCTTTTCGCCTCCATAGAAGACGGGAGACGCAACGCTACCCGTGTAGAAAACGGGATCTATTTTACATGCTGCGAAACTATAATGATGAATGGATGCGAAGTGGAAGTTGCCCGCCGTACATTTCTCGTTCTAATAAACGACTCATTAGCGGAAGAGGGTTAGAAACTGTCATCTCAGGAAGAACTAATGAACTGGACAAAAATTATAAACTCTACTTTATTAGTTCCTTGTATTATCCTACTATAGTGTAGAGCTTATGACAACACTGTGGATTTCGCGGAATGTCTATGGAGACGACCTTGTCGTTTCACGCCCATCCGGGCTCCGCAATGAATTTTACCTCCACAATCGTGACCTTTTAGTTATACGACGGTCGGAAAGTCGAAAGCAACGCTAAAACGAGCAGTATACACTGCATTGTCGCTCAGACGTTGCTTAGGGAGGCCGTGCGACTTCCAAGTACTGTATCCGTCATCAGGGTTTTCAGGAGAGGCCACATATATACCGACGGTGGTCAGTCATTCGCTTCAGCCCTGCACACGAGATAGCGTGTGCAAGGACAAGGTCCTCGACGAGCCGCAAAAGTCGCGCGTGTGTCGCAGCGACCATACAGATGCTGCACACAGCGAAAGCAACGCTCGGAAATAGCAGTGTTTGAAGCCAGCAATTTCTATGCACGAAGGTGGCCATCACTCCGCCTTCAATGCGTGCGCTTCCTTGTCTTCCTGATCACTCTCATCGCGCTTTCTTTTGCCGTTTGTTCTCATCTTCTTTGTCATTATTATTTTTTTGTTTCATCTTCGAGCTGCAGCAGCGTGTGGCGGACGAAGGCATTGTTTTCGGCGAACAATACCCGGTAGAGGGCAGCACGGACGCACGAGAAGAGGAGCTTTCCCGTCTCAAGGGAAACAACACCGGCAGACCGTCCGCCAAGGAACGGCAGATTCTTCGACAGTCCAGTCGGTCAGGGTCGCTCCTCGTCGCTCTGCATGCATGCCTGCTGGCGTCCGAACACAAGCACGCATAAAGGAGGGGGGGGGGGGGGGGGGCGCCCGTCAAAATATGAGCACCGTTGAAACAGCTTCGAAAACCGCTCGTTCGAGTCGCTTCATTATATCTCTCTATAGTTTTTTCTTTTTGCCTTGGAACGCTCAGCAGGGGGTAAAAGGGGGGGGGGGGGGGGTAAACGAACAACGCTGCATTTGTGAGCGATTTCCCTTCCCCCTCCTTCCTGCTCGCCGTATCACGCGCTATATGAGGTCACGGATGCGCTTTCGCCGCTTCGACGTAAAGGGGGCATCACGCCAGGTGTTCCCTGCAAACGGCGCTGTGGCTGGCGCGTATTGTTCGTCTCAGCGCGTGCGTGCGACAGTGTAACTGCGCCGAGCTTGAGAGGACTGTCCTGGCTAGAGATACATTGTGATTCGACACTCGATTTAGCGAGCACAAATACAAAGGCATGTTTGATATAACGAAGTAAAATGTAAATTGCCTTTCGGCAATGTCATCGGGCAAGCAACTTATTACGAATTGCCGGATCAAGCAAAGCTCTTGCGTTTTTTTTTTGTTTCGCGCAAAATGAAACTTTGTTGAAACAAAGTCTCACTGTGTAACCTTGCAGCTAAGCTCTAGATTGATGAGAACTGCTTGGATATTGTCCGGTGTTTATAAAGCATACTTCGTTACGGCGTCACAATTGCGTGACTAATGAAAAAATTAACAACTTGTAAACAACCGCAATAATGACTGAACCTGCTTACGCGTCAAACCATGTAAAATCATCATTTGTTTTCATGCACTGCTCTTTTAAGTGGCGTATATGGTCTGAATGCATGTTTTGTACATACAGCGTAGACCACTTCTATGTACCGTGCAGCGGTATTACTATATAAAGCATTCGTGACAGCATGTCTTTACACAAGCCTTCCAGATCAAGGCGTGGTCTGCCAAGCATAATACGCGCGCATGCAAAATACAAGACAAAAAAAAAAGAGTATGGTGCGGTTATCGTTCGTTAATTGCTTTTTTTCCCATTTTAATGAAGGGCGTGGCTCCAACTATACTCCGCCTTGTTCCTTGGGTTGTACACTTCGGAGCACTACTTGTCAAAGTTCGCGAAACGAAGGTGCGCTTCAAGAAGAAAAGACGAGAACTGTGCAGCTTGGGTTTGTGGAGTTCAGCGGCACCACATAGACGCATTGCAGGGGGTGCTTGGCTGACCGACCTCCCGCTGTTCACTCTCCTGAGCAGCCAGGGGTGTCGACGTGACGCGGAGGGATGCTGCAGTTTCGTGTTTTTCCTTTAATTATCGCCCCCCCCCCCCCGTTCCTACCCAACCCTCAACTGCCTTTTGGTGACTCCACGGCAGCGCGTTTGGCCTCCAGTACGTTGTTTTTTTTTGTTTTTTGTGTTTTTGGTGGGTTCCATATTCGAGCGCTTGCTTTCTTTGCCACCCGTATTGTATGTAGGGATACACGCGAACCGGTGAATAACAACTGCAGCGCGGGCCGCCCTTGAGAAGACAACCTGCCGAGCGCCCGGTTGTCAGCTGTATTCTCGCTTTCGTTCGGAGGGGTTCACGCACTTTTCGGCAACGGCTGTCAGAGAACGCCGGACGTACTCGCATGGGGCACCGATGAAAGGTGTGCATGCGAACGTGGCAGTGTATTTCGCCAAACTGACGCTGCTCCTGGTTGGCGCATTCTTCTTCTTCTCCTTTTATTTCTTTTTTTGTTACAAGAAGGGAGGCCCTTTGAGAAGGCGAATATACAACGACTATCTAGAAATTTCGCAACATATATAGCAATTTTGCGTGTATACGAGTCTGTCACTCTATGAGAAATAAACTATAAGGGGGTGAACCGAAACAGATGAAATACGTAATTGCGCATACGATGGGGGCGAACGATATTTATAAGGTATTTCGAAGTCTCATAAGTGGGACGTAGCTGCGGCAAAGAACTGTGAGAGACGATATACACCGAGAAGCGCGCATTAGCTGCGTGCTAACAGACGCCAACCGTCAAAGACGCGAATCCCGTGAAGCGAACGTGAGTCCTAATATATGACAAGCGAACTGCGAGAATGCGCGAAGTACGCGTTCTACGACAGGAGTTACGCGCTGTACCATAGTACGACTCCTGCAGGAACGCCATGGACGTATACGAATACAAGTGTGTTTAGAAGTGTTAACGATTCGGAGTAATACGTACTCTACTGTGGAAGAGCAGGAAGTTGTCCCTATGACACGTAGTACCGAATACGCGCGTTGTCCTACCCGCCGCAAGTGAGGCATATAGTTATTTAATATTAATAAACATGTTATTTAATATTGTACTTGGATGTTTCCCAGCAACTTCCGTGGAATGCCATCTAAAAAAGAATGCGCGGGTGACCTATATAGTTTTTCCCCATCTTTTACTTTAGTTAACGGTCATTTTCCCTGCGCCGGACCGGTGACTCGAATCACAGGACCTAAGCAAGCCGGTTTCTTTCGTAATGCCTTTACTTCAAAGGAGCATTGAAGATTCCTTGACTGTAATTGCACGTATCGTACGACCATCAAGTCAGCTTCCTTTGTCCGCCCCGTAGAATCAGCGACAGCTAACGCATTCGCGAGGCTGGCTCTTTTTTCTTTTACCGCCTATTAAACGAGGCGGTATCTCACACGACCGTGGCTCTTCACCTCTACATTTGACGCAACGGGCTGCACGTATGTCTGTCCTTCTTTGTAAGCATGCGTGCCGTCGGGAGGCGCGTGCAGCGCGTGTTGCGGTCCTGGCGGGTCGACCGCGCTTGAGACGACGAGCCGCGTAGCGCGTATGAGGTCTGCGCTTCCGGCGTACACAAACAAAGCCGACGCGACGCGACGTTGTTCTGAAGTCGTCGCTGTCTCGTCCGCGTTTACCGTGACGTGGAACTGTGAAGCGCGATGCTTGCGGAGTTGGGAAACGGCGACTTTATCACGCCCTCCGGCTCTGAAGGCTGGGGGCGTTTGTAAGACAGACGTTTCACGTCAACTGCGGTTTGTTATTTATCCAGAGGGCATTGATGGAGATAATGAATGGGTCGGCAGGTTTGGCTCAAGTAAAGGAGCGTATGTACGTCGCACGTGACCGGAACGGTTGGCTGCGTGTGTGTAGGCTGGTGTTTGCGGGATACTTGACCGTCAAAACTACATGTAACTATTGCTATGACTATATGACAATGGCGATGTTGAAGCGGTTAACCGACGAGACTTATGACTGTTTATCTGTGAGATTACATGGGTGAACTTGTGGTAAATTATCCATCAACATTCACCAAAGATACAATCTCTCGAGCTAATAGATGTCGCAGTGATCGCGACGTAGTGACGTCGGACATTACGTAACTCAAGGAAATAACTTGAGCTATCCTAGATTGATGAGACGCCTCCGGACGGAATGGCAGAGTGAAGGGAGTTGTGCATAGAAGCGCATGGATCGTTGTTGTTGTTATTGGATTGACGTTAAGTACTTGGATCGTCTCCAAACTCGTCACCCTGCACCGTTTCGTCAGTTATTCAGACGATTTAAGGGCACATGGTGTTGCGCAACGTTCCGATATCTTAGAATATAGGGTGATTTGCCACGGCTGATACGTCTCTATACGGACGGAAGGTGGCAGGTTCGCTTCCACGTTGCGGTGGCCGCGTCTCGATGGGGGCGATATCCCTAAGTGGATTATGTGCTAAAGATTTAGCTGTCCATTGAACCCTGGACCGTAGTCAAAATGAATCCGCAGTCCCCCCTCACCACGCTCTTAATGAGGTCCCGCTTAAAGTGCTCGATATAGCCAGGAAACCGGGCAGTTTTCGGTTGGTTTCCTAGATATGGCCGGTACTCAACCAGGACCTGACCTGTAGAGTGTACGGCACACCTCAAAAGGGTATCGGGGTTTCGCCTCTTAAAACCTTCGAAATGATTCAAAGTAATGATATAGAAACGGCAAGTGGGGAATGCCTACGTTGGGTCAGCTGCTGACTTTTTTTTTGGGGGGGGGGGGGCGGGGGGGAATCGCCCCGTCGAAACGTCGCCTCTCGTTTTCCTTTTGCGGCATCCAAGGTGGGAGCGGGCCGATCTGGGTGCCGATTAGTTGCCAGCGAAAGCGAAAAATAAGAAACACGACAAGTGTGCCACTGCTGGCAGCCAGAAGCTGTATATGGACTACGTGGTAGCTGCTACATTGCGACGTTATTTAGAAGCTGCTCACGACATCTGCTACACCCAACAACCGTTTCGAGCGCCACCTGTTCGCAGGAAAAAAGAACGTGCTTGCAATGTGTGCACAGAGTATAGATTGAAGAGATAAGCTTCGCCTACAAATCAACAACCTTTTGCGTAGTCTGGGGTCAGTAACCTATAGATGACAAAAGAGACCCACCGAAACATACTTCCGCAGAGTTTACAACCGGCGTAATCTTTAATTATGATGAATATTATTGCGTACCTGTCTTGAGACGCTTGCATTCCTGCACACGTTCGTGGGGCGCCCCTCACTCGCTGCAGTTTATTTTCAGCGAATCGTACGACAGCGTCACCTCTTGATAGCAGTGGCCGCTGAGCACCAGTAGCGTGTATGTTTAGCGATCACTATGGTTTCCAAAAATCAGGTGCTCTCAGCATTTGTATTTAAGCCACCGAATCGATACGTGATCTTCAAGCAGTTCTTCACTGCCAATGTCCATGAACCTGTAGCTGTCCCACCGGGTGCCACATGGTCGCTTCACGGCAGTCAGTAATTAAATATGCACATAGTCCTACGAGAGCGTTTTCCTGAGGCGGTTGGTTCTTGCTAAAATTGTTATTGTATACCGCGGAAAATTTACATTAAGGGGCGGAGGAAAATGACCCACAATTGTTAAATCGTTAATCTACTCCGCTCTATTCTATATTGTCTCCCTTTGCCGCACCCTATACAGAGCTATTGTTTCGCGCATTAACAGTTTGAATGTGCACGTTGGTTTGGAACACGCTGGCGTTTCGCTGATTTCCATCTCGCGCCATTCGATATGCGATGAAGAGAACAATCCACTCTACTTATGCAAACAGATCGCCAGCACGCTCGGTCGCCACGGGAGGCCGTGCTCAGGGCTGCTGCCGCCGGCTCGCCTTGGAGCGACCTCCGCGCACGCTTGTCTGCTAGGTTGGAAATGAGTAGGAGGTATCCGTTGTTCAATACACAGGGAGCGGCGCTGCTCTATTTTGTGTGCTTGTACCGCAAGTTGCGCACTGCAGTTGTTTCAGATACTCGAAGAGAACAAGTGAATGCATTATGTTTCACGTATACAGATAGTTAAAGAAGTGGTTGACTGCAACTATAGGTGAAACCAACGACATATGGTGCGCTGCCAAATGGTGCTCGTTAGCTTAATTTTATATTGCGCTTGTGTAATTAATTAACAGAGGTCAGTTACGCAAAATGATTATCATCAACTTGAGGGCCGTGTGCGTTTTGTTACGTTGATTGATATTTAAACTAACTTTTATAAGGAATTTCGCATGATCCCTTGAAGTTATTCACTAATTAGGCATGATATGAGAACACCCCAACTAGTGCCGCAGGACGGCAAATCACGTGTCGTTGGTTTCGTTCACTATAACGGTCAACCTCTTTACGTAAACCATCGGTTCTTGCAATGCGAAACACCCTGTATATAGAACAATGAAATCGTAAGGGCGAAGAAATCCTCCAGTTTTCGGACGATTCTGCCGTATTAGCTAATTTGCTTTTTTTGGAGTGTTTGCTTACGAAAAAAGAAAAACAAAAGAAAAACAAAACATGCTTCTAACGATAAGAGACTATAGGCTTTGCATAACCAAACGGCTTTTAGTTGTCAAAGCCGTATCGAAAGCACCATACTGTCTTCGCATTGTATTGAACAATGCTGTGTCCTGTTTTTTTGTTTGTTTGTTTGTTTGTGTGTGTGTGTGTGTGTGTGTGTGTGTGCCCAGCATTTTTTTTTTGTTGTTTTGCCCGTGATAACAGGACGTGCAATACCTAGAGCTCTCCAATTTGGCTCGCAGTGTTCATCGAGCAAGTGTAACGAGCCCAACCCCTTTTAAGGAAGCCGCGCTAATGTCGACCCGTTTATGCGCGCTCCGATCGACAGCGCAAGGCCGAGCACACACTGCTGCTCTGCGCGCTGTGCGCCAGCCAACGCAAGTGTCCCCCAGGAGAGAACGGACTTTGTCGTCTCGCCTCCGGGGCAGGGTAGGGTTGTTCCCGTGGGCGCGCGCGTGTGGTATGTGCTTCCACCGCCGACGAAGACGACGACCTTGGCACTGCTGCCGGCACACATTTTCCGCGCCCAGCCGCGGTGCCCACGGTTAGATGAACCATCGCGCAGGCGGTGCGGCTCAACCCGCAACTCGCGCTGTGTGGGATGCGACGAGGCATCCTTTTTTTTCTTTCCTATATACGGACGACGCGGCGCTCCGCAACGTATACACACACGCGCCTTACGGGCTCCTCGTGTCTCCTCGCGTTTGGCTTGGCAAGTACTTCTCTTTGCCTTTACGTGACGCATCCGTAGGAGTCTCCGTAGCGTCCCATAGAGAGCGCGTTACGTATCGCGTCGCCTCGTCGTTCTGTGTGAACTGGTTTGCCGCAAAACGTCCCCTAAAGCTTTGCACCTTGACCTGAATCGAATGGTGGAGGAGGGGAAGCCCGTGTCGAGCGGCGTGTGTCATCATCCTCGTTGTGGACGGGACGGTTGATCGAATTTGCTTCGTGTTATTTCGGACAGTTCGTTGTACGCGATTAATTCGATTGATTGAACGATTGGTTGATTTATTTGTCAATTAATTGACTCAATGATGAACTGAAGCTCCTCGCGTAATTAGTGGGATGTTGGGGACGCTTTGGTGCCAGTACGAGTTCTAATTAAAACAGCTTGCGTCACTAACTGGAATCACTGGTCAAAAAGAGATATAGCTCAGACGCTTGACCACGCTTTGCGCTCCTTCTCTCTCGCCAGGTGATTGCCATTTATCGCGTTATTTTTCCTGCTGACGAACGAGCTCTGTTTATAATTCATTGGGTTTTCAAGTTATATGTGATCCCCTCTGTCTAATTACTCGTTTCTTGGTCAATCCCCCGGAGTGGGTGCGAGCCATGCATTTAGACCATCATCATCATCATCATCATCATCATCATCATCATCATCATCATCATCATCATCATCATCATCATCATCATCATCGTCGTCGTCGTCGTCGTCGTCGTCGTCTTCACTATAATAATCTATAGGTGCGAAATATTCTCGGTAGTGCTAAGAAGAACTACCGTCTAAGCTTTTCTCTTAAATTGTTTACTGCGGGCTAAGCCAAACACAATCAGTGCTATTGGCGTCTGAAAGCTGAGTATGCGATCTGACGAATGAAAAACGTCACCTACAAGTTGCTCCAATCCATTGATTGCACAACCACAGCCTGCCATGTGAATTGTGAACGGGCTAGAACTGTTCACTTGGGGTTGCCCTATATCCGTTTCTTTATGCGTGAATTTTATCTCCCTCCGCAGCAATCCCATGCAATCAGTTAAACAGTCTTTATATATATCCCGTCGGGACAACTTCGTATGGTAAGTGAAAGGATAGGTCGAATCCCCACCCGTTGTAACCATATGTACTCAACTCGAAAACACGCTCGTGTAATTAACGAGTGTTTGCTGCGAAAGACCTTTCGTTGACGTCAAACAAAAGACACAACTGCGAGCGCGTTTCGAACGCTGCGGTGCCGTCGGCCAGCAGTCGAGCCAAACGTAAACGTCAAGTATTAACGTTGGGCCGCGGCATCTACGCTGTCGACGAGTGGCATCGTAATGGAGTGCCCTTCAAACCTATTATTGTGTATGCACAAAGCCAAAGATGGATTAGACTGGATGCCTCGCTCGCGCCGTGACCTTTTAACCGGCAGAGACAAGTTCATTATCTCGCCTTCCTCCCCCCCCTTCGCTCCACAAGATGGCGACCCAATCCTTCGAGTTGCTTCCGGTAGCGCCCTTCCTCGTCAAGGCACAGTCAACGTCCGGATTTGATAAGACGGATTAAGCGTTCCCGCTTTCAATCATCGAGCGTCTTACGAGTCGCCGACGTACAGCCAGTGCGCCCTCCACCCAACTGGCAATTGTTTCCGGGACAGTTTTATCCGGTTACTTCGATGGACGACGGCGGCTTTATTGGATAACCGGCCCGCTCAATACGCATAACGGTTTATGTGTGTACTCTTTGGCGTTGGGAGAAAATGTGGAAGGTACAGGTTGGCATGTGCGAGATCAGACAGGTTAGAACGTGCGTAAATGCCAGAACACAAGTACGGGCGCAAACACCCACCTAATCGCACCTATATGTATGCACGCACAAACACAAAACACGTGTGCACGACACTCACACAAATGTAATCGGTTGGTAGTGTTGTGAAGTTCCGGTTTCGCCGGGAATGATTCGAAGTGACCTCGGCGTAGGAGGCACATCTCTTGAACATGGCTGGCCCGGCTGACCATATTGCATGTCTGATACCGGGAGGTTACATGACAAAAAGTATAAGACCTACTGAAAAAACCACGTGTAGCACCTGTATTCTAAACATAGCTGTAATGAAGTCGCACCAGTTGCTCTAATCTCTATGGTTCTGCTAATGCTAATTCTGAGTTAGTTAGAAAATACAAGATGGCTGTTTAAGAATACTGTATTGAATTACTAACATCAGTTTGAGGTGGAAAGTGTGTTAAAAGTTTACGTTTTCGTTCTGAAACCAGGGCCATCAGTATTTATATTGGTCCACGTTCGCAGAACTTTTATTTTGCAAGTTTTTTTTCCGCATTGGCCGACTGACTCTGCTTATGATATGTCCACCGTCAGGATTGGCTGAAACATTCTCTTACGAACGTTGTTAGAGCAAGACGTTTTTCTTAATACGGGCCCGCGTGTCAGCATTAACTGCTTCGAACTCGCCAAAACGCTTTACTTCATGTAATTGAGCGAACTTAACTTGTGGGCGCATCTATATACAATATATCTTTAGTTTGTGCTTCTGGCGCCCATGCTAGTGTCTCGGACGTATACCGTTGGGTGAGTCTGTAGTGCGTCACTGATCAGCTGACCCAACGGAAACGTTCGGAGTTGCGAGCCGACAGTAGCCAGCGCACCGGGGGCAAGCTGGCACGAAGCAATCGCACTCGATATCCGCGTGAGTGGGGGTGCCGCGACGCCCGCTTACACTTGGGCCCACGCGCCCTGGCGCGCGTGGCGGGCTGAAGGTTGACTTCTCCGCATGGCGTGGGCTGCGTGCTCGTAAGGTAACGAGGCCGCGTCCCTCTTTCTCGCGTTCCACTGACGTCACAAGGGTGCACCGTCGGCCAAGGTGCCACGCCCGCTCTATGCAGCCGTGTGCCTAAGAAAGGTGAAGGGTGGAGAAGGGGTGTCGTATCGAAGCGATTACTCTCTGAAGAACGATGTTGCGTTGAGCTTTCCGCAGTGCACAGTAACGCTACAATGGGGAAAGGAAAAAAGACCCGCAGGCCGCGGGATTGTATTCCGGCCGCCGAAGCTGCATTTCGTTAAAAGTGAAATGCTGGACGCCCGTTTACTTTTACCCAGTTGCACTGTTAAGAATACTAGCTAGTCGAAATTGCAGCAGCCCTCCATCATGGCGTAATCACTACGGCGTAAGGAGCGTTGCTTATGATGTACTACGTGTGAAGGAAATGTGAATTGTTTGGTAAGAACAGGTGGCCTATGCTAGTCTCGTGTTCAGATGAGGCTCTGGCAGTATGTTAAATCATACCGATTTACACGCATAAGTAGCGTAGCCAACTGTCTGTTTGTATGTGTGCGTATATATGTGCGTATATGTGAGCATGCGAAATTTAAAAAATAAAGATTCGCCCCCCCCCCCCTTCTGGCTACGCCAGTGACATGCCAATGGCTAAATGGAATTCCCGTTCCTTCTTTGTCCTTGCGGTTTTATAACTATCCGACTTGTGACGTTACATTCCACCTTACATTCCACTTTCACGTGACATTACATTTCCTTTTCGCATCGAATAAAGTAGTCACGATCTATCGAAAGATGCATTCTTTCCTTCACTTTCATTACACTGCGCTAACGTATATACACGCAAGCACCGTACAGACAGCATCAACAAGCCGTTGGCGGCGGCGGGGACTCCATTTCGCCCCGACGGGGTCAATGCGAAGCGCGCAATCGCAATGTTTCTGGCCTACTGGCACGCTTACTTTCTTCTTTGTTCCTTTCGCCGTTTCGTATTCCCGAACGATTCCTAGGAAAGCGTGAAAGTACTCGGCATCACCTTCGAGTGCGCGGTGCCTCGAAAGGGAGCGAATGCTCGCGCCGTTCTTGCGTCGCTCGGCGCTTCGTAAAGGTGACGCAAGCAAGGTTGCCTATAGAGGACCTCGTGCATAGTTGACGCAAGCGTCGCTTCGTAAAGATTTCTCGCAAGTGTCACATTATTCACGTACGTTCAAAACGCGTCTTGCGTGCGGTTTTTCCTCGTGGGCTATGTCGCAGGGTTAACGGACAGCGCCATGTCCTATGTGTTCCAAGCATGCATGCAAGTAATACGATTACGAAAGACGTCCTTGTGGAGAGCTCCGAAAATTTCGACCACGTGAGGTTCTAACGTGCACCTAAAGCTTAGCACACGGGTCTTTAGCATTTTCTCTTCCATCGAAAAATGCGGCCGCCGTGGCCGGGATTCGATCCCGCGACCTGCGGGCTGCAACAGTTCAGCACCATATCCATTGGAACGCCGGGGTGGGCCACTATATTTACATGCAGACTTATGCGAAAGAGGTTTCTTGTCAAGTGAAAGTGAAGAATGTGAAAGGGAAGAACTTGCGAAAGGAAAGAATGAAGCATTTCACCTTCTAATGACTTCGTATTGAGTGAAGAACGTGCTGGTTGCTGTGTGAAGTGCCCGTCGCGGAGAACAGTAATGGGGTTTCACTCAGTCTTGTTCCTTCGCTAGTTGGTTCGTACTTGTTACGGTGCAATACGGCGCTACTCAAAACAGAAGAGAGAGTGTATTCTCTGTGCTTTCGTTATCTTGGATAATGGTTCGCTTCCTGTTACACCGTATCAGCGTGGTTGTTTGCGATCGCGCGGAGAATTGAGCAGCCCCTCTCTCTTGTAGACCAGATTGTCGCGGACGTGAACTTGATCATCAGCTCCACGCTGTCTACAAGACGCAATCCTTGTCGTCTGCTACCTCCTGATAACATCACTTTCTTATGGCGACTGAGACTCTGAAAGGTGACAGTAGAATTGCAGCAGCAACTATACAAACACCAATAAGTTTCGCGGCTCGAAAGCATTCAAGCGTGGGTATACATATTCACTTGCAGAAAGCGTTTGGCGCGAAGCATCAACTTGCGTCACATCTTTATTCCACAGAGGCACGTGGCCAAACGCCCGCGGGACATCATTTCTGCACGCCGCGCACCACGACGTCGTATTCGACTCGGCGCGCTGCGTCCCGATCAGCAGTGGGTCGTCTTCGCCGACTCTCAACGGCTCTGTGACGAGCGCTCGTCGCCACGGCATCTTGGCGACGCGTTGAAAGCGAGAGACAGCGTCGTGCGGTATAGGTATACGTGCGCGTTGCTTGACGGGCTTTGCGGTCTCGCCTGAGCGGATATCGGAAACGCATATGAACGCTCATTTCCGATCGGCGGGGTTGAGGTTGCGCTGCGTGCGAAGACGGTCGACGGCAATAGCGTTCCAATGACGAGGCACCTATGTGTGCGTCGTTCTTCCGTACGACCAGCAGACAGAGAGGGCTATAGATTGGTTGTGACCGACCAAACTTTAAATAAACCCCGTTCCTTCTATAGCGGGTGAGAGACCCTTTACGCCCCGCCACGGTGGCTAAGGTACTCGGCTGCTGACCCGCAGGTCGCGGGATCGAATCCCGGCTGTGGCGGCTGCATTTCCGATGGAGGCGGAAATGTTGTAAGCCCGTGTGCTCAGATTTGGGTGCACGTTAAAGAACCCCCAGGTGGTCTAAATTTCCGGAGCCCTCCACTACGGCGTCTCTCATAATCATATCGTGGTTTTGGGATGTTAAACCACAAAAATCAATCAAGACCCTTTACAAAATTGTAAAGCTAGCTTTCCTGCTATGCAGTTTGAACAACCAATGGCGGCTGGTCACTTGCTGCAACCGGCCTGTTCAAGCGCGGTTTGCCTACGCACTGACGTGGAAAATGTTTTGTTGGCTCTCTTGATAAAAAGACTCGTCGCTGACAAGCCCCAGCACGTTCGACTAGGACCGCAGCTGCTGCCATTACATTGGGCAGATATGCAGCGCAGATAAGCACACTTGAGAATCATGTAAAAGGTTCATTGTCGCGCTTTCGATCCAGGCCGCCGGGGCCGAATTTCGATGGAGGTGAAATCGTAGAGGCCCGAGCACCGCCCGGTGGCAGTGCACGTTGAAGAACGCGAGGTGGTCAAAATTTCGGTGCCCCTCTTCAATGGCGTCTCTCATAACCATGCCGTGGCTTAGCAACGACGTGTACGTGCCGTAGTGCCTGTTCTATAGACCCGGAGAGAAGCATGCACGATAGTGACAGAAGCGAACTATAGCTGACGCATAGCACCCGTGTTGGCCGTGAGTGATTCCCATTCTTAATAGTACTCGAGGGAAAGAGAGAAAGACTCCACTGCTTTCGCGTTCCACTTCTCAACCTCCTGCTGGTCTCCGTTTCGACCCCTTCTCGATCCGCTCTCGCATTTAGGTGCAAATTTCCGTCATCTGCCTTGCTCTCACACTTCCAGTTTTAGCAACCGCATAAAAGCTCAGAAGTGCACCGTACCCTATTCCCCGCTTTTCTATTCCTTTTGTTTTGTTTTGTTTCTTTAACTCTTTTATTGCTGGCCTGGCAACGCTTGCCTCTCGATGGACTCCTCAGAGGAGTGAGAAAAACAAAAAGTTCCTCTATAGAAAGCGCGCGAAAGCTGCCCTCGCAGTGCTGGTCAAAATGAGCTTGAGAAGAAAACAGGAGAGCGTTTCGAGAAGAGGGTGGAGAGGGAGTGTTAGATGGACGACACTACAACAAAAGGGTGAAAGCTCATGCATAGGCCATTCTTTTCCTCGACGTCTCCTCCCTTCATTCTTGATCCTTTTTTTTTTATTCACTGCGAGCCGAACCTCAAGCTTCGTACGTAAGGATGGGGAAGGGGGTTCGGGGGAAGGGTATCGGCTGTACAACAGCACGGTGACGACGTAACTCTGAAAGGAAGAGAAAGAGAGAGACAAAAGAAAGTTGAAGTGGAAGAGAAAGGCATCGCGACCTAGATTCGAAGGCGTCCTTCCTCGACTCTATTTCGGAGGCCCGTTATAAGCGGCCGTCTCGTAACGCTGCCGGCGCGCCGTCGAGGCGGTGATTATGCGCGCTTAGAGTAACCGGAATAACGTATACGCTCTGCGGGCGCGCGCGTGCGTCCGTGCGTGCGTAGTACGTGTCGGCGTTCCGCCAGTGGCGCCGACCGTCACGTGACCAGCAACGGTGAGAAATAGCGGAACACCACAGAAAAAGGAAGCGCGCGCGATGATGATGCGTGTATTCGTGTGTGTGTGTGTGTGCGTGGTTCTCTTTCTTTAACGGGAAAAATTCTGCGTTGCGGAATTTTCGCGGATATTCGGAACTCTCGGGAGCGCTTCGCTTTACTTTTTTCTCGTCTTCCTTCTTTCACTTTCGTTCGGGTACGTGTCGTTCACTGTCGAGGAAACTACAGGAGTGTGAAGCATGTAAATGTTCTTGCCACGACGAAGTGTGGAGTCACGTGGCGTTGCAGTGCATGAATTGGTCGTCGATAGGGGCGGCAGTGTTGTTCGCGCATGCGCGGTGCAGTGCAGAAGTGCTGCCAGCGGCACTTTGCAGATGGGAAGCCAGGAAAGTTTGAGGCACATGTTTAGTGTATCTTGGAGTTCGCCCTAGCAGTTAGCTGCACCGCATACCTCTTGCGAGAGGTGGTGTAAAAGGCGCGCAGACAGCGAAGCGACCGGACGCACATGAGCACACACTTCGTGCTTTTTTTAAAAAGATATAACTTCAATTGTGCCATATACTGCTGAGTGAGAGCTCAACCCTTCCCCCACCTTCCTCTCCTCACGTGCACATGTCAAACAGGTGCACGACAGGAAGGCGGTCGCGTGGTGGGAAGTACTCGTGCACACGATGTTGACGGGTGGCGATGTGTATTCGTGAGCCAGCGCAACAACAACAACAACAACAAAAACAACATCGATGTCGACGACCGCAATAATAACAAAAGAATCCAAACGCTTCCTCAGTTACTTACTCCTTCAAGTTCAAATCATGTACGGAAACCTGGCGGTTGGCGACAAGCTGTATTCGACTGAATGTGTACTTCATACATCTTCTGTGTAGCCCTGTCACGTCGTGGTTTAGCCTGATGTACACCCCTGATGTACACCTCTGGCGTATGCACCAGATTATATACGTCTGATGTGCCACGATGCAAATACCCTTTATGTTTTCCGCTGCAAAGAGTGACCATTGCGTGTTTCGATCCTGAGGTGGCTTTGCGATTAATTCAACTGGTGAATCCTGCATCGCCGCCACGTTATGGCATAATCGTGCGCATCTTAGGGTCATTGAACTCTAGCGGTTTGCGATGCACCGGAAGACAAAAAAATATATAAAGGCTTAATGATTAGGTGGGAAGAAAGGATGGGTGGAGAACATTCGTCTTAGTCATCTATCTCGAGTAGAATTAATGGCAGAGGCAGTGGAAGAGGAGTGAAATTGATGACGATGGAGAGCGAGGGAAGATGCAAGGAGCACAGCGCGTAAGTCTACTTGGACACTGTATATGTAGTTCAAGCCCTTGCTCTCTAAGAATGTCTGGACCATCTGAAAATTGTAGACCTACCATTCTCTCAGGCGCGCTATATAACGTCATCCGACAAGACTGACTCGTGAGTTATTCTTGCATTGCCGATGGTTTAAAGCACAATGATACGATATGGGACATTACTTTACGTTTCCGGCAATCTTCCGAACGCGAGATCACGCATTCGACAACTGGCATTGTTCCTGTACGAAACAGAGCTCAGTAAGAAAATAAGGAAATGTAGGCCCTCACGCAAGAATATTTAAGAAATTTTTTAGAGGCCCAGTTTTATCGAAATACTGAGCCTTCCGACAAGGCTTGTGTTCCCGTGCCACTGGAGTTTTTGTTTGTTTGTTGTTAATAAGAAGATGAATGAGAAGAAGCTGGCACATTTTGGGCGGCTACGGCTACTCCTCGTTGCTGAGAACACTACTCAAAATTGTCAGACGCCTAGGGAGAGGTATATGATGGTCCGCGGCACGTCAAATTCGCACATTGAATGACTTAATAATTAAGGTCACTGCGCCATCACGTTGGCCTTGCCATGAATGTGTCAACAAATTTATCTTGTTCGTCACTACCAGGAAATCGCATAAAACGGTGTAGCCGGCTCCAGAGAGTGGTGCCCCAAAATAGAACAGTCTGCGGGTTATCGAATTCACACATTAAACAAGTTAATTAAGTCCCTGCGACATGGCGCCGTCTCGCCATGTGTTCTTTAGTAAAGCTACATTTAACCGGGAAATCCCAATGAAACGGGGTGGCTGCCTCCACAGAAGAGCGCCGAATAAAAAAACGACGACATCCAACGGTTTCTGTAATCTAGACAAAGTGAAATTCCTTCACGACGCTGCGAGGCATGCGGGCTCAATGAGCAGAGGACAGCGGTCGTTCGAGAGAGAAAGAGGGAGAGAGACATGGAAGCAGTGGCGCTTCTCCCAAAAGCAAGGAGGCAAGAAGGTGAAGCAGTGAGCGGCAATGCGGTCCGGTTGTTCTGTGGTCCGGTACACTTGGCGTGCCTCGGCTATAACCAGTGAGCACGGCGGGGCGAGGGAGACTAGCTGCTGCTCGGTAATGTTGCGCGAACGGCGGTCGGTTGGTTCGGAAAGCGAGAGCGGGTGAATGTCCGGCCTTCCCTTTTTTACGCTTCCAAAAACCGAGCACGGCGGCGGCGGCACTCTACACAGCGCGACCCCCTTGTCCATCGGCGGGGACGTCGTAATTGCATGCACGGACGACGGCTGAGGAACGCCGGCAGAGCCCGTTTCCTGTTTTAAAAGAAAACAGAAAGCGCGAAGAAAGGGTGCGCGCTTGAGAGAGAGGAGCACTCTGGAAGAGTTCTTCCTCCTTCTTCGCGTGCCGCCGGGGAGTGAGTGACCCTGCCAGCGAGCAGTCGGTCGGCGCCAAGTTCATCGACTCTCTCTAGCAGCGGGCCGACCGCTCTGCTTGTCAGGCTGCGGCCGCCGCTGCGGAGTTCTGGCGTACGCGAGCACAGACAAACACAACTCGAGGCAGGACGGCAAGTATGTACCCGACCGACGCTGCCGTTGTGTTCTTACCTGGCCTTCCGACAGCCGGCATGCCGTGCCTGGCGCAGCAGCGCCAGCCTCCATGAGAGCAAAAACAGAAAGAGAAGCTGACGACGCCAAGGCGTAGCGCGGCTTCTTCCCCCCACTCAACTAACTCTGCCACCCCTTCCCTTGGAAAGCTTCTGTGGGCCGGCCAACAACCGTCGTTCACTCCAAAGCGCGCGCACCTGCAATGGCCCGTGGCTCGCTTCTTTTTCTGTTCCAGCGTCACCTCGGCCGTACGGGACGCTGTCGGGAATCTCTCCGCAACGTGCTGTCACCGAAGAAGGAAGCAACCATTTGGTACTGCGTATCCGCATGCGCGGGCTCACTGTATGCGACACAGGTAGCAGCCACGTCGCGACTATACGCAACATAGCATACCTTTGGCCTCTAAATAAACCTTTTACTCCTCTCCACCGGCGGCAATACCGGGGACAATATGACGCCTTGTTGCGCCTAAGCCATTTCTTGTTTCTATACTTTGAGACAACGCCGTGGCTGTCCAGCTGTCCGTAACGGAAGCACGCGCCCGCAGCCTTGTGTGTGCGTTCACGCGCGCGTTGACCGTTGTGGACGTGCCGTGGGGCGCGGTTGGTAACCTGAGTCCAAGCCGGAAGCGGCGTGCCTCCGCGTCCTTCTTGGGAACAGCGGGTCTTTCTTTTTTTCCGAGATGCCCCAGTCAAAAGAAAGAACAAATCAAGACTTCTCCCCTCACCCGCGCTGACCGTTCTCATCCTGGTTTACGAATCCTGTCGTGCTATCTCGGTGGGATGGCACGTGACAGAGAGAGGCATAACTTTTTCCTTTTTTGTTTTACGTCGCGAAGAAACGGACTCTACATAGCGGTTTTCGGCTGGCACCAGAGGACTGGTTTGTAAGCGAGCCCACCACAGACAGGTCTGGGCTATGCGGCTGATCTCTCTTTTGGTCATATCACAGTGAACGATAACGTAACCCCGATGGTCCTTTCTACGCCAAGCAGTAATGGAAAGTGGTTGCCCCTTCGTAATGTGATGATGATAAAGAAGACGGAGCGCATAGAGTCGCTGCAGACAGGTGCATAACGAATGAAGTCATTCGCCAGCCGTTGAAGGGCTTCATTTGTCCTCGAAGGGATTCGGGTCTTCTCTCGCTGCACTTTCTTTTCCCGTGCCGGCCAAGTGCACAGACATATCCGCAATGAAGACGTCTTCTTTTAGGAGCGGCGTAGAAACAAACGGTGTTTATTCTCAATCAAGCGCTGTACTGCAGGTAGTCAACGAGAACCTGCCTCCACAGTACCGGACTGCTTCAGTGGCATCTCTCAGCGCTAAAACCAGTCTTTGCATGAGATCGTAGAGCTTCTATAACGCATTTGCATCTACGCGCCACAATACTTCCCCACGCATTTCTTTCTGACGCTGTGTTAAGCGTAAGACAACTCCAATCTTGAGGACAGCCTCTTAAAAGCCTCTTAAGAAACATTTAGCACCGGTCCTGTGTCCGTTTTCCTTGTGTCATCGTCTTTCGTGCCGTTTAGCCTTGCAGATGTCTCACCAACTTGCCCAAACCAAAACACTTGGAAAATGTTGGGGGCCCGACGTCTTTACGGTTGAGGCCTGCGCACGGTTCATAGAACGTGTTGCAATGGGGCAAGTTGGTTCTTGCAGGGTTGAGAAGCGCGCAACTGAGGACATTGTAGCGAAATGACTCGTTTCCCATACGTGAATGAAAGACTTCCGTTTATTGGCAATTCTAGAGGCGAACTACTGCAGCGCCCTCGATGCCATCTCAGCTCCCTTTTCTTTTACAGAGTGTGGCACGCTCCGAGTTGCTCCGTTATTATTTCGCAACAGAGTGGACGGGGTACAAGGAGACGCATCTCTTGTCTCACGTCTTCCTCGTCCTATCTTACAAGTTGCGCTCATCTCAACTATGAAAAACAGGGTTCGTAGACCGCCAGGAACCTGCCGTTGACCGTCCCGCGGTGGGTCTCCTCTTTGCAAGAATGGTCCACACGTACTGCCGGTATAGGAAGAAGGCTGTCTTCCTGTTCAAGCAGGCATAAAGACAGCAGGGGAGACGCGAGCGTGTGGTAGTTATATATATGCCTCTGCCTCAGACCTCCCATGGTGCTTTGTGTTCAAGTAACGGACCCTTGCCCGCGTGCCCATTCGAGCGTGCGCGTTGGCGCCATCTTTCATTGAATGGCTTCCGGAGTGAAAGCAGTAGATTTGATTCCAAACAGCGTGTGTGTAGAATGTATTGGTAAGGTTTTGCTGTCTTTCAGTTAATGTACATGCTGGTGGCTAATCGAGGATGTAGATTTGAAGCATGTGCTCTTCGTCAACATCAACATCTTGTTGGTATCTGTGAAATACGCTATGTTTAGCAGCTGGAAAGATTCGCTATCATCGTAGCTAAGAAAAACAGGAAGGACCATGAGTTAAGTCAGCTATATACATTATAACCATTTCGCTTTCAATGTCGCGATGTGGCTCGTCAGTATGTGTCACTAAGCACTCTATGCGTCGAACTGTCTTTTTTGTTCGGTGCTTTCCGTGCTCCGTCGATAGGTCTCTTGTTTATCACCAGCTCGTCTTAAGGCAGCGCAGAAGGAGAAGTCCAGCAAGCACAGTGTAGAACCCGACACGCCAACAAGTTTTCCAAGTCGTCCCTATAGCTGAAATCTGTCCTCAGGTATACACTGCACAACAGCAAAAGGAACAGACACATTCGGAGGAGACCTAACGGTAACCTTTGCGCGCTTCTCTCTCGCCCCTTCAGGACCACTTCCAAGCTATTACCTTATCGCCGACACATTCCGTTCGCGAATAATTCGTTTTCTTCTCTCCTCTGTCATTGCGCGAAGCGTTATTTGTTTCTTGCTTTGTATACCGAAACCTGTCTCTACGCCAGGTACCCATCGTGGACGTGACTTGGCCCGGGCGTCTTGCGTCTTCCTGCACAGATATCTTAATGTCCAGACGCGTCGTGTGGGGTTAAGTGATCCGCGATCGTTGGTTCTCAGAAGATGGAAAAAAAAGTAAGTTTGAAAAGCTGACGTCTAACCGGCACCTCCGGGGTGCATTAGGGCCGTATCAAAAAGGCCGAACAGGACAGACCGAGTACCGCGCCGCTGATAAGGAAAGCACATGAAGAGGGCGAAGAAGGCCCGAGGATGAAGAGTGTCATACACGCAAAGGGGTTCCAGGATGCTTATCTCGCCCTGTCCGGTCCTTCTTTCGCGCGAACCGCTATACGCTGGCAGCCTCGTGCGACGGGCTTGGACCGGGAACCGCTATGTATCACGAACTTTGCATGAGGAACGGCTGCGCCCGGATTAAATGAAAGCGGGGGATGGCTCCCGGCCCTTGGGTCGATACGGTAAACACCCCTCCCCCCTCATTCTCTCATGCTTTCACCCCCTCTATGCCGGCCCTCTATTCCTCTCCCCCTCTCTCTTGTGGACTCGTATAGGCGACACCACAGCTGCACCTCTTTCGTACCGGACCTCATGCGACATGTATACCCGGAACGGACCACTCCTGCTTGACCCGTCGCGACAGTTTCGTTTCTTTCTTTTCTATACCACCTTCTTCCGGCATGCGAGTTGTTCTTATTCTCAAGAGGAGCACGTCTTTATTTTATTCCGCGTGGACGATGCTGCTTGTCGCATCCTTGTCCCTTCGAAGTCCTTTTAACTGTCCACAGTGTTACGTATACATACAAGTGGCTGAGGTTCGCTGCGGGAGCCCATCGTGAGGCCGGAAAAAAAAAAATAAATCCGGATTCACTCGGGGTCATGCTGCAGCATGCGACGAGTTCGGCTTAAGCGGAGCCAGCGGCATAACGGTTGGCCTTGCACCTTATTGTGGCGTCACAGGTGGCGGCTGTCATTGGTGAAAATGTGCGTTTGTAACTTTTACACCTGGCGGCGTCCGGCAAGTTTTTTTCCAGACAAGCTCTCGCAGGACCTCGGCAACATACCTCTCTGCATTAGCTAATTTTACTATCTTTCTCTCTCTCTTGAAGGCAGTGAACCCTCTACCTCACTTTTTTTTTAGCTTCTGAGGACGATCTTATGTAGTTTTTTTCTCGTCAGTGCCATTGGCTAGTTACCATTGGATGACTGACCTTGGCTATTTGACTTGATGGTGACAGTATACGGCTCTTATTCTAAACCCTACTCCTTTTCTTATTCCTTCTTCATTGGCGCAATATGCAACAGCAGATTCATAATTGTTGGGGGTTTGACATCCTACGACATGATTCCGAGGCACGCCGTATTGGAGGACTGCGACCGCCTTGCTATATCTTTAACGTGCTCTTAAATCTAAGCTAACTGCGCATCAATTATTTCGCCTCCATCGAAATGTGACCGCCGGGGCCGGGATTCGATCCCGTGACCTTCGCGTGACCTTCGCAGATACTGCGTATGCAGTCTTCCCACGCTGAGGAAACAAAATTCGAACGGACGTCCGAGACACTCTTGTCCGTACGGATAAGTATCCAGACGTGTACACTCTGTGGACCTGGCCACAGGGCCCATTACCCTTTCCCGCATAGCTTCTCAGCCTCGGCTCTATACACTCCTCGTTCAGAGGGTGCTTGGACCACCCTGCCGCGTACATGCATACACTGCAAGAGTGATCATCAAGATGGCCGATTGGACGCGCTCGCGCACAATAACGACCGTTGTGCGCGCGGACGCACAAATGCGGCCTCGATGTCGTGCACGGAACGAGTGCGCTCGTGTCAGGAGCCCCGTGTGACGCGTGGTGCTGGAGAGTCCACATCCGCCATTGGGAGTGACACGCAGAAGTACTGAAGATTCATGTAGTTAAGGCGTCTTATGTCGCTCGCCATAACCTCGTAATGTTCCTGGCCCTGCTTTACGTGGCGGTCAGCAAACCGGAAATGCCTATCTACCTGTCGACAAGGGATGTATAGTGGGATTGTCGGTGAGTCGTTCGTATAGAACCGCGACGTAGCGTTGTGCGGTGTTCCTTAATGTGTCGTGTCGTGCCTGCGTGTCGTTTCGCGCTGTATACGTCAACGTGGTATACGTCTTTCTGTCTGTTGTCGTGCAAGTTTTTTTTTTGTAAATGTTCAGGTTGTGACCAGCAGCACGTAATTATTTAGCTCCCTCGTCTACCTTATAGGGTTGGTATTATAGCTACTCCCGTCATCAACTGGATAGGTACTGGGCTCGGCTCCTTGTCCCGTTGTACACCACATACATGACGCTCAGTAGTGTATATAGGAGGTATTCATCTAGAAAGACGGCCTCTCTTTTTCCCACTAGTACCTTTAATTCCATCTCTCTCCTTCCTTCCCCGACGCTGCGTCATGCTTCCTGGAGAGAAGTGAGGGAGTGTATTTCCTGAACCTCAGCGTGCTGCGTCCAGCGAAACAGAGCCCATATTCACACAAACGTCTTACGCTAAAACATTTTCGTAAGAGGCTATTTCAGCCAATCACGATGCTGGACGTATCATTATCGAAGGCGGCATGGGAGAGTGGATTTACGAAAGACGTTTTGTGAAGTCGGCCGCTTGCGAAGCCAATAAGTGGTTGGGTTTGATGGGGTGTTATAAAGAGGCATGCTTTACTGACGAGATGGTCACGCGTGCGCCGCGTTTTCTCACTCCTTATTTCGCATTTCGCGGTTGACTGACAGCTTGGCATGTATTCACGTGTTTGTGCATGCCGTATGAATAATCGAGACCGCCGTGAATGCGTGAATGCGTGACGTAACCTTCAGGGCTGTAATTGGTAACCCGCGAGCCGTGGTATCCGGCGGCACATTTCAGACTATCCCTGCACCGTCTTCCGGCAGTTAAAGGTCGCCTCATTATAATGCCCCCCGTGCGTCATACGCGGATAATTAATGCAGAACACGCGAACAAACCGCCGTGATCGGTCGCTGTAATTTGGAGCACGCACTCGAGAAAAAACGAACAAGGGTAATGCGTGGGCGAATCTTCTTCTTAACTGCAGCTGTTTCGCTGGAAGTTTCGCTGGAAAATGCCCGCTCACGAGCACGGCATTTTCCGACGCGAGACGAAGTGCAAAGTATACGACAAGCAACGCGGGACGGATTGCATCGTTTTTTGGAGAGTTCTGTTTTATCGAGTCCGCGTGAAAACCGTGGGACGTTGTCGTTGCTAGTCCTTTTCAGACTGACAAGGTATACAAGCGCGTCCTTCGAGCCAGCAGCGTGCATGATTCGGGTGCGTCGGTGGTGTTTTTAGTGCATGCGTGAACGTATAGGAAGCAACTAAAACGAAAGAGACGAAAGAAAGAAAAATGTAACGATATATTCATACCAGTCAAGCCTGCAACTCTGACCTTGACGAATGCAACGCAGCGAGGTCCCGGCATGATCAATTTCGTCGCGAAGGACTCGTCGATTACCGAGCGCGTCGTAATTAGTGGCGGCAGTTAATTTTTCACCGGCTGCTGCTTGAAGCTTCTATAAGCTGTAACAGCAGTGCAGTCGCAGTGTACACGGTGGTTGGTCGGAACGAGTTTCGTTGTTTCGCAATTGTTCGACTGCGTGCAATGCAGCGTTACCCCCCCCCCTCCTTTTTTTTTCTGGTTACGTGGATGCGCTGTCATCTTGTCGTGGGTTCCTATGCATATACATGATAGCGCGCATTGCTCGATTCTGTTTTCAGTATGCCCGTCACGTATAGGCAGCCCTTACTGACGCGTTTGATTCTCGCTAAGACTGTTAAGAGGGCTCCTGTGCGTGAGGCAACACTATAGGGACCGTTGATTGCGGACTCGGGATGATTCATTTATAATCTGTACCGTTAACTTCATGTGACCAGACTTGCACTTCACGAAGTGCCCTAACTAGCTTTCGAGACGATTCCCCTTGTACGTGACAGCCATGAGTGAGTGGGAGAGAGAGAGATAATAGAGGCGGCAGGAATATTAACCCGAATTGATGCCCGTTGACTTCTCTACACCGGGAAATTACTAAAGCGCCGGCGTGTGCTACAGCCGTTGTTTTGTTCTATTGTCTAGGCAAACTGGCTTATTACATTCGATGCTTCGTCTTCATTGGTTGCATTTATATTCGCAGTCCTCCTATTACTTTATCAATCATCTTTCTTCTCACGGAAGTGTACTGAGCCGCCGAGCAGTGCATCTTTTGTTGAGGTCTACGCTGTGAGTACGTCGAGTTTGGTTCGTTGATGATGTATACTGCAGGAGCTTACGGGCATAGTACAAGAGGCTGTTCGGAGAGCAGTTATATTCTGGTCCTCTTGCGTTTGGCGAGATGCGCGTCTCATGGGGCGCGAGTCACTAATCCAGCTTTCCGCTCCCCATAAGGCACCGCGAAGGGTGTCTTAATTATCGATTGTTCTCGCTTATTCGGCGTAGGAACGAAGCGTGGAGGCGTGAAGGTCGCGAAGCGACAACCTCGGCTACACTCGAGCAGCGAGAAGTGTCTACGTTGCCGCGTCAACACCGTCCTGTGAAGTGAAAAGGAAAAGAGCCAGTATCGCCGCGTCGCCCGCAGCCGAGAGGCACCAACAGCAGCACCCGAGAGGCGGTGTCGGCGAGGATCGCGGCGGGGGCCCCCCTTTGGGTCAGCAGGCCAGCCGACCGGACACCAACCGAGCTGCGAACACCACCACCACCACCACTACAACCTCTGCCGCCACTTTTCACCCCCCTTCGCGAGTGCCCCTGTAGTGTACAGGAGACACCAACTGCCGCACCCTCCCCATCACTATCTACCCCCTCCTTCCTCCCTACACCTTTTGTCGGCTCTCACCTCCCCAGTCTTTTAAAAGGGAGTACGCGCACGCACACACAGACAGCCACCATCGCGCCCGCCGTGTCCCGATAATCGCGGCTCTAATTGCTGGCCGCCGCTGTGCCGTCTCGCTGCAGCCTCGTAGCTAGCCAGCAGCAGTCACTGCGGCACGCCGGAGTTCTGTTTCTCAGTGCCACTCCTCTGCAAGCCAATGCAGTCTGCTTCGTTTTTTTTTTCTCCCCTTACCGTCTTATTAACCTTTCCTTTTTTTTTATTTTCAATCTGTATAGCACGTGGAGCCACTTGCCTGCAATGCGCTACGCTTCTCGCACCTTTTCTTTTTACCGCGTTAACCCTCGGCCTTACATGTTACCGGGCAGCCACATTACCACCAGTCTTTTCTCTCTCTCTCTCTCTCTCTCTCTCTCTCTCTCTTTCCTTTGCGCGTGGCGTACAGGAATGCCTGGTACGCGCGAAGCTTGCTCGCAGAGCTGTGGTGTTTGCAATGTTTCGAGAGCATATACGTATCCTCTTCCGGATTCGCTCTCGTTCCTTCGAACTTTCGCTCTTTGCTTGTGCCCTGCGAGGTGTATGGAAACTGCTCTCGGTGTCCCAACCTCTCACCCGCCCACAGTTCATTCCGTTATTTGTCTTTGCTGCTAAGCGCGTTTGAAACGGGCGTATCCAGTGGGGTGGGGTGGGGGCGCAACTCCCTTCCCCCACCGTAATCAAGCTGGCGTAATTAAGCTTATGATCCTCATGCTTCCTTGGGCAACGCGCCTGAGCATAAATTTTTCTGCTCTGATTGATAGATATGTGGGGTTTGACGTCCCAAAACCACCATATGATTATGAGAGACGCCGTAGTGGAGGGCTCCGGAAATTTAGACCACCTGGGGTTCTTTAACGTGCACCCAAATCTGAGCACACGGGCCTACAACATTTCCGCCTCCATCGGAAATGCAGCCGCCGCAGCCGGGATTCGAACCCGCGACCCGCGGTTCAGCAGCCGAGTACCTTAGCCGCTAGACCACCGCGGCGGGGCAATTTTTTTTCTGCTCTCATACCGGGCAGTTGCTTTTAGCTGCTTGTAAGGCCCTCGTGACGTCATCGCCGGGGCTGCCAACAGCGCTATCTTTTGTGTTTGGTCATTGTTGTCGCCAGATAATATCACTGTCTCGTGGGGAACGTTTAGAGGCATCACTTTCTGCTTCAGGACGAAATGTCAGCGAGTTTTACCGTGTGATGGCGCCGAACTTCTGGTTATCCGTGAAATAAAAGAAAGTCTTGTAAATTTATTTTAGAAACAGCTATTTATAGGATCCATTCATAATTCGAATAATACATTTATTAAGCTAGGCTCCAGTTGAATTGAGCTGCATTTTTCCATCACTCCATGTGTCCCCGTGAGCTTAGTTTCCTCTGTCTACAGAAGACAAAAGTTGGTGACGTTTCCTGAAGCTTCCTTGATAAGGTCAGATGGTGGCATTGCTTTGGCCATTGGCGTTTGTTTTCACAAGTGGGCGAGGCTCTGTGCCCGTTCCCTGCTTCGCGGACCCCTCGATCTACATCTCGACTTACATTCAAGCAGATAACCCTTTTCATATGTCTTGTCTAGTCCCGGACTGAATAGCTTGCTATTTCCAAACAAATGACAGCAACACTACTCGACTATACTATACGGAGAAAACGCTCCTGCCTCTACTCCGTTCGCAAGTTTGTATCGTTCGGATAACAGCCGTCGCCCGCTTCGTGAAATGCTGGGCTCCTTCGCTTGGCGTCTTTCCACCGCTGTGGCCAGTCGTTGCCTTGCAATGGATTCGCAGCGCGGAAACTTTGGACGCACTTCGCTGTCCTCGAAACGTAAGGTGCCCGTTTTATTCGTCGCGACGTGGGGATGCCGCTCGATCACTTACTGGCTTCGTGGTTTGCGTGTACGGGCGCACGCCGATGCAGGACAAGCGAGCGATTCAATATATCACGCGAAGTATACCTTTGTGATGCCGGGGAATGTGGCTGTATTTGCGGATACATTGTTGTTATGCATTTTTTAACGTTATCTCAGTTTTGTTTGTCCTTGTTGAGAGAAAGAGAGATACGAATGGGAAAGGCAGAGAGGTTAACCAATCACGTGTTCGATCCGCCACCCTACGTGCGAGGAGAAGGCTGAGGGGATGGGTATGAAACAGCAGGAAGATTGAGACGATACTAGAGTAAGAAAAAGAAAAGAAACTAACAGTTAGTATAAAGGCACGCAACAAGAACTCCCACGGCCATAGTTGACAGACGCTCGTGAAGTCCGGTCGTCTTCAAGCAGTGTTCGCCTCGTTGTGTTCATTGCACATAGAGTGCATTCCACCAGTACTGGCCGCGAGGGCCTCCGCTAGAGAGGCCAGCGCTGCGATTGTTTTGACGTCACAGATAGGATAGTAGTTGTGGAATACGGCAGTTTTGCTTTCGCGACACCACTTGTATTGTTCCCCATGGGTGCACCGGTTCTTAGTCACGATGTTAACGTGCAAATTATACACGAGAGTGCAACCAGGGACACCGATTCGTAGTTTGCTTGCCCGTATTATCAGGTCTTACCGCTTCTTTAAGCACTGAGCTTCAAAACAAAAGAGAAGCACGCACGGTGTCCACAGCAAAAACACAGGAAATGCGGTGTTCTAGCAGACAACACAACCCGGCACCCTATGAGTCACGTCATCACTTAGGTGCCGCCGCCGTATGTCCTCGAGGCCATGCTAAACTCTGCAAAGTTAAACAGAGAGCGCATAGTAGATGAGTCTTTCCAAATGACTCCTGCACTTCTTGAGGAGGTGAAAAACAAACAGCCAAAGGCTGAATGATAGTTACTTTTTGGGTAGGCTCAGCCCACATAAGTTAGTTTCCGAGGAACGTGTTTTGCAGGAAGTTAGAACCCTGCTGCTCCAGTAAATGTGTACTCTGTACAGTATACGCTTGGTTTAGCTGTGCCTTGGAACGCTTACGTGCAGAACATGACGGTAAAGGTGAAGTTCCGAAGCCGGATGCGCATGGCAAATATACTTAACCCTCTCAAACCGCTGGGTGACGGACGACTTGCAAGATACACTGCATGGTGTACACCATACCTACGTGGTCAACGAGTAATTTATTCTTACGTCCGTCGAATTTCTTTCCTCATTAATTATTGCACCATATCCTCCCCATAACAACGAAACAAAGAGTGAGGACGAGCGGCATAGGCTTATGTAGTTAGCCCCAGCTGTCTGCGGCAGGAAGAATGACGCGACTTTACAGGCACGAGAAATGATGAACATTCTGCGGGAGCTAGTGAACTGGCGAAGTAATAAAGCCGTCTCGCGTAGAAGCAAACACAAATAGCGAGAAGTAAAGTGAATGAAGAAGAGGTCGTAGAGTTGGTAATATAGTTCGCATCCTTTCTCCGCTTTCCGGTTCTCTCGCCGAGTGGATGATGATGACGAGGCGGCGAGAAAGTCGGCAGGGGCTGTCGTAAGGCCTTTGCACTGCCGCCGCTTCAGTGAGAGCCGAGTCGGCGTCGGCCTGAATGAAAGCAAAGCCGGGCGCGTTAGTATAGGAAGAAGATGAAAGCGAACGGCCTCGGAGTGATGGTCGGCCGAGAGACTGCTTGACCGCTGGTGTGTATGTATATATGTATATTCGGCCAGCGTGATGATCGAAGGGGCACCGGAGTACCAGCGCACGCGCATAATGGGTTCGCCTTCTTAACATCCTGCCACTGTCCCCTTCACCAACAGACCTCGCCGCGCTGACCAGTCGGCGTGGCCGGCGCCACAACATTCGTTTGCTTGCCTGGCATGCTCGCCTGCTGGAGTAATAGGAACCGATCCGTCTCCTGACAACTTGATGCCGCCGTCGTTCACGCTACTCGTAAAAGAAGAGCTCTCGCGCTTTCTCGTTTGGCCGCGAAAGCAAGCGGCCTCGGATAAGTCATGCTGCTGCACGAGGATAGCTCATGCTGCCCTTTGTTCAGTATTCCCTGTTATGTCTTGCCAACATAGCCCGCCGCATTAACTCGGCATTCTGACTCGAAATTATGGGTCGTTTTTTTTTTTCTTCTGTCAGACCGGCTTGTACATGCGCGGCATGTTAGAAATGGTCCGGCACGCGGCGCAGCCTGTCCGAGAACGAATCTCTGCAAGCTGCCCCTCGTTCTTCTTCTTCTTCTTCATTCGCCCTCGTCCTCTTGTCTTCCTTACGTTACGCAAATGGTTTCCTTTCGCTCATCGTTATTGTCATCTTCTTCGCGCGGAAAGTGTTTTCCACACGCCGACTGGACGATATACGTGCACAACGTCCAGCATGGTGCATGTCGCGGCACGCTGCGAAGATTGGATGCCTGCAGTCGATGACCCTCTGGCACTGGCTGTTGTTAGAATTGGTTTGCACGCGCGTGCAATCACGTGTTACCTGCTCCCCGTAAGTGCGTGCATCTTTAAGTTGCTTATGCGAAAACGCTTCCCGACAAGCTTGTCGCAGTATGGATCCACTTACGAGGCTCATCTATCAGCAGATGTAACAACTGACATCGATCACGGTAACAGAGCGCTCGCAGTCTACTCGTTCATAGTCTTACTTGAATATGCCCTATACCGCATTCGCAACGTCGAGCAATCGGATTGTGCTCTCTCTGAGTGATATGAATCGCACTACGCGCCCCCTACCGGACTCGTAAGGTTGCGGTTACTTTGGCGGTTTACGGCTTATGCGCAAGTCCCTTCACTTAAAGCTCGCGATGCATGCGGGACAGGTACCCTTCATCCGTCTGAGCAACCATAACAGCTGCAGTAACCGTCGGTATACTTCCATTGATTGCAAAAGTTAAATATAAGAAAGTATAAGGCCTACGCGTACAGAGAAATGGCTCGGACACTCTCGTGGACAGCTGCTTGCTCCGCGTCGTGGCGTATATGCGATAGGTGAGCCAAGGTCGGCGCTCCTTTTCCAACTGCTCGCTGCAGGCGCGCGCCGTCAGGGTCGGCACCCGTCAAGTCTTCACATCGCAAGCTCCCCGCGCGTCAAATCGACGTCCTACAGTCGCGAACTGGAATTGTGCGAAGGGTGATGTGAAAATGAAAATAGTGAAAATCGGGCGTCGGTCAGAGCGAGTGCCGTCGGTCGGCCTGCCGTCTATTCGACTGAGTGGGGGTCACTGCGGAACGGGAGGTTTCGTACCAGCGGGTCAACTTCTTCGCCAGACTCGTCCTGTCAGCGGCGGGCTGTCTGGGCGCAAATCGGTTGGTGGCGGCCCACTTAGTGCACTAACCAGAACGCTCGCGTTTGTAAAATCAAGCACGACAGGAAAGACTTGTTTGTTGTTGTTTTTCTTTTCTTTTGGTGTGTGTGGTTGAACACAACCGGTGAAACCAGCAGACTAACAATGTCTAGGAAAGCACTATTTGTTTTTTTAAAACTGTATTGTGTAAAGATTTTGCCCGGAATTAGAATGAAGTAATGTCGACGAAAAATGACGCTTTCCGAAGACCTAATTCTTCAGCTATCCACGCACCTTCTAATGTTGCGGGTTTTCCAAACCGCTGATGTCACAGTACGTAAAACAGGCGTGGACACACGAAAGGAACTCCGTGTGCATACAATACAGACGTCACATACACGTCTGCTGTGGGACCTTTTTTCAGGGTTGCGGGAAAGTATCCACCTATACATTATCAGCAGCGATAAGGTGCTTCGAAGATAGCGCTGATGTCGTGAAAGTGGACTGTTCATGCAGTATTGAAATATGCCGCTTTATTCCGACTCGTAAAAATCAATGGCAAAAGCTACTGCCGCAGTGTATATCGAACCATGTGACAAAAGATGCGACGTGGCGACGTCAAGAAAATGCGAATTCGTTTAGCGCACACAAGCCTTGTTGCCAGATGAGCACCATGTCACCCGCACACAAACGTCTCAAATACGTCTGCTCTCAGACCTCTTGGCGACTTCTACAAGTGCTCCAAGTACCGGTGCATTGCGATCAGTGAGTAGGCGCTTTGCACCCTCCTTGCTCAGGCGTCGCTCTCCTTGGCGAGTACGGCGTACCCCAAAGGAGGGCGGACTGCACGTCGTCGAAGGGGGTCAGGGTGACAGGCCACGCTGCCGACCGGGCCCCATTCGCTGCACGGCCGCCTCAGGCAACCCCGTTCTCCCCGAGCAATCACGCAATCGACGTCGCTGCGATGGCAGTTTGTCTGTTGGTTGTTGCCGTATAAGTTGTTGCTGCCTGGCTGCCGCTGTTGTGATTGCGAGAGGAGCATCGCCTTATGGGCTCGCGGCAACGGAGACGCGTCCAGCACATCCGTGCAGACGTGCCCTTCGCGTACAGCCGTGGTTGTGAGGCGAAGGGCGTACGCATGCGCGTTTCGCTCCCTGCGACGACCCCCTCTGACCCCCGGCTGTCAGAAGGAAGGAACGACTCCTCAATGTCGTACATATATGCCTCCGGAGCAGTGCATGCATATAGACCGTAGGAACACGCGTCGGCGTGGTTGGGAGGCCGAATATTCGGGCACCTGCTGATCCTTGACACCTCTTCCTTCCTACGGCCCGCCGCGGCTCCTTTCTGACACGTCGCTTTCTCCTTTCTGTTCGCTCGTTGCGCACCCCTCCTTTGACGCTTCCAAAAGCTGTTAATGGAAGGTTCAAAGAAGGAGGCCCGCTCTGGGTGTTGCTGCTTTCTACTATAGCGCGGCTTCTCGAGCTGGTCCGAAAGCATTGAAGCAAAAATCTAGAGCAGTACTTTGGTGCATAGGCTGACGTTGGGGCGCTGCCCCGGTCGTCCTATCTCGTAATGCTAGTCCGCAGAAACCGTAGGGGCGTGGCCGGATTTAATTCTTAACCGGGCCCGAAGTTCCGGCATGATGAAGACAAGGCTTGCGAGGAACGTTGCATCAAAGCCGAGCTGCTCTGCCGTGGAAGCACGTTGCTTGAGCGAGCTTTCGGCTTCTCGGAAGCCCGTGGAAAGGTCCGGCTATGTAGGTCTCGAACCACTTGAGCAGGAGCCTCCGCGTTCTGTCTAATGAAGACTTTTACGACCTTCGCGTATGGCTTGCAAAGCCAGTCTTCCGCTCGTTGAGAGGAGATGACAGGCAGTGGCAGTCCCGATGAACTTGTCTCCCTGGCTATGGTCTGCGCTTTGATAACGCTGTGGTTGTTGAATGACAACGCGCCTATATATGTGTGTATGTGTGTGTGTGTGTCGAGCGCGACAAATGGTAAGCGTATAGGGTTTACGTGACAGATTCGGCTGTACTAAGACGTGCTAGACGAAGCTGGCACGACGCGAAGATCTTTGGCTGACCTTCTTAGTGAAAGCAACGGCGCAATGAGTCGTCGTCCGTGACTAAGAGCTCCAGCGCCGTTCGCGATTGGTAGTGCGACGCTATCTCATAATCACCCTCCCCCCCCCCCCCCCGCGCGCGCGTTGCCAAGAGAAAGTGTAAGCGCTGACATCGCGATCAAGTGGTGCGTATACTTCTCTGACAAATCCATAATATAGCTCGCGTTAGCAAATAACCTTCTCACGAAGACGTCCAGGAAGGAAGTAAAGGTGACTTCTCCGAAGAAGCTGTCGAAGTGGAATTGTCTTCTACTGAAGTGAATCGTCTTGGTGACTATATGTAGGCTTTATAAACGTCGGTGGTGGAATTAGGCGAGAAACGGATCCTAAACGGTGCCGTGTTTGCTGCGCACGTATTGAAGCGCTTGCACGTTGGCGTTCGTCTGCAAAAAATGTTCAAACCATCCAAAGCACTGTCGCACACGCAAGCGTTCAGTAGGGCCTTAAGAATGGCGGCAACTTCAGACAGGATCTGAACTGTCTGGTCCCAAGACTTATGGGACACACATATCCGGGATTGCGAATGGATCTCAAAGTTCACGAAACGCTAATATCGAAGCGGATCTTCTTGTGTAAACGTCCGCGACTACACTGACACAGCTCAAGATGCGGGTCCTATACGAATGCGTAGCTGTAGCCGAATGCGCTTGTGCATGGACAGGGTGTATTACGTCGGAGTTATGACGGAAAGCGTCTAGACATTCAGCGTTGCAGACGCATTCGCGTGCGAGAGTTGGGTTGAAAGATTTCGACAACAGTTGGAACGACTGCTAGACGGTGATTTACCTCACTCCTCTGTCTCAAGGTAGCGGTGTGTCCTTGTGCGTGACAGCGGTACACCTGAACAGCGTGAAGCCTGGCTTTGTAGCACGGCTGAGCAGGATTGTCAGACGGTTTACTGTTTCGCGCTTATTCATACCGTCGGGGATTAGGCTGCCCACGGAATCGATTCAATCACGGCTCGCCTGCACGGTAGCTTCTCGGAAAAGATGAATTCGCTTGTCTCGTTCCAACAACGCGTATACATACTTTCGGCGTGAGTGAATATTGGTTATTGCGCCACATACTTTTCCTCAGTTTATCATATACTCGTTGAAGAAGCCAACCCCGCCAGCTTGCTCTCTCTCTCTCTCATTTATTATGCATGCATGTAAGGATGCGTGGACGCCTTCTTTGTCTGGGAGCAGGCTTATCGTCTGGGAATGATTTGTGGTTTTTTTCCTCCTAGGTTTTCTTTCTTCTTCTCGGTATGTGTCGCATTGCAAGCAGTTTGCCCGCTTCTAAGTTGCGTGCGTAGACGGTCGCATAGCGCGACGATGTGCAAACGCTTCCATCATTCTTTCGACAGCGCGTGCAACCACTAAAACGAGCGGATGTTTGCCGCTAAAGAAGATATGAAGCTTCAGTGTTTCAATGGATGTCGTTACCTGTTGCCATTCATCAAAAGGCGGTGTATAGCGTATATAACCGGCGCGCAGGGACGGGTGACGCACCTAGAAATAGACGAAGCTTCTCTCACTGTTTCGATTTCCATTTGTTGTTTTCTTGCTGTAAAGTGCGCTGCAAATAGCTTGTGAAACTTGTCGTCTTTGATTAGAGCTATCACAAAAGCACGTGCTTTGCTTACTATGCAGAGACAAACGCTGAATATTCTAATAAAGCTTTCCTGTCAAACATCTCTCATTGGAATTTGCGCAGAATATATTGTATACGGGCAGTTCTTGGCGTGTATGACGTGCACATACTAAATTTATGCTGATGGACTATTTTTCACTGAGCCATGACGTGCTATCACTTTCTCTCGCCATTTTTTTTTAGGCTGTCGAGCACATAAATGCACACACCTGATTCCTCGTCCGCACCGACGAGCCACCGTACACATGCTCTGTCGCTTTCCTATAAGGTTAAATGTTCACTTAGCAAATTTTTAACCATGCATATGTGGTATTCGCGTCGCTATAGGCGTAGTAGCTGAAGTACATGCTGTAACGTTGTTATCTGTTCTATATACACACATAAGGTCCTTAAGTTACCCTCTTGACTAAACAGGTGAGTCAGACGGCCCGGCTGTTTGCCAGAAACCGAGCGAGCCCTTATTGAGAAAGTGTTCGAACTGTCGCTGCGGGGCTCAGAGCATGGTACGGCGTTTCCGCGTTTCACCAGTAAATTGACGCCCCGTATTCACTGACGGGCCTTTCCGCGCTCCGGTCTGTGAAGCACAACAAAAAAGTATCCTGGAAGGGTCGTTAATCGTTCCGTCACGGCCTCTCGCCGAAAGGCGAACAGCTCGGACACGAACGACACGGCGCAAGACGAAACACAATTGCGTCGTTGTTGAAGCCCCTCTCATTACACGGACGAAGAGAGCTATTTGTGTTTTAGCGGAAGGAAGCGTATATGAAGAACTCTGAAGACAGTTCTGTATAACATCTACTGCTTCGTAAGGGGCGCCTTGTTTGTGTTGACCCGACCCTGTGAAAAATGTCTGCCGCAGTTCGACAGGATGGTGGTGCATTGTGCTCAAGCAAGGAAAAACGCCGAAATAGAGTATCTGGATGGCGTCCAATTTTTTGGCTGAGCGATTTGACACTCTCAACAGGACACCCTGCTGCAGTAATACATACTGGTCCTCAATTTCTGCCCAGGTATGTGACTGAAAGAATACGTTATAAGAAACAAAAATAACAATGCAAAACACACTTCACTCAAAATTGTGGCGTTCGAATGCGCATCATTGCAGGGGTGCACCGATGTGAATAAGTGATTCATTACTTGATTTACCCATAGAAAAAAAATCAGTGGATGTAGCGGCATTTTGTTTCCAAAAAGCGAGGTCGCCGGCTCAATTCCTGGCAGCGCCCGTTCGCATTTTCGTGAAACGTGTACTTGTAGATCCATCGATACTTTAAAAAAACTTCCGAGTGGCATGAATTTATTGGGACACGATTTTAACTGCCTCTGTCATAGTATCTACGTTGTGTTCGAGTATACTCGGCTATTTGATCTGATCTTTATTTTGATTGAAAAGATATATTTATTCCAATTTTCCCCATTGATATCCACGAACACGGGGTGTCGATGGAGCTGACGTATAGACAAGCGGAATTATCTTAATTCTCCACTGAATACCGCAGCAGTCATGCATGAACGCACAACATAGTCTATATAGAGAACAAACGCCACAAAACACGTGATTGTCCGGTGGTGTTTCCTCCTTTGTCACCTCGTTGATCAGTCGTGCTGTTTCAGCTCCATTTCTTAATACGAACCATGAGTTACGAAGTTTGTCAAGCTGCAACTCATGCTTATACCTGCTTTGTACATGGAAATAGCCGTGAAGTTTCGCATAATCGCTACGTATACCTCTGTCAAACCATGAGCGTCATCGTGCAACTCCGTTTCCTTCAGTTTCTGGCGCCTTTTCTTTCTTTTGTTTTAATTTTCGGTTTTTTCCTGCACACGTAGAGTACGCATACATAGCTTACGAGCACAGGGGTTTCCCCCCATCCAGCAGTTCGACGCTTTCTCAAGCACAGCTGCGCGCTCTCCGGCTGCATATGTGGCACCACGTAATCTAGGTGCTCCATCCGCAGTGAGACAGGCCTGTGTTTCGCTCAGGGATGAAGAAACAAGAAGGAAAAAAAAAGATGAAAACGCCACGGATAGCGAGAAAGCCGTGGTGACGCGCACGCATGCTCAACATCGTTTGCGCGCCGAAAGTGGCGGATGTGGCGTCGTGGCGCATCTCTCTGTTTTTTTTTTCCGCGTGTCAAGAAAGCGGGGATGACGTGATGAGCGCGCTAGAGAGGAAAGAGACTGCGGGTGCGCGTAAGACGGCATTTTTTTTCCCCCACAAGAACACAGTGACTGCCATCAACACATACACGAACTTACACGGGCTACATGTATTCTACCCCACAGCATACAGAGATACGTGTCCGTGGTGTGGTGCCACACCAACTCTGTTTGACATCACGTGGGAGTGTACACATCACAATGAAGAACACCACAGCATGAACAACACAGAGGAACAATGGGAGGCACTGCTGTCCAGCTCGGCCATTGTTGATCAGCGTTGGCTGGTCCAACGGGTAGAGATGATGGCTAGGGCCAGCGGAGCCCTGGAATAGGCGCCCGACCATTTAGAATGCTCCGCGTTATGCGCACGTAGACTTTTCTCTCTCTCTCTCTCTTTGCCATCACTTACAGTCTTTCTTTGATTCGGCAACAGTGCACACCTCCATGAATAAGCGCACTGTCGGCGTAAACGCGGCTGACGAAACGCAGCGCCGTAATTCGGAGTGTGGCGGTTTGGGCCGGTTGCCATGACACGACGATAGTTATAGCGCGAGAACAGAACGACCTCAGAGGAACAAGAAGGAGACGAGCTCCTTCTTGTCCCTCTGTCGTCGTTCTGTTTCCGCGCTATAACTATCGGCATAATTCGTTGCGCCGGTGAATACGCAGTGAACGGGCCAGAGGAACTGACGTTCTAATGCAAAGCGCGTGTAATGTTCCAGGTGGCGTCGATAGTAGGCGCATTCTTAGTTCATCTCAGTGTGTACCGTAGAGACATGCTGCAGGTATTTGGCTTACGGTGCAGCTATAGCCTTCCGCTCTACGTGATGCACATGGCATCTCCAGGCATTCGTTTTCTATCTATAGCGCGCTGCAGGGAAACGGCCGATCAGAGTTTAACTCTTTGGAACGAGGAGTTCGTAATGAAGCTGCTCGGTTCTGACAGTGCAGTCAGAGCCAAGAGAGAGAGAGAGAGAGAGAGAGAGAGAGAGAGAGAGAGAGACGCATACCGACGCGTATTGGCACCCTCGGCTGCGGTCGCTTCAGAGCTCACCTACGATTGGTGCCACAAAATATGTCACGTGTTCCCTTACGTATCTGCCTAAGACAACTCGATCGCCAGGTCCGTCTCAATTATTTCAGTCGATTCATTTGACTACAATAACCTTCCTTCGTCGCGTGCTCCTCATGCATGCTGTGCTCACTTTGCTTTGTGCTAATAATAATAATAATAATAATAATAATAATAATAATAATAATAATAATAATAATAATAATAATAATAATAATAATAATAATAAATAGTCGAGGTTTTACGTCCCTAAACCGCGATATTATTATGACGGACGCCGTAGTGGAGGGCTCCGAAAATTTCGACCCCTGGGGTTCTTTAACGTGTACCTAAATCTATAGGCAACATATTTCAGTCATTTCGTCCCCATGCATAAAAAAAAATGGCCGCCGCGGCCGGGATTCAATCCCGCGACCTTCGAGTCGGCTCGAGCACAATAACCGCCGGACCACCGTGGCAGATCTCTTTCAAACTCAAAAAGAGAGGAATAAGTCCAAACTGTATAGGTACGGGGAATCGAAAATGGTATCAAAATAGTTTTCAGAACACCTCAGCCTCGCTGTCATGCCGTCGTATACAGCGTCAACCCAAAGCCGCACGCGCAATTCGAGTCTCTGCCGTCGTGTCCTTGTCTGTATGGCGTAAGAATGAGACTTGGCAAGCAGAGTGTAACGACTCCCAAGCCGCGTCCGAACGTTGTCCTCTGGTCCTTGCGCATGCGGCGGAAGGGTAGTGCACCGAGTATCGCGGTGCAAGTTCAATGCCTTCGCGGGCCCAGTCTCCTGTCATTCCACCAGTGAGGACAATCCGTGAGCAACGAAAGCGATTACGGTATGAACTTTCTCTTGTGACACTGTCTCTTCCACGAAGCGGCAGTAAATAACTGTGGTGTACGTCTTTGTTGGTTGTCACAAGCTCGTAAAAAGCATTCCTTTTTTCTTTGCTCGACTATCGTGGACTGGCTAAAACATGCACGGTTGTTCATGAAGCTATCACGAAGGCTCGCGATCACATTATTGTAACAGCTGCCCGATGACGGCGGTCTTGGACACTTCGATTCGAGATACAGATAGCGCTGCGTCTGCACGCGGAAGTTATGGGCACATTACACTCCGAGAAAGTCACTTGAAGCGCCGTAAAACCAAAAGGAGGTTTGAGAAATAAAATAAGGTGGACCGGAGGTTGGAAGCAAGGCCACACATCGAAGAACAGCGGCGTGGGGTTGTTGATTGAGTCGCATGAAACTCCTCTCGAGAAGCTGTAGAACCGGCCTGCATAACGACCTTTGCATATATAGCGGTGCCCGTTAAACAGGCCGTAGGAATATTCAAACGAGTCATCAGACGTTCATGGTCACAAAAACTACTATGGTCGTTAAAGGTTGTTAAACGAGACCATTAAATAGAAGAGAAATGTCGATAAGTGCGATTGGCAATGCTGATGCGCCCTTGTAGTGTTCTTTGGATCCGGGGCATTCGAAGTGACCCTAAGGCAGACTTTCTCTCTTCCACTTTCCCCACTCCCTGGCAGGGTCAAGGGGTGCCTGAGTTGGTGCCCAAACTTGTGCACTTTCGGTTGCTGAAGGAATGGCTCCTTCTTTGCACTCGCCGCGCATTGTACTCTTTCGATCGTAAAGCCGTCGTCGGTGGTAATTTACCGGTCGGGTGTATAGGCTCACGCGCCGCAAACACACACACACACGAGCGCAGGCACACCCGAGCCAGCTCAAGTTTGTCGCTTCCATGCTTCCTGGTTTTGAAAAGCTTACACGCCCGATAGGGTATGCTCGGCTTGGACGGGTGACGTGTGAGGTCGTGCAAGGGCGCGTTCCGCTTCCACGACATGCTTGAGTTTAAGGAATCGGGACCATAGACGCATGCGGTGTAGGTGGGGTGGGGTGGCTAGTCATCTTAAGGAGGTGCCAAGTTCTTTTGGCCCGAGTGACAACCATGTGCACTTCAGAATGGGGGACGTTCGAGAGAGTTGCTTGTTCACCGTGTATTTCAGAAAACCATAGCGCACTAAACGAACACGAGCCAAGATGAAGCGCTTGTCTTGACTTCATCTCGTGTCATGTTCGTTTAGCGCGCTATGCTTTTCTGAACCCTTCGTGCGTCTACGATGGAGACTGTTCCTTGGCCAAAGAGAAGGTTGCAGACACGCAGCGTTTAAGGCCCTGGAAGAAGAGGAAAGAAGATGAGAAAAGAGGTAATGTGGGAGCGTTTAAACCCGCTATAGCTGAGCCAAGAACGGTAACGGCGTCGCGGAGAACGCAGCATGCACACGTGCTGCAGTCCTTCCGTAGCTCCACTGACCACACAACACTCGCCTCGCATCTGTACAGTGCGAGCCGAAAAAGAGGGTCCCGTGTACAGGCGGGCGGTGACCATGCGGACGAGTTTTCTTCGGTACATGCAGGACGTCGATAAAGGTCTTCAGTGGATTCCTCGGCGTGGCGGGATCGAGCAACGGCGACCAACATTCCGGTTGCAGATCGTCCGAAATATTCTGAGCGCGTTTCTTTGCTTATCATTTTTTTGCGAGTGCTGAGATGATCTGCGTCCACCACCGTTTCAAGCCTCGATGAAGTAAGCGAGGTGGGAGAGAGGGGCCGTGACGGAAAACCAAAAATGTACCCCCCCCCCCCATTCCTTCCCATTGCGCCAGTCCATCTCTGTTTTATGCTCGAAGGCTCTTATCGAAAAGAGAAAGCGTTCATTTTCTCTTTCCTATTACGCGGCCTCCTGGTAGGGGAGACGAAACGGGTTCCGTAAAACGGCTATCATCTGGACATCGTCGGCGTAGCGGCGGCGCGTCAACGGCGCCGGTGGTGGTGGAAATACGTGCCCCAGGCGGCGTCAAGAAAATCCCGTTTGGCCAGAAGAGAGACGTATATTATATGTATGGTGGTCAATGCGGAACAGATCGCGGCTCGCTCGCTGCCGAAACGACTTCCGTTGCGCGATAATGTCAATGCGTGTTTGTCACGTGACGATAATTAGATGTCACGTGGTCCCTTACGTGTTTGCCTAAAACAACTCGAAAGAGAAAGCGACTTCTCAGTTGGTTACATAAACTCAACACCACCTCCCACCCTCCTCTCTAATGTGTTCTGCACTGAACATGGTTTAGCCGCACCTCCGGGATCGACCTAGCTTTGACCAAAGGGCGATCACATCGTGTGACGTCACAAACTTTAGCGATCTGTGACATCATCGCATGATCTTTTGCACCACTCGTGTTGACGCTGCTGATGATCGATTTTCGAGTTTGACGAGCCATCTAAGTCCTTCGCCTTACGAAAAGGTAACAAAAAAAGTAGACTTATTTCCACGTAGGGCCGGCTGCGCAGACCCAATGAGTGAGCTGCGGAGGATGGGGATGGATCATCGCGCCAAAAAGGCTTCGGGCTCATTTTCTCTCACCCCTCTCCGTACGTATACTTGCGCCTCGCGTTGCAAAGACGTGCGCGCAGAAGGACCGGGAGATGGATGGGCGACGACTATACGTAAAGTCTCCGGTCGACTCTATCTCCTCTCGGAAGTCCTCCCGTTTGAAGCCGTTCGGCGCGGCGGCCGCCACCAGTGTAGAAAGCGAGAAATGCGACATCCAGTCCGCGACCTCGCCTCTTTCCATCATCTAGTCGGGCACCTCTCCTTAGCACAACTTCTCTGCGACGTCTTATCGGTCGTAGAGCCAGGGCCGACTCGCTGGCGCGATGGACTCACGTGTACCTGAAGCGGTGTATCTTCACATCCGTGTACAACGGCTTTTGGGCCATTAAGTGAGAGAGAGAGTTGAAGGTATAAAAAAAAAAAAACTTTCGGGAACTTTCGCGTCGGCGTCGTTCGGTAAGCGGAAGAGGCGCATAAAAGCCGCCGGGAGAAAACGGGTCTCTCACTGTTATCTCTGCGACCGCAACAAGAACCGCTGGCTGCCCCGACCGGCTGGCTAGCTATAGCTATAAGCCTCGGGGAAAAACGACAAAAAGAAGACAGGTAGACGCGTCTCAAAGAGTGCGAGTCGCGCACGTCGACTCGACAACTTGTCCTCTTACGGTCGCCGTTTGCGTGCTTCGGGCATCGAGCCGCTGTGACGATCGACGCGACAAACCAAGAGCACGTGTCTGTGTGCCCTCTTGTGGCACGGGCTAACGGGTGACCTTCTCTGTCCGTGCGAAAGGCATTGACCTCTTCGGTGCGTGACCTCTGCATACGGTAACGCGAGGATCATACCGTTAGGTTATGGTACGAACGTCACATAACAAGACTTAGATAACCAACGGTTAATAGGAGGAAGGAAAAATGGTACTGCGTGCGCGAATCCGAGTTTCACGAACCGCGACCTGTCTTATCGCGCCGGCCTTCCACGTTTGTTTTCATTCGGCCTTACTCTCTGTCCTCTGTCGATATCGACGATGCCTGTTTAGCCGGTCAGCTTGATTCGTCTCTTAATGCACTTGCACGTTTGCCCGGCATAAGTGTGCAGTGTGACCTCCTTGAGCGGAAGGCAACGTCCGATTGCATGCAGCGGGATTTTTCTGCGAAATGACCTCATGGAAGTTTGGAGCTACGATGTATCGCTGCGAATGCCTCGAGCTCATGATGATTTTGCTGGTACAGCAGGAATTTGCTTGCTCTAGTCTCAGGGCGTCGTCATCTAAGAAAAACCAAACAAAACAGATCCTCGATCGTGGTGTCTTGCTTTTAACTTTTTTTAAGGACATCTGAAGAAGTCCGTAGTGTATAACGGTGTCTTTTGCATATGCATCGGCTGCGGTGTGTACATGTCTTCTGGTTGACCTCAGCACCCTGTGACCGATCCACTTGTAGAAATATGCCGAAAAAATACCTTTTAGGGATCGGTTTGACATCCGCTTAACAAAATAACGTGCGGGTACTTTCAAGTTTTCAAACAAGTGACACGGACTGACATTGAGGTTGTTGCGTACTTGAGGCCGCTGACCATGAACAACAATATAAGGTGACGTATCGTCGCTGTCTATGAAGATATTTTACTGGTTGAAATACAAGGAAATCAGAAGTACAGGAGAGGCTCGAGGATATGAAAGCTCTTTTATGAGGGGGCATCGCTGGGGTCAATGTTTAGACAAGTGGTTTTGTTTTCGTCAAGGCTTCAAGACGGCAGGACCACGCATTGATAAAACGTCGGGTCCGGACTCCGGTGGCACTTTTTGGCATTTGAGTTTTACACTTGATCGTTTATTTAGTCGGATGAAAGGGCGGAATTACGGCAAGATTAAAGGTAACTGCGCCTGAAAACCCGTATAAATCCCACATTTCTTATGGCGTGTGATACGCAGCTCTCAATTGTCAGCACGAACACACACACGTACCTGGACGGAATTCGCCAAAGGTGAACGGTGGAGTCGCTTCAGTACATTCAGTCGAGCGAAGGTTATACCTTTTCCAGCTGTGTGTGCTCCATCATGTCGGCGCATCACCATTCCGACGAAGCTATTACGGACGCTTTTCTTTCTCCCCCCCCCCCCCCTCCCACTTCCTCGGCTCAATAACCTTTCATTCTTCGCGCCATCAGATCGGATGGCACTGTGGCACGGTCAATGTGGCAGCGTGTCAAGACTCCTCCGGGTGCCCACTTCACGCCCCAAACTCACGAGCTCCACTCTTCTTCCACTCTGCCATATACAAACGCATCCCGCACGAGCACTCCATTTCCCACCCCCTTCCGAGACGCCTGCATCAAGACACCCCTGTCGCCTCGGATCCCCATATTGCACGCCTGCAATAGACAAACTGCGACCGAGCTCGCAGACGACCGGCTCTCCCCTCGTCGCACTCCCCGATAAGAACAGTATACATAGTGACCCCTACATCGCGTTGTTTCGCACGTTGCGTGTATGTTGCTTCGCTGCGCTATAGTTGCGTGCACTGAACCTGTCAGGTTGAAGCTTGAGAGAAAATGAGCGCGCTCTTAGCCGTAGAAAGCGTCGACAATCGATGTGATGGAGGGTTATGTATAGTGTACGAAGGAACGTACGGGTATATAGACTAGGAGAGTCTTTCCGAGAACTTCGTACAGACAGATACAGTGTTACAGATGGCATAACAACGAGGGCATCGTGAAAAACTCAAAATTTGAACTTTTAACTCAGGCAAAAGCGAAATGATAAGCTCTCGGGATGGGGATGTCCGCGAATCCAGACATGTATCTTGTTTGTATATCATATACAAAGAAACTGAAGTTGTTGTTTTTTTTTGAGCTTGTTCATTTACCGCATGAACTTACACAGTAAGTGGTTGGGATGAGGGGGACAAAAAGCTTCATTAAACAGCTTGACAAGCCTCGCATTCCCAGGTCTTCAGCTTAAACTCCGCACATCCCCCGGCGTACCCAAGAGAAGTGTGCAAACAAACATGTGTGTCGATATAAGCTCCGGACATGGATGGATCCACGACGCCTTTGGTCGACGTAAGCTTCGTTGCGAAATGACGATAATGAAGCACAAGATGCCCGCCGTTCACGTCGTGCGTTTACGACGCAACACTGCGTGCCGTGCGTCATCCTTTTCAACTCGGAGCTTAGACATGCAAGCGAAATGCGCGGCAAAGAAACAAACGAGGAAGGAAGGAAGGCAAGAAAACCCGAGACCTCGAGAGACACGTGCGCCGCTGTGGAAGCGACATTGTACGTACTTTCTTCACGAGAACTGGTAGAACGATGTCACCCCCCCCCCCCTTCTTTTTTTTTTTCCTGAGGTAAAGTAGCGTGTTATATGTATGCTTGCGACGCTTCCAGTGGCCTCACAAGCAGTTACAGCCCTAACGCGTTTCTAAAGTGGCCGCCGCGTAAAGCTGATGTTCCGCGGTTCTCGACATGGCACCTGAAGCAACCCCGTAGGTGCACGCACCGTATGGGACGCAGCTGAGCGTGTGCAACTCATGAAGGTGAGCTCACGTTTTCTACCTCGGCCAACCGCGTCGTCGGATTCTCGGTCGTACTGCACGGAACTAGAAGCGCGTACGTGTCAACGCCCGCCAGCGAGTCGTCATGCGCGCCTGCGAGAGTGGCAACCATTTCTGACGGGCGCGCTGTGTATGCGCGCGCGTATAGGTTATCTGTTATACACGACCCCCCCCCCCTCCCCCCCTGGTGCTGGCACTCTTGCCTCTATGAGAGTATACTACGGGACACCGCATTGCTGGGTCAGTGCTACGCGGATGCGGTTTGTGTCGCTATAGTTCTTGTTTCGCATTTGCTTCCGACCGTAGTACGTGCGATGTTCGTATAGTCACGCCGAGATTGGGAGGCGTTATTTATCGGCTCGCACTCCCGGATCTCTCGTGTGGCGCCGCTGCGGCGAGAGGCACGCCGCTCGAACTGAAGAGAGGCTGTGCCCGAGTCGAGTGTCGCAATCGGCTTGTACCCGCCGCGGCGCAGGCTGTTTCTCCGACGAACAATATACCGCGCACGCTTGCACCTACATACACGGAAACGATCGCGCCCGTAAATCTGCGCACCGAACATGGGCCTTCGGGTCGGTAATGAGGGTTTATTTTTCTCGCCTCCGAGATTTTTTTTTCCCACCACCCGAGTCTGTAACTCCGACCGCTTTATAGGTGCGTGCAACGGGGATCGGTGTACGTGATATCCGATTTGCACGTGTAGAAGAGTGTTAGTTTAGGATGTGGTTGGTTAGAGACTGTGATGCTGTAGCACTTTACCCCTATCCGCCTCTCTCTGCTTCGAGTGCCCATCACGTGGAATCCGATTGACTTACCGATGTCGAAGAAACGTTCCGGTTACGGTGTAATCTTGAATGTTCACCCGCACGACTTTCACCGTATGTTGTCGCCCCCGTTGTCGGAAACAGCGGCAGTACTAAAGGGACACTAAAGAACGTAATGATTTTTTGTGTAAAGTATACAATTTCACAATCACGAAAACACCTCTCTTACCGCGACGTGACGCTTGGTAAACGAAAAAAAAAAAACGCGCGAAAATGAAATGCAGCCGGAGACACCACATTGAGGTTCCCGCACCAAAATGCCACCACGTCACATATTTTGAACGCCTCTACGGGATCCTACGTAGCTCCTAATAGACAAAAATGAAGTACATTGTCATCTGTGGGTGCCAGAAAACTAGCATACGAAGTTTCAGAAAATTTCATCGAGTCCCAAAAGTATAAAAAATACATTTTGAAATTTTTCTACGTCACGCACGAAGATTTCGGCGCGAAATTTAAAAATGAAACTTCAACCATGATTTTATCCGTTAATAAGAGGCTCGGTGATAGTGAAACATATGACATTAGAGTTTTCAGAGGGCAGTTTATCAGTTTCGACCAAGTCACCGTTGCTCTTTAGTGTCCCTTTAACTTCCAAGCGTTCACGGATCCGGAAAGAAATTTCGGTATAACGAAATTGTATGCGCGCGATTCCGTCTGCACGATAAGGTGGTGAAGCGGTTGAGTCACGTATGCGGTATAGTTGATGCCGCCGTCTTTCCGCTTGAAATGCATTCTGCGTCTCGTATAGCATCATATAAGCAAGCGAAACCTTCACTAAGCTGTTATCAGTTCCCTCGATGTTTTCTTCGCTCCAGATACCGGTAGATACCCGAGACGGCGAAGTAAACGAGATCGCGCGAGAACTGATTCGTATCATTGTGAGCGCTCGCATTCGGCCTTCGATACACCGACTATATCGCCCCTTGGCGCATGTATAGTTATATACATTGTACACTGCCCGCGGGCGTGTACCACCCCTCTGAAAGCGACACAAGTACGATAGTACAAGGTTGCTTATTCCGAGGCATCGTTCTCAATCTTTCTTTCTCTCTTGTACTCTTCGTCACGCATTCGATTTCTTCCATCCTTTCTTTCTTGGAAAGGTGGTAGAGTTGCATTGCTTTAGCTTTCAACGGCATCTAGATTCCACGTGGTTATGCATAGAAGCAAGGCAAGCTAGTGGCGGGGGTCCGGGTTGGCGTGGGGCTTCGGCGGTCGTGCCCGATCCGGTGGATTACAGCTATTGCACTGCCTTACATTCGCACTGCGTGGCGCGCCGGGGGTCCGACTATTATATACGACGGGCGGGTAGACGACGTGCGCATCCTGCTTCAGCCTGGCGGTTTCTGCAGCCCGCCGCCCTTTTGGGAATATGCGGTCCTCACCGGAGACGCACGTCCGAATGAAAGGGTATAGTGTTACACAAAGTGCCCACGCCGCCGTCGTGACGAGTGATGGAGAACGTCCGCATTGCGGCGCTGCGCGCGCATTGCTTGTGGCAGGATTGGCTTTGACGTTTTCCTATACGTTCGGCCGGACGTGGGACGTCGGCCCCGTAAGTGTGATTGAGCTTCCATGTACTACGTGAACACGGGTCACTCTCGATGGAGCCCGGGTATGCGAGGCTGTATTGGAAAGTCGTGCGGAGCTATAAAAAATCTGTTCGGTCGCGCTTGGATCGGTGTACGCCGCGTTTTGACCTATTGTTTGAGGATGCCACTGCAAAGAACATTCGCAAACCATCGTGGGGTCGAAGGTGTACCCGCAGCCGATGGTTGCGTTACCTAGGCAACATTTCTTTCACTTCGTTGTTTGCTGTTTTTTGTTAGCCCGGCATAACGTTGCAACCGATGTCGCCGTAAAGTGCGGTGCAACCTTCAAGGAAATGTTTGGGAATGTAATCGTTGCAGTGCAATTTCTGATTGTAGCTCATTTACAGGGGCAAACACCGCGTTGATATATTCGTGTTTGTGTAACGAATTATAATTAGTTCGAGTTGGGAATTTTCGAGCATCCGTACTACGCTGAGAGCTGCGCGGAACAAAGCGAAATGGAAAAAAAAAATAAGATTGAGAATCACAACTAACTTCCTCCAACTCTCTCTCTCTCTTTTCCCTGTAACCGCCTTCTCAACGCCGTAGTCACACGTGGGCAGGAACAGGTTAATGGAGAAACCGTGCGCCAAGTAAAAGCAAAGAAAGAAAGAAAGAAAGAAAGAAAGAAAGAAAGAAAGAAAAAAGAAAGAAAACAAGAAAGAAAACAAGAAAGAAATACCGACGAGAAGGTTGGAATGAGAGGAATATGGGAGAGGAGGTAATAACGAGCGTGTCTTTCTTCAGATGGTTCGTTCGCCAAGTTCAGAACATCACTTTTGTGCTTCTTCTTTATGTTTTTATTCGTGCGGCGCAGACATCACAGTAGGGGGATGGAAGAAACGAGGATGGGGACTGGGGGAGATGCATCAGCTTACCGAAGACGGCAAGAGAGACAATGTTTGTTCTACTATGGTCTAGTCTTCCCTCCCTTTATTAGCGGCGCTACTCGTCTCGGCACTTCTCGACTGATACGCACGCCGCGATCATCGCTCAAGAGCGAGATTCCCTTTCCGTTTCGGCTATAGTTTTGAGGCACGCACCCGCCAATCTGACCAATTACGTTCGCTCCCCCCCCCCCCCCCTTCCAGCCTCCACCTACCTTCCATCAACCCGTCGCCGCTTCACCCTTCATGCACCCCTCATTCTATATACTAGGATGGCTTGTATGCAGCGTTGCTAACAGCTCCGAGAAAATCAACAGGCTCGCACGAACACGGCTAAAACACAGGAGAGGTGTCTTCACGAAAGCAATGAACGGCTCTGGAAGACGTTACAGAACGAAGAAAACAAAAACCACAAACCGCGTTAATGCAAGAGGGAAGGATTGTGCCGAGAGAGTAACTCTGCTGGCTTCGTAATCAGGTCCCTTCTTGACAGCGTTGTTCTTTTGCTCGTATAATGCGGTCTGAACTCCCCAAATTAGCCCCTCCGTTTCCTGTTCACTTGGAACCTTTCCTCTCTGCACTCACGCACGTCCACTTTTTTCCATCGTCCGCCGTTCTGTCCTACTTACTGTACCCTCTATCCACTGCTTCGTGCTCGTGGCATCCTTGCGGAGAAAACGTTCACGACGTTTCGGCTGGAGATCGAAAACCACAAGAGCCCGTCGAGAGTTCGTTGCGACGACAGGAGATGGCGTTTACCGCAGTGCACGCGAAGGCGAACTGAGATCTCCGCGAAACTCTCTCTCATGATCAGTCTTCATTCCTCGCTCACGCCTCGCCGACAGGGTGCGCTGGCTCCGCACGTTTTTGGTATCAAGCGAGGTTATGTGTATCCAGTTAGTCGAGCATAACAAGAAGGGATGGTTATTTTGCTAGATGGTCGTGAGTATATAGACGTTTATATAGCTGTCGCGTTTTCTATGTGTACGTACGTCGCTTCGGCTATACGTGACGCCAGCTTCGATTACGCGAGCGTTTAATAGCTGCTGGCTTTGCGAGAAGCGCCGCATGTACGCATGTAGACACTGGCAGAGACGCAGTTAAGTAAATTCGTTCTCACGTGATACGCAGATTGCAGGAGTCGAAATACATTGGCCTATCTGTCGAATGTTTATTCCACTAGGCTAGTTATCACCCTGACAACGACGCGTATGGAGAGAAAAATAAGCAGATAAAAGAAGAAAACAAGAAGAGGAGTAAAAAAAAATCGAAAGGGGGTGTCGTTGAGGCGAGGCAGAGAGCTGACAGATGCGCGGCCGAACGAAAAACCCCTCCTGCTCGTTACGCTCCCTGACCGTGCCCTGAGCCAACACGGAAGTGAGTATGCGCACCGCCGCCAGGGCTGTGTCTCACCACTCGAGGTGTACATATACGCAACGCGCGCGTGCGTGAGATCGGTAGAAGCGAGGCGGTGCGAAGGGGGCGTGCAGCTCTATAGCTGCTCCGCCGTAACTCGCACTATGCTCCGCGAGGTCTTCGACGACCGGCTACGCGGAGGAGCCCAGCTAGGTGTCAATACTCTCATCAGCCCGCCACCTGGGATGGTGCGCACATTCCCTGCACTGCGGGCCACGGCGCGCATGCCCTCTTCTTTTCCGACGTCCTCACCAGGCCGGGAGGAAGGGAAGCCTTGAGGTCGGGTCTCTCTAGAGGCGTGGAGGAAGGAAGCGAGCGTAGCGGGTAGTCAAAGGGTACGGCGCGAAAAAGAAAACAAGCGCGTAGAGAGAGAGAGAGAAAGCACCCAAAAGAAAGGCTTCACGTGCCTAAAAAGCGACAGCTGGTCTTTTTCGAAAGCGAACGACGAAGGTGATGACAACTCGAAAGACGGTGACGGGACGAAGACGATGAAGACCGGAAGAAGTTGGCGACGTAAAGAAGGAGACGAGAAAAAAAGGCAACGCGAAGAAGACGAGGATATACGCTAGCGGCACGATGAAGACAAAGAAGAAAGCGACGAAAAGGCGACGACGTCGACACGATGGGTACATCAAGACAACGATGACGATGGTAACGCTGTGGGGGAGGTACTAGAAGCATGACTAGCACGAGATGAATACATGAGAGAGATGGTGAAGATAAGAAGGGCGTCACATGGAAGGCGATGTTGATGGGACAAATACGCTAGCAGTTTGGCGAATGTGACATGAAGACAATGAATGGAACAATGATGGCGTGAGGAAGGTAATGGGGGCTTAAGGAGGATGCTAGTGGCACATGCAGTGACGATGATTGCAAGAGGAACTCAGTGGTTGCCACAAGGAAGACAACGATAGCATGGCCAATACTACAGTGAAGATGGTGACGACATGATGAAGAGGACGACTTGAAGTAGCCGCCAAGAGGATTACTAAGCCCGATCATGTTAAAACGAGGAAATCCTGGGGATGGTTTGCTAATGTCGCATAATTGCGGGGTCTACTAGAGCATCATATTCATGGAAATGTACAGAGACGGAGCTTTTCCTTTTCCCTTAAGTTATGCCTTGGGGCATACTGGGGCCAATAAAAAAAATATGTATATTACGTAAAACAGTGTTCTGGCTGGGGGGGAGGGGGGCTTATGTTCAGACCCCCGCCAGCAGTACCATCAATTTGTACTCACGTAAGCAAAAACATAGCGTAACTTCTCCGGTGGCTCTTGTGCTATCACTAAATTGACGTGACGACGATTATTAACCCAAAGTACTTCTTCATCGCTACAAAGAAGTACAAGTAACTAGGCTGGCTTGTCGTTGAACAAGACGAAAGTTAAAAAAAACAAAAAAAAACTTTGGTATCATAGACTTTCTCGGCCAAACCTACTTATTTCTGTGTTTCCTTCGTGCTCTTGTTCTTCTTTGAAGGGCGTGTGGAGTGGTAGATCTTCTTCCTTTTTTCTTCGTCAAACATATCTACTCCTCGGGCTTCGCAGCGAGCATTGAAGAAGGCTAGTCATCGCGATGGTTTACTCCGTACTTTGGCTCTCACAGCAAAGGGTCGTTGGTTTCACGAGCACTTTTCGGATCAGCGGGTATCGGCACTCGTTTGCTATTTCCCGTCCGTTGGCCGCAAGCCGACGCTGCCGGCGAAGAGGTTAGGGCTCGACAGAAACCTCACAGAAACTCCTCGTTTCTTCTTCATTCTCAGCCTGAAACGACAAAGTTTGAGAAAGAAAGAAAGAAAGGAAGAAAGAAAGAAAGAAAGAAAGAAAGAAAGAAAGAAAGAAAGAAAGAAAGAAAGAAAGAAAAATGTGTGCTTGGGTCAGCAACAAAAACTGGGCAGAATCCTGAAAGAGAGGTGGACGGACAGGAGAGAGCAAGCAGCTGTGAAGAAGCGGCCCAGAGGACGGAGAAGAAGATGATGGTGATGAAGTTCCAGGAGTGTTTTGCAAGGTTGAGTCGACAGGCAGCGCTTACGGCGTCACGCAGGCGCGCTGATTCACTCGCGCACACCGTGTCACCCTCTCCATCTTCCTCTTTCCGACCGCTTGGTCCCTCTGGACTTTCGTACTCACCCCTACTGCCGGCATTGTTTCCCTCGACGGTGAGAGAAGAAGAAGAGACGTCGTCGAAAGAGAGGAATGCCTCCAAAACGGCCGTCCGCCTCGCTGACTGGCTAATCGAGCCTGCCCGGTAGTAATCGAGTTGGCCGAGCCGAGCGGCAAGAGCATTGACACCATCAGCGTTTGCTGTTTTCCTGACGCCAGGGGGAAGCGGAACGTCAAGGAAAATAACCTAAAGAGACAAGAACCTCGGATGGTGGAGGGGAGGGGGGTGAGTGGGGGGGGGGGGGTCTTCACGAAGCGCAAGCAAGCGAGGCCTGCAGTGAAGCCGGGGATGAAAAGAGGGACTGGGTAGGGTAGGGCAGGAGGGGGGGGGGGGTGATGACAGTTTACCGGGCCCTGGAGTAGCATGTGTACGAGCGTGCGTCTGTGCGTGTGTGGGCGTACGTGGTACTACGAATCGTTCACATGGACGTAGTATTTACGTGTGTATGTGCAGGCTGCTGGCCTTTGCTCACGGAGGTGTGATCGTGTGTGTTTGTGTGCATTCGCGAAGCCAGAGACAAAGAAGGCAACAAAAATGTGTGGACTTTTCTTGCCCAGATATTGAAGTGCAAAACCAAGAGATGTAAGGAGATAAATGCGTGGCGCTTCGTGCGATCGTGACCTTTGAACTCTAGATAGAGCGAATTCGTGCCCGTACATTTACGAGGAAAAAAAAAAAGAAAGAAAAATGGCTCTGAGCGGCGGCGCTGTTCATGTAGGTTCCACGGCATCGCCCCGAACAATTCGGTGAGTGAGCGTGGAATACTGCAAGGTGCGTTATTCATATTGCGTCGACGGTGCTTTTATGCGACACATTTATATTGTGGAACCTACATTGGGGTCCCTCGCTCAATAAAGAGGTCGCAAGTTGACCGTCGTCACGGAAAAAGCGTGGGCAGGAGAGCATTTAGGTGAGAACAGTCTTTGCGTTCAGCGAATCTCGCAATTCGGAGATGGCTTTTTTTTTTTTGGCGCATGGCTATGACTTTGGCGCTCACTGAAGGCCTGTCTAAGAACAGGAGGTGAAGGACTCTGTTTATGATCAAACTCGTACCTATCTACACCTTTCGCTTTTCGGTGAAGAAGCTGGAGCGCGTGCATTCGCGCGTTTCTCTGAGTATGCATAGCCGAATCGCACCAGCCAGAAGCGACGAATCACAAGTTTCGTCCACATGCCGCAGAGAAACGTGTACAAAACACCAACGGTCATTTAAAACGACTCTTGCAAACATGCATGGTTCGGCACCCCGTAATAACAGGCCCAAGTGAGGTCAATTTGCGAGCATTCGGTTTCCGCGTGGCGATATATGTCGCAAACGGCTAGACCGCGGAGGGTGCACTGACTTCTGCGATTTCGCCATCTTGCCCCCGGCAATGCGACGTGTCTCTGTGCGGCCGCAACTTGTAATTCGCCGCTCGAGTCGCTACATATACTGTGGGCCGAGAGCTGAAAGCGAGGAAAGCAAATCGCCATGATCACTTTCGACGTCGGTGGGCAGGCGCCGTCGTGGTTATCGTCAGCCATTTCGCCGCTATTTCGCATTGTACACACGGTCGACGACGCCTGCTATATAGTGTCGACGTCTGCTACAAATGAACAGACAAGTCCCGGTGATTAACGTCGTCTGCTACGTCGTCTGCTACGCGCTTCCTTCTGCGCCCGTAAGATACGGTCGCTGCCGCGACAGTTAGGCCTAGCGGGAGGGTGTAGCGTGTGCCATCAATTATCGCCATTTCGGATCGTGGGCCGGGCTCAGCGACCCCAACCCGTGCACGGCCAGCCATCAAACGCTCGGGGCCGTGCCAATTAAGTTGTCGCCATACGCGGCATTCCTCGTGCTGCGCAAGGGCATGATGGTATAGCGTGCGCATCTCTCGCGATCACATCGGGACGAAGAACACTAGACTTGATTTGCTTTTCTCACGCTTTCGTTTTCGCCCCGGCTGCGTATACAGCGGCGAATCCGTGGCCGGTCGTTTGTTACGCGCAATCGGCATCGAAGGACGATGAGTGTACACATCTTCCCGCTGCATTTGCCCGCTTGTGGCGCGACCTGTGAGTAAGAGTTCGGGTTCCCCACCGTGGACCCTCTAGCGAGGTATTGCGAAATAGCAATGTGCTTCAGGCCCGCGATGCGAAGTGCGGGTATATTTGCTACTTCAAGCGCCACGCGACGTTGCCGGCCGAAGATGGACGTTCCAGAGATGCGCAACTCGAATGAGGTTCTTTTCCCTGCACGCATAGCCCTTTGGTAATGACAGCATTCATACCTTCCGACGCCGTCTCTGATTGGCCCGGTACTTGAACGTATCATCGTCCGAGCAATAACTCATCCTTGCAACGACTCAATAGAGATCTCGGGAGTCCTCACGCCTTTGGTTCCTTTAGATATATACGCTTTGGCTAACGGATGATGCGTTACTCGTGTGGCGCTAACGCTGTAAGCGCCCTCTGCAATATGCGCGGCATCGTTCGCGTGCGAAGCGCAACCTGCGGTTGCCCTTATAGCCACTTTGGAGACCACTGGACGGATGAATACGCATTAGAAAAATAATAAAGCAAACCTTTTCTTGCTGGTCCGCTGACGTTCTCCCGTTACTCTTCTAGGTTGCGAATTATGGGTCTCGGATAAGTATGGGTCCAGCATGTAACGCACGTGCATTGTAGCTTATAAGTCTGATGAATGGCCCGCGCCCAAGGCATCGTCACGTTGCTTGTGGGGGAACGTGCTCGTTAGAGACGCAGCATCGCGGTGTGGATGCACCTCGATGCGAGTGCCTTATGCAAGTGACGACATACTCTCTATTTACGGCGCTCAAATGTGTGTATGCACTTGCGGAAGCATAAAATGTCTCTGGAATCGTATACCGTCAAGCTGTGTACCTGAGCTCCATTTAGACATAAAAATATGTGGAAATAAAAGCACAAAAACATTTACGTTAGCCAGTGGTTACGTCCAGCTAGTTATATACCCGGCCCTGGAGAAAGTGAGAATGATGGCATGAATGTTTGCCAGCTAAAGACGAGGAACAGCGCGATCAACAAAACAGAAACGGGCTAGGCGTTGTGTAGGTGCCCGATAAGTGAACCGCACTAAGTTGTTTATTCGGGTCGATTGAAACATGTCCCTAGAAATCTACAACCAGGACAGAGAAGGGTTAAGCAGCTTGGTCCAGCTGTCTCTGTACTGTTGTTCGAGCTGTCCATCATTTCCTATAGTATACACGTGCCAGCAGCTCACCCAAGTAAGCATTCTATAGTGCATTTCAGCCTAACAACAGCTCGTCTTGCACCTCAGCACTCCGAATGTTTCTGGAACCAACGTTTAGACCACCAGGACCTGTCTTCGGCATAGCAGCACGTGCCCTGACGAAGTCAGATCCTCTCGTCGATACGCTGTCTCGAGTGACGTTCCCTACTCGCCGATTTCTCTGTCACCTTCGAGCTTCCATATTCCGTTTAGTCTCGTTTGTCTTTGAAAGTTTATTTCTCGTCCACCTCGCTCTCAGAGTTTCAACTTACGCATGTGCGGTTCCGTCTGGCTTGAATATTACTCGAGGACGGGGCGTTCTGCATGCGTTGGATGGGGCGGACACCGACATCTTCGGTGCCCCAGGTAAACGTGCCACATGCCGAAGGCTGTGGGTCCACGGGAGGGGGTTCTGGTGGTTCAGGGAGGCGTGGCTGTTCCGGAGGGCGCCCGTAACATCTAAACCGGAAGGGCAGGGTGCATGGTTTGAAGCAGCCAGCCGCGCCTTTGCAAGCCCTCCCCTCCCGGGTGACTACGGATCGGCAAACCGTAGCTTTCGGCTACACCACACAAGCACAAGCACACGTACACACAGCTCTCTATACATCTCTTTCTGAAGGCAACGACTATTCCCGGGCATTTCCTGCCCTCGACCGCCCGAAGACCCGACCCTGTTGAATTCCGACCCGGCGGCATTCCGATACCCTTTCAATATTTTTTCTTCTTTCTTTGGTTGCGTGCATGAAAATTTTGTTCCGATCGAGTGTACCTCTCGTTTTGCTTTCCGCTGAGTCACCTTCGATGATTTGTAGAATCCTCTACCCGTTTCGTCACACACTCTTCCCTGCTTGGTCTCTTGCCGGTTTTTTGTTTTGTTCGGCGAAAGATGGCCTATTGTTTGGGTTCCGCGTCCGCGAATGTTTCTCCGACTTCCTCGACGCTTTGAAAACAATCCATTGAACGATCGTCGAACTCTTGTTTTACGCAACACGCGTATGCGCTGAACGTATGACGCAAGCCAAAGTTACGTGTTGCCACGCCAGCCGTGCTACTCTGGACATTGTCCAATTCCGCCATGTCGCCCGTCTCCGTCATCGGTCAAGTCTGATTGGCCCCAGAGGGCTGCTACGTTCTCTTTGATTGATTTAAAATGCCGCCATTACGAAGTTTGACATGTGGACGGAATTTTACAGTGTCCGGGATAGCGCTTCAGCTCCAAGCGTCATGGCGCGAGGGCCTTGTTGGTCTATACTGTTTAGAACGATAATATTAGAAATAGACAATGCTTATACTTATAACTACGAACGTATCGACGTGTAACCTACCTAGGTAGGCATTGTTTTAATCTGCTGTAGTTTCCCATGGAAAATTTCTACGAATATAGTACGCGCGTTCTTAAATAAAAGCATACATTTTTTATCCACCATATAGGTATCGACGCCGGTGACCTTAATGGTGAAAAATGACTTCATTAGGCGCAGGAACTGCTAGATTTTCTTCGTGTAGACTTCTTTGGGGCTGAAGTCTTTCGGGTACTTTTTTAAATTACATGTTCTGTTTTGTAGAACATGTTGGCGACGACGGCTACGCCTTTTCGCTCTTAATATGACTTGTGTAAATGTCAGCCGTGAGAAGCGCTGTAATAAGCCGCACCTATAGTAACAGCTTCTGTAAGTCAGTCAAGCCGCATCAGTTCACATAAGTTCACATAAGCATGGAACTCGCTCACTGAGTGACACTAAACACAAACTATACAGTGCAGACACGTAAAATGCAATCACACAAGGACACCGATTGTCTATAGGCTGCTTATTTCTTTCTTGGTACTGTCTGTCTATACTGTTCAGCAAGCCTGTTCTTGCGCACTTGCCTGGTTTCACCTTTGCTGACGAGCCCCGCTGGAACTTTCTCGTTCACAGATATCCTGCAGAGTCTATAAGACTGTTCGCGTGCTGACCGGACGTCGCGCCCCATCCCCGGCTGTCAGACGTGGTTATCGCGGCGAAATAGAAGAGAAACGAAACCGCCAACTATAGACTCCGATAGGCCACGCGGTATTGCGTCCCTTCCATATGTGCGCCGCACCGCACTCTGCGGCGTTGCGCACTGCATTTGCATGTTCCCAGCGTGGCGCCTCGTCGGCACTCCTAAGGCGACGGATGTACTTACGCCCCGAGCGACGTGGAAGCCTTCGTTTATGCAAAGTAGCCACCAGCTTCGCTCGAGAAAAGACGCCAGAGGTGATGCAGCAAGTAAGAAGAAGGTAAGGAAAACGCGTGGGACGTGGCAAAAGTACAGACAAGGACGAGATGAGATATTGGAATAAAGGAAAAAAGAGGCACGATCAAAGCCAATGACAACAACCTTCTCGAAGAACTGGAACAACAAGACGGTGAAGGAGGAGGGTGCATGAGCGAATTGGGAAAAAACAAAACAAAACAAGACTATATGAAGACAAAGTGAGGGTGTGAGACAAGAAAACTACTGACAATACAAGAACGAGTTGACAAACGTGAAGAAGAAAGGCGACAAGACAATGAACGAGAATACGCAGGACAGTTCAGACAGCAACGTGAAGAGGTCGAAGATGAAGAAAAGAACATGGGTGGAAGGAGTCGGTACAAAATGATGAAGAAGGTGACAAGATGGCGAGAACAAGTCGAGGAACACGACGGAGAAGATTATAAATAAGAACGAGAACAGATTGACGTTACGATTAAGAACAAACTAAAAACATAAAAATAGAGGTGACAAACGAAACATGTCTGGCAGAAGTTGAGCAACGCGATGAACAAGGTGACGGAACAGTAAGAACAAGTTGAGCAATACGGCGAAGATGAGAATACGACGAGGAATAAGAAGAAGGGTTCGCTGCAACGACGAATGCAAGTACAGGAAAAAAAAAAAAAGAAGAGAAAGCCTCTTCGGAATGCCAGGCCGAGGCGGCCGCATTCTCTACTGGGACAGAAATGCTATCGGACATCGGACTGTGTGCTTGCACGTTAAAGAACACTAGATGGTTGAAATTACTTGAGCCCTTTATTATGGCGCTGCTCAAAATCACATAGTAGTTTTGGGACGCTAAACGCCAACAATAAACAAACAGTAAGTTGAGCAACCTGACGAAGAAGACAATAGTGCGAGGAACAAGAAGAACAGTTGGACGTAGCGATGAATGCGAGAGCGGAGAACAGATGCTAGGAACATTAACGTCTGTAAATCAAGCAAAGGCTAGAAAACGCATAAAAACAAAAAATAACAGTATTAACAAGATTAAAAACATGGAAACTGACAAACGATTGAGAACGAGGAGGTCCGGGTATCTCACAGATACGGCCTTCGGCTACAAATGACCTAGCGAGCAGCGCGGTGAAGCCAGAGGTTCGGGCAGCCTTGGATTCGCCACAGTGAGCCGCCAAGCGCAGCATGTGGTTGCAGCTGCTTGCCACGTATAGCTTCAAAAGTGGCTGCTCGTGTACGAGTGGTCCTATAAGGGGCCACGAGACGCAGCAGCGAGTTTGTACATCTGCATATGCGCGTGTCCAGTCCAATGCTGGAAGCGACCGACGGCTTTTGGTGGTTTCTTGCCTGATTAGGACGACGGCGTTTTGCATCTGACCGACTCGCTGCGAAGGCTGCGACACGCTTGCCTCTGGCGAAGAAGTCGGTGCGGCCAACGTGCCGAGTCTAATGGAGGGAATCACTTCGCTTCGTGTGCGAGGCAGTCACGGCGCTTCCGCGCCGAAATTCGAGGTTGAAAAGACAGGCACAGTGTAACTCCGTGTCTTTAATACATGCGATTTCCGTTTATTTCGTTTTGCCCAACAGTGTATGTAGTCGGTGTCAGGATAGGGTGGAGGCATCGTATTGATATTCTAGTCCTTGGGAAAACACCTGCCGCTTAATTGAGAAGTATACATTTGCCATTGATAGCTGCATGGTTGGCTAGCGCAGCGAGGGCGCCATCTTGCTTTTCAGGTTTTAATCTCGCTGCCTTTCCGGTCACGGGTTATCTTGGTGAACACAATCGTGTAGTATGAGGTCACGGAAACTTCCTTCATTATGACGTAGCGCAGATGAAGAAATGAACAAAGCAAAACTCTAAGGAAAAAATTCTTTGACTCTTGTGAGGACTGACTTGCCATGTAAATGACTCTCATTAAGGAGCGAACTCTCTTTAAGGGTTATTATATTCTATTTGGAGGGTCGTTTGAACAAAAATAGAGTTAATTAGTCTCTTTGAAGAGAGTCATACAAGTGTCAAATCTTGACTTGCCGCATAGGGCTACACAGTTACTTTTTTTAAAAGAATGAATGATAAGAAGTCGGATATAGTACAATGCAGTGAGGGATGTAACTACTATGTGCGAGAAGCCTGGGCAGTTTTCCTAACATGTCATTTACAGCACAAGGTGCATTGCGCCAGAATGAGGCCGGGGAATGCACGTTGATTAAGAAGACTATCATAGCGATAAGTACGACAGTGGCACTTCTCTACGCGAATTTAATAAAAAGAAAGCGTTACCTGGTTAGACTTGCACATGACGTTCGCTTTCAGAAGAATTTGACGGCAGCCTTCATTGATAAAACCAATTACTTATTAAATTATTAAATCGACTGCAGACCCAAAATATGCGCTGGCAGAAAAAAAAAAGACCTGTCAACTTTTATTAATATGACTCTACAGTACACGTCTTGCGTGTTGGCTGTCTCTCACTCTCTCTTAAAGCTTCAACAAAACTCGAAAATAACGCAGCCATCACAGTTAAATAATGCAGACCAGGCTTGCATGCACAGAAGGGAGACGTCCACTGTCGAGAGCTCTGGCCGCGCAATCTCCAGAGCAATGCTCTCGACCGCCGAGCGCTCGCCACTATATAGACGGCGCAGACGTCGACGCACTCACGTGGCCCGTATTATTTTGCCACTGACTGAGCGTTCGCACGAAAAGGGCCCGAAAAGAATCGACAAGGACGTTGATTGAGAGGAGAACGCCGCCTCTTACTGGCCTCGTGCGCTGGTGTTGTCGGTTCGAACCATACAGCAGGCTTTGTACATCTGTGTTACGCTGTCACGCGATCCGGAATGCAAAAAAAACAGGATCCTTGCGTGTCTCGTACCGACGATGCGTCTGCTCGAATTCGATTGTAGAGAGAAGCTCCCGAGTGTATACGATCGACACCTGCAGATTGAGTTGGCCACTCGTCGGAGCCTCCGACAATGGCGTCTCGACAGAATCAATCTATCAATCACCCGCCGATACGAACCAATCGTTCGGAAGGCGGTGCTGTTTGATGACGCCGTCAAGTGTACTCGTCGCTTCAGACGACAAGCTCGTTGAACTCTTTAACTCGTGATTGTAAATTTTTGGTACTGAAGCCGCAGACGAGCATGGTTCGATGACAGTCGCGTTTCGCTGTTGTGTTTAGATGATACGGACCGAATTCACAGGGAACTTTGTTCGTCGGGGCTGTGTGCGATTTGCTGACACCCTTTGCTGATAATGTGTGTCTGAAAGCACGACTCGGTGCTAACACGTTCGCATACCTTTCTTTCTTTCTTTCTTTCTTTCTTTCTTTCTTTCTTTCTTTCTTTCTTTCTTTCTTTCTTTCTTTCTTTCTTTCTTTCTTTCTTTCTTTCTTTCTTTCTTTCTTCCTTCCTTCCTTCCTTCCTTCCTTCCTTCCTTCCTTTCTTTTTTTGCAAAAATTCTTCGCTAAGAGCAAATACCTTAGCTAAAAGAATTTCTCTGATAAGACTTTCATAATAATAAAGCATTCTGGAATGTCTTGATCTTCCTTAGCGCATATGATTTTGTCGAAAATCGCGAATCTTATGGAAAGTGGTCTCTAAATAAAACGTGTGCCGCCGTGGTGGTCAAGTGGCTGAGGTACTCGGCTGCTGAACCGCAGGTCGTGGGACTGAATCCCGGTGGCGGCGGCTGCATTTTCGATGGAGGCGGAAATGTTATGCGCCAGCGTGCTCAGATCGGGGTGCACGTTTAAGAACCCCAGGTGGTCAAAATTTTCCGAGCTTCTATAAATTTCGGCGTCTCTAATAATCATATGGTGGTTTTGGGACGCTAAACCCGGCATATCAATCAATAAATCTTAATAAAATGCAGGGATCTTGCGTTTTAGATGCAACATACAAAATGAAAAGAAAAAGAGAGAGAGAGAGAGCTGTTAGCTGCGCTCTTGGGTTTTGCACACCGTTTAGCGATTTGTGTGCTCTAATGCATGTAAAAAAATAATGTGCAGTTAAATAAAAGAAAAAAAGAATAAGTGGAGCTAACCAAGAGGTAAAGGCATGACTTTTCCGCCCGCTCTTCCTGACGGTAAGAAGTTGTACAACGGTAGCACCGTAAACCCTACGTAGAGTTCACAACTACACTTAGACACTGAAGGAGAAGCAAAAAAAAAAAACAGCTATAACCACTCTTCAATACATCATCTCAACCGCTAAATTTCTGTGCCTATAAGTAACAAATTACAGCGCCGGAATAACAGGAATATTCTAATAAACAAGCAGTGCGGAAAAGAAAAACGATAACATACCTGCATAGGGCCAAGTGGCGTTTAATCTTCAAAAAAAGAGCTTCGATCAAAACGTCAGATTACGGCATTCGAGCCTATACATGAGCTGCTCGCTTAATCTGTCTTTTATCATTATTTTGCCCTCTTTTAAAAAAAAGGGAAGCCGACAGGCAGGCAGGCACTTCATTAATCATCGATGAAACCCGCACATGTGTAAGTAGACGCGCTGTGCTGATCCGCTTCCAGCAGGACATGCAGCCACTGTACATTGGAGGCAGAATATTATAACGTTCTGTATATGGCCGTGCACCGGAGGATGATGAAGGGAGGGGGGGGGGGAGACTACCAGTTGTGGCTGGAAGCCATGGTGCAGTCATTACGTACCAAGACGAGCGCCGCGGCGACCCGATCGAAATCTCTCTTCCTTCTTTGGCGTTTCTGTGCGTTCCGTAATGACCGCAACGCATGCATACAGTGCACCGAAAATGATGGGTTCCAACGGAGCCGACTGCGTGATTCGCGCCGCTTTGAACACACGATCAATCGCACTTGCTCTTTGCCCGGCTCTACGCAGCATATACGTAGACTTCTTCGCATGGTGTTACGCCGTATACGCTATGCCAGCCCTATATAGTACACATGCATGCTATGTGGACGAGACAGATAGGCTTTACGCAATACAGCAATGTGTATACTCAGTATACCGCAGTTTATGAATTCGGGTGTGCGCGCGTACACACGGAAACGTACGTAAAATGCGGTCAAACGTATTAAGGGGGAACAAAAGTTTGATTTAGAGATTAATGTATGTTCCTTACGAAGATGGCTGAACACAGCTCTATATGCTCTTTGCAGTAACTTACATGGCTAAGGGGGTGAATACGGGTTCTGAAGGGGTTACCTAAAATTACAGAGAGAGAGAGAGAGAGAGAGAGAGAGAGAGAGAGAGAGAGAGAGAGATGAACTTTTATTTGGAGCAGGGGGAGGTCGTTGCTCTTGGTTGGTTATCGTGAGAGGAGACCGGAACAGCATGCTGTGAGGGTGAACCGTGGCCCTGTGTCCGTGATAAAGAGTTATTTCTTTGTAGAAGTGTTCGTATAGTACAGATGATAGCCAGTTAGTGAATAGTGGCATCTAATTTTAGCAGACGGCTATAGTCAGTGTCAAGCATCAACTTGCCGCTGCGGTCTATTGGCTATAATGCTTGACTGATGACCTAATATACAATCAATACAAATACAGCGTACAGAATACCACACAATGCAAAAATAATCGATATCCATGTTTAATACATACAAATGCAATCGACTGAAAAAAAAAAAATGAGATGGCTATTGCCCGGCGGCGGGTTGTTTTATAGGCGATTGCATAAGGTCTACCCCGTGAGTTTCTCTCGGTCGTCCACATCTCGGCTATTTCCCTTTCAGAGCACCAATCGTGTCGGATAACGCTGTGGACCGAACGCTTGGAGCTCCATTGAGTCACGGCTCTGGGGATTAGGCCTCACGAAATTGAAAGTACGTACTCCACGAAAGCGGCCGACGTGCTCAGCGGGCAGCGCTCCATAAATCAAGGGTGCCCCTACTCAAGTTCACGCGTGAAACGTCCAGAATATCGCATGAACACAACACAGACGTGATCATGCGCGGCGCCTGTATAGGGTGACATTTATATCTCGAACAGCCATCTATAGGCACACGATAGGCCCGAGCATGCAATCGAATGGCCGATCTCTCCGGGCGTTACTGACGACGCGAACGCGCTCTATTATAAACGCGTGCCGCGGCGCGGTTCTGGAATTTCGGCCACCTTTTGCGTGGCTGGCTGACACGGTTTGAAATATCAGACCCGGTGCCCTCTGCCTCCTTGCCACCCGTGGTCGGCGGCGAATAAATAACGCCGCATGCGAGCCGGAACGACAGTTTATATCCGCTCGGCGGTGGCGGCGCCACTAGCGCAGGCTCACGCTCGCCATAGGCTGGCGGGCCCAGCAGTTGACAGAAGATGAACGCCGTGAAGTCCGTTACGCAACCAGAGGAGACACGCTCGGCCACGTCGCACCGTTAATCTCTGCCTCGAGCATCCGGAATGCCGGGGATGGCCGAGAGGCGTATTACACGCCTTATAAACCTCCACACCGAATCTGCGGCGTGCCGCATGACCGACAGCGCTGCAACCCATGCCGAGCCATAAACCACGTGACCAATACCGCGACGGTGGAGCAGTACTAGCTGGTTCTAACTTTTTCGCTCCTGTTAACGTGCTTCAATAAGTTCTTGAACAGAGAGAGAAAGAAAGAGAGAGAGAGAGATAATTTATTTACAGAAAGGTAGAGAGGTCGGCCTGAGCAATAGTTTGCTCTGGCCTGCTACTCTACACTGGGGAAGAGTGACTGGGGAGTGAAAGAGTGATGAATGACGATGGTAAGGTAGAGAGATGATATGTTCTTATTAGGCTGGGTGTATTAGTGGGTGTAGTTCTTGAACAGTTCTGAATGGAGCGTACGCAACAATACCGACTGGTTAACTCGGTGTCGTCGTCGTCTTGCCGTTCGTTGCCATCGTTGCCATCGTACGCCGAAATCGGGTCGGATGTTTAGGGGATTGTGCAGTGGCACTGAACGCTATATGAAACCGTGCTATAGAAAACCGTGAACGAAAGCATGACTCATAAACGCAATTCGCTTCAACTGTTAGCCTTTGACAGCACTAGGTACATAGAGAACTACTCGTTCCGAAAGTAGTCTGAAACAGTTCTTTGGTTGTTTAAACTATTACATGGATGATTGCCCATTGGCACTCGCGTTTTCCAACAACGGAATATTGACGCCGAATAAAGTGCCTGTGGACAGTCGCCGTGAGAATTCGCACTGGCTCGCAGCTCAAGTAGGACCAAGTCCTGGGTCCGTAAGGTTGAGAGATGATTGGTGTATTTCTACAGCCTATAGGTGCTGCTCAAGAAAATACATTTAGTAAAAAAAAAACTAGAAATGTCAGCGATGTAGTGTCTCTTATTATCACACTTAGGCATTGCCACGAGGTGAGGATAACCAAGTGGCCTTGTCAAAACGTTAGCTCAAGGCTGTTGGCTCGCTAAGGTACTCGGCTGCTGACCTTCAGGTGGTGGGATCGAATGCCGGCTGCGGCGGCTGCATTTGTGATGGAGGCGGAAACGTTGTATGCCCGTGTGTACTCAGATTTGTGTGCACGTTAAAGAACCCCAGGTGGTCGAATTTTCCGGAGCCCTTCACTACGGCGTCTCTCATTATCATATGGTGGTTTTGGGACGTTAAACCCCACATAACAATCAATCAAATCAAGGTCGTTGCCTTCCGTGTTCTGTCCCGGTTGTTGATTATATACGACTGTATCTTCAGCATCGTTTGAATTATCCTCGTTTAATAGCTCTTTACGGGAAAGGCAAAAAGAAGAACAGCCGGCAAACTTGATTTTCCACCACGCCACTCGAGCAAGCAAGACAGATGTGTTGGTCTCCGGCTGGCGTCACCCCCCCCCCCCTCTCTCCCTTACACTCACACTTTGTAATGCGACCACACGATACCATTTATACACCGGAGGAGCCAGTGTAGGCTAGCTGCACCCGCGACCTCCTAGGCTAGACGTCTCCATCTATGTCTTAAAGAGGCACGCGGATTCACAGAGCCCATCCGTGAGTTATTAATATCCTCACCTAAAGAGCGAGTGCGACGAGATCCATACTTGCGTGCACACGGCCTGCTGGCCGGCGCTGCGTTTGGCGTCATTCGCATTCAACTTCTGCCGGCTTATGAATAAGCCGCACTCCGGACGGCGCCGCGAGAGACTTGCGGTCATTTGTTACGCGCCAAGTTCCACGACGTGCGCCGGTCGGCAACGTCGCCCCTCGCTCCTGCACGACGTCTGTCAGCAGGGGGCGGGGATACCTGGGGACCCGACGCCGCCGCAGCCAAGAACGCGTCTCCCTGAGCCGAAGAAGGAGTATACGGTGTCCGCACGGATAAACGGAAACTATAGCACACGCCCACGGGAGTCGGTGACCAACCGCACCCTTCGAAACGCTTCCGTGTTTGTGGTTCATAAGCCTCGGTTTCACCGCTGTCCGTTAAGCCGCCGTCGACGCGTACGACGACTCCAGTTGGCTCAGACGATGCAGACATTTCAGGCGAACACTGTGAGCAAGATTTGAGATTCGGCTTTAAAGGTTGAAGTGACGAGAAGACCGTAGAACCGGAAGTGGCGCCGGAGCCCAGGGTTTCTAACGACCGCGGAACTTGTCTAACTACGCATTCAGGAAAAGTTTTGTCGATGAAAGCGTTGACTCCAGTGACGCCCTCCAGAGGGAGAGAGAGGCGAAACTTCAGCGGAACGACGTCATTGGAGGCGAAGTCGTTACATGTTGCCAACATCTTTCTCAGTTCAGAAAGTCTTAGCAGGGAGACGAGCCGCTTCGGGAAGGCTCTTTCAGCTCGTCATAGGCGCATCTATCGATGGGGTCATCGGAGTTTAACAGCCTGCCAATATTATTTATATACGACACCACGAGTGACAGAAAAGGAGCAAAAAGAAATGGGGAGTGCAAATGAAGAGGGCATGCATGAGCGAATGTGGACTTTCACATCCGCGCCGTTCACTTTGAGTGTGTAGGCCGCCGCTTTGTATATATGGTCGATTCGCGGCTAGTCGAGTACATAATAAGTCGTTCCCACGTTTTCACAGGTCGGCGTTATGCCTCTTAAGACCTCTTCATGCATGCTGCGTTCACCATGTGTGGAGTGTGAGCCTATACAAGCGCGTGGCGCTGCATTCACCGTTTGCTATGGACCCGTCGCGCGGGCGCTGTGAAAGGGGTGAACGGTGATGTTTTATGGTACGGTGTGGTGGTGTCCTTACAGCCTGTATAAACGTGTAGGTTCGCGCGCTAACGTCACCAACGCTCGACGTATCTCACGTGTCTTGCTTGCTTCGCGAAGCAGGGAATGAACGCCTTCACGACGGGTTGATGACATTTATAGTCGTGTACTATGGGCGCACTTTTCCACCCGTGAGCTTGGACGCGAATGACCGCTTATATCCTCGTACGCTATGTATTTGGTTAGGTGTATCTGTGTGCCGTATTAATTGTAGCTCCCTCTTTCTCTAGGTAGGTCAGTTAATATTTTCTATTCTGATTCCCCAGTGTAGGGTAGCAAATCAGAAGCCCCATGTTTAGCCCTCTCGCTCTGTTTGTGTATAAGCTTTCATTCTGGACTACTGTCTCCGATTCCCCGCAGGTTGGCTTTAAACGCTTTACTCGCCTTTTTCGATGGAGCTAAAGCAACATCCGTAACCAGTTCGGTTCCAGAAGCTAGGTACGGAAGCTTGGCCAGCTTGTGGTGCTTTCTTAGCGCTGATTAGAGGCGTCCCGTGTATTTGTCAGATTTAGAATAGAGCACTCAGTGCCTTGCGTTAGCGCTTGCAGCCACTGCACATGCATCTTACGCTATCCGCTTTGGTACCAACGCTAAGCCGGTCTTACCCAACTAATGCTATCTTTACGTACCTCATTCCAAAACTGTCCATTAACAAAGAACAGGAACCGTTATGCACGACGTTTCGTGTATAGTGCTAACGCTGTCTTTCCCGGCTGGAGAAAATTCCGTGTCGTCGCAGACAGGATGTACCAGCGCGCTGTCTATACATGTCTCCATAGTACGACAGGGCGTCGGCCCGTTTCCGACGGCCCGCCGGTGCCTAGACCCACAAATCATGGACCTTCCTGCCTCTTCCAACTTTCACGTGTGCTGCTCAAGCGGAGGGTTTGGGGGCGGTGGGTGGGGTTAGCAGATACAAGGATGGGGGGGGGGGGTCACTTTCCCCCTCTTTTTCCTGTTGCTGGAATGTCGCCGTAGCAGCAGTGAGAGTCGGCAAGAAGCAACCGTCACCACCACCACAGCTGCTGCGTCTTGCTGCCGGAACACGCGAGCGGAAGACTCTGGAAAGTAGCAGAAGGCAGAAAAAGGAAGAAGATGGAAGTAGGCGGCTCTCTTTCGCGTGTCACTCTATCTCGTACACTCTAGCACTTCTTCATATGCATATATTACCCATTGTCCATATATGTCCAATGCCTCACGCCGTACCTGAACAACATCGACCCATCTCCACTGATGCTGAGGAGCATGTAAAGAGGAGCAGTGAGTGAAAAGGACGCAAAGAAATATGAAAAAAAAGACTGATTTTTTTTTGCGCGTAAAACAAGATGGCGTCGGGCGTTGCCTGCAGGGTGAGAAAGCGGAGATACGGTTGGTATGTAGGGCAAAACGGAAATCAATGCGACTTCGTTTTTCGGTGTTTGAATGAAAAAGACAGTATGAATCAAAGCGCATGCAGGTGGGTCGTAGAATGTCCCCGTGTGTGTTAATTCGTCTCCGTGGTGCATACGTTTTCAGACTTGCGCGTACCAACTGAAGGCGTGGGTGTTCATCGTAAAACTCTGGTGATCTCGAAGAGCTGGCGACCACACCTGCCGCCGATGAGGTGACGACGCATGGGCTGTGTTTGTGGAAGCTTGTGGTTTGCCGCAACGTCTCTCGTTGCTCACTTCCTGAGAAAGAAGTCCTAACCCGGCTCAGAGATGTGCGTCACGGAAGCTTTCGGCCAAAGGTTTGCACGTCACAAAAGATAAACTTGCTACTAGACCCTTTTCCATTTGGGGGGGGGGGGGGGGGGGTGCTTGAGAGTGATTAGTAGTGAAAGTAATACCAAATTGGGATCTCAAGTGTCGCTTGATTAAAGGAAGCTCGCTTGCATTCCCTTAACCTCGTCAGCACAGGTGCCAATGAGGACGGCTCAGGGCATAGCATGCATGGGGAGGGCTCGGAGGAAAACAGGTGCCCCCCTCCCCCTCCGAAAATTTTCATTTTAGAATGTCTAAAATATGCACGGACATGCAAACGCGCGCACGAACATTTGGGAAGGTTGGAGGAATTGGGAAAGGTTAATTCACACCCAAATAGCGACATCCCCGGTTTGATGATTTCTCGACATTTTAACATTTCAAGTACGTTGTCGCTTAAGGTTACCTTTACTATCAAAAAGCGCGGACCCGTGAGCTGTATTATGGCGAGACTAAGCTCGGCGTAGAGCAACTCATGCACGAAATTAAAGCCCGTCATCTTGCCTCGTGTTACCGCGCCTCGGGCCGACAACAAGCGCACGTTGAAGGCCTTTCGTGGGATCATACGGTGCAGGTTTTAGAGTTTATAAGCAGATAAAAAAGAACCTGAGCTTTGTTGATGTATTCCGCGTGTAGGTGTAGTTACGCAAGGTTGTGGGGAAGGGGGGGGGGGCTATTAAAAAGATAACACGGACAGCGTGGATGCAGGTTTCCTGAGAAAGAGAAAGAAAGAAAGAGAGCAATAGGCTTAATTGCGGGAATGTCCCGCCGCCTGGCGGTGTACATATAGTAATTCGCTTGTAATCAGCGCAGCGTTGTGCATATTTCTTGGGAGTCATCGCTGCGCACTAAAGAGCTGCAGTTGTGCATTCGTGTATCGTAGCGGGAAACTGCCAAGGGTCGTGCGAACGGCGTCCATTACGAAGCAATTTGAATGTAACCGCTTCCGCAACACGTGCGCAGTTCTGCAGGCCTGATGTTACAACGTGCGCGAGGTGCTGGCGGCAGCATATCAGTGACACAGCTAGTTGAACGTTTGATTTAAACGCACTCCTTGTAGGTTTTAGTGCGCGGGTCACATCGTCAGCGTAGATAAATATGTGCTAGGACTCACGCGAGAAACGCAAGTAAATGTACAGTGTACACATCTATATACTTCCGTTTTTTGCCTGAGTCCTTGCACGTGTACACACATGCACTTCTACCTACCCGGTCCATATAGGCGCACTGTCCTACAACGCCGTATAGGTGACGGAAATGCCTAAAAAAGTCGACAAATGCACATAAGACATTCACTTTCTTTTTTCTCCTCCTGCATACTTACTCACAATGTACATTTCTTACGCTAATAAAGAAACATTGATTGATTGATTGATTGATAGGACTTACCTTTAGCGACGCCATTTGGAGAGACGTCACATAGTGTAATTATGTTGTGCGTTATTAGAGAAAATCACGTGGTCTTTTTTTTTCGAGTGGGCGTATAAGAACCGGCTTGACTAAATGAGAGCTGCAGTGTAGTCGTCGTTACGTATATATAAGAAAAAGACTAAAAACAGCTCACAGCTCTCCGAGGGGTCCGTTTATCAGAAATATACAGGATACATACTTTGTACACCCTGGCTTTTGGCTGGCACACGAAATGGACACGGTATGCACATGCGCCATACGTGTATTACAAATACACGAAACGGTAAGCACATAATTACTGTCCAGGGATGCACAAAAACAAAAGCACCGCACCAACACGTACGCACCAACGCAAAGCGCTTAATACATGCACGACTCGTGCGATTCACCGCATGCTAACACCAACAAACACACACAAACACACGGACACACACAGCGACACGCTCACACGCACGCTCGAACGCACACATACGCGAACTCACGCACAAAAGAGCACGTTCCATGGCGCACACTCTACGCAAGCATGTCACATGTGTAGGCAAAGTATGTGCGTGCATGAGAACGTGTTCCCATGTGCATGACCTCATGTCAAAGTATGTATGGCAAAGTATGTATGGCAAAGTATGTATGGCAAAGTATGTATGGCAAAGTACGTGCGTGCATGAGAACGTATTGTCATGTGCATGCGCACATTTATGTACGCGCGCATTCGCACGCTCTAAAAGCACGCAGGGCGCAGCTGTCTCTGCGGTGCAGACACGTTCGGGTCTCCGCAGCACCTATAGAGGCGCGGGGCGTCCCCCCGAAGCGAAGGCCAGCCTCGCAAGCGCAATTACGCGGCTTCAAGCTCACCCAAGGAACGGGGAGACCCTTGGGCGACGCGCGTCTTATGCCCGCACACTCGCAGTCGTTATTATGCACGACGCCGCCGCCAAAGGGTTGTGGCGCTGGGGAGGGGCCCACTGCAGCGAGATTTGCGGATGGCACCGTGATAACAGGACGCTCTCGTAATTGAACTATACGTACCCTTCCGAAATAGTTAGGCCCCATCGAGGCGGCATTAACGGCTGCCTCGTAATAGATAAACTGGGGGTTACTCCAGGCCATTTCCTTTCCCTTTCGAATCGAACGCTCCTGTTACGAGCTCCCCCAGGCAAGGGCATCTATTTGTGTGTGCTGCTATATTGATTTACAAATCAAGACATTTCGCTTGCTGAGGCCGTTCAACTCGCCCGGACCGTGCTGCGTGGAATATTTGTCAATCGGTTCTGCCCCAGGGTTTGATTGCTTATACGCGCTGTCTTAATTCTTTTGGGGGATGTCTCTTAATTATTTGTTTGCGTTTTGTTCTTTATCTTGCGTCGAAATGCTACCGGTGCTGGCCACTTCGTGACAGGCGGGACCGGTGATAGAGGCTCCGTTAATTCGTGTTCGTAACTTCCTTATCGTTCGAGTTTATTTTTTTATTCTTAATATACTTGTTTACAACGATGTCGGGTGGAGAGTGGCATGGAGTGGTGCACAGTAGAGAATCAGAAGCACAAGGACGCAGATCTACGAAAGATATCGCATCAAAATTTTTATGGGAGAATCACAGAGCGCTATATAAGGTGTGTTACTGCTCGTGCGAGCACTATACGTGTGTGTGCATGCGCCGGACAGCTCACGGGGCAGGTCACCGTGATCGTTTGGCAGATGGCGACACTGGGCATGCAATCGCAACCTCTGTAGGTGAAGAACGTCAAGATGCGGCTCACCATTCAACACCGTGGGTTTACGAGACGAAATAATTGTGTGGAATATTTACGAAGGGCGCAAGTTTAAGGTATACCTGAAGTTGAACTTACTGTAAGCGAATACGGGCAAGCCTCTATATAGGCGCCACATTCAGGGAATGTGCGAGTGCTTCTTCACTCTATGCCGTACAGACACGAGCCGTTCAAGTGGCGGCGTTCTTTTGAATTATACTGTAACGCAAGTTTGCATTAACACCGCAGTCGTCGGTGATTGAAGCCTGAAGCGCTCTTGGACAGCTTGTAATCAAACCCAGTTGCCACAGTGTATCGGAACGCCTCTTCTTGCGTGCATATCTGCAATCCATGGTTACCTGCCAAGCGCCTGGAATGCGTTCACGATCGTATATACACGCCGACGTTCTTACGACCCCTCAATTACTCCGGAAATGCTTCACTCACTTACAAGCATACGCACTCACACGTTTTGGTAACACCCAACCCGAAGACAGAAGAATCCTGTATAAATGGCCCGCATGCATGCAGTTTCGATTCGAGGACCGCAGGGACCAACCGCACTGTGGTGCGGCGTCTGGCGTCTTTGAAGAGACCGCACGCATGGATCGTTTTCCTTCTGCCCAGACAAGCGCGGCCGGTCCTGCGTGAGCTCCGCGAAGCGCATAATCTCATTGTGTTCTTGACCGCCGCCGGCGAACGGGTTGAAAAGGCGCAGGAAACCGGAGAACGCCTCGCGCACGTCTGGAGCACTATATAGTCGCAACCCAGCCAAGAATAAGCCATTCGAGAAAGAAAAGAAAGATAGCAGCTCGGAGGGGTCAAGAACGGCAGGTGACTTCAGCAGACGATAAAAAAAAAGAAATCGGAGAAAGCTGCGGTTCGTCTGTGGCGCAAAAGCGTGCATTCTTATGCAATCTTATAAAGCGGCCGACAAGGTTCACATCGAACAAACTTTTTGTTGGTTAGCGACCATATTCCAATAAACATTGATGGCAGTGAGATTAGACGGATAACCACCAATGATTCTAGAGCTCTTCAACAGTTCTGCGAATATGACTGGCGATCAACTGATGACGTACACAAGTCGTGACATACAAAATGCGGCGCGGCACTTACCACAGTGGAACGTATACCTCTCTAACTTGGTGGCGCAATGACAGGAGAATGGTCGCTGGAAATCTTGCGTGCGTGACAGTTCGAGACGGCCAAGACAGTTCTGAAAAGGGCAGCAGCAATCTCTATAAAACACGCACAATGTCAATGTAAGAACTTCCACGGAAGGAAGCAAACTTTTCCAAGTCCACATCGTTTTTTCGGCCGTCGAAAGGAAACGCCGGTCTTTGGCTACACCTGCAGATCTTTTTTGCACGCCATTTGAATCGAGTCCGAAACGCAATGACCTTTGGCCCGTCTTTCTTCTTATACCTTTTTGACCGCTTATCTTATTAGTCCCTACCTCGCGTGCTGACTCTGTCGTCGACCGCAAAAGGACGCAAAGAATCCAGTCGGTCGCCTCTTCTTCTCTGTCCCAAAGATCTTCCGGCTCCCTGGCTTACCGTATTATTAGTGTCCTTTCTCTTTCGTTTCTCTGGGGTTTAATATGAAAGAGTGCCTTTGTCGTTTGGCTCTACGTATTCTTAGATAAAGAGAAAGAGTTTATTAGAAAAAGGCAAAGTGGTCATTCTGAGCTATAGTACGCTCTGGCCCATGGCTTAGTGCATGCCTCCGCGTCTCCTTCCATTTTCCTTCCTGTACGATTGCTGTGTAGCTTACGCCATAGGATTATGCGAACGGCCTCTGCGTTGGGACGGGTCGTGCTTGTTAAAGTATTCACTATAGTTAGAGAGCGTTATAACGCAAACGTTCAAGCCCGGCGTTGCGAATCAGGATCAGGAATAAGTAGAAGCTGTAGCGTGCGGCGCGCCCTCCCTGGCTCTCCTGCAGGGTGGCGCACGCGGATATGTCCGTTCTGCGCAGCAGTCCCAACTGCATGCGGGGAAATCCGAAAAGCGAAAGTCCTGGCGTTTCGTTCTGGACTCCTTCTTCCCTCCAGCGGCGCAGGCGGCAACGCGCTTTCTGGTTTTCGTCAGGGCGAGATCCCGCCTGCGGTGTCCCTTTGGGACCGGAGACAACCGTGACCGTATGCCGTATACGCAACGATGCGTCTGTAGGTATCGCAAGGCGGCGCATTTGCATGCCCGCCGCACAACCAGAGCGCCACGTTCTCTCTCTCTCTCTCTCTTTGTGGTTCCGTCTTTGGAGAGCGTTTGGGAAAAAGCGTGTTCCGTTGCTACTACCCTTCTCCGGAACATTGTGGTCGCGGAACACCACGTCCAGCGCGCGGGTCCTTCTTGGAACAATGCGAGACCACACCGAAGCGACGTCGTGGTGGGAAGCCTTTTTTCGTTCGACCCGTGCCGCGGCATCACAAAGACGAGTCTAACTTGCTTCGTAAACTGCATCCGCCCTGTGTGTATGAATATACGCAGCGTCGCGAATTTGAGCGCATTGCCCTCGGTCCAATACTGTGGCGATGTCGAGAAAAGCGCTGCGACTCGTCTGTGCGACCAGATATTTTGGAGAAAGGGAACAAACTCTAGGAGGGAGCGTCAAGGGATCACGCGCTATATATACTGTCGGTCGGCTCGCTTTGGTTGCGTCTGCTACGGGAGCTTAGCTATACCCAGGAAGCACCGCGCGCTGGTCGGGAACTGTGCATTCAGAGTAGGTTGGCTTGCGAGGATAGCGGAGTCACGTGACACTCACTCTCACTATAGTTTTATTCCTTTGTTTAATCCACGTACACCGGCACGTAAAATAGCCACAGTGGGGTGGTCGTCGGTATGACGTGTCGGCCTAATCTGTAGCTATCGTGCATGAGTGGCAGTATTTTCTGTGTATCTTCGCCATAAGGCTGAATTAAGTTTCAAGAAAGGTGAGCACAAAACACATGTCCACGAAGCAATTTTTTTTTTGTAACTTCGTTCCATATTAGGGCGCTGAGGGTCAAAAAGGTGGCCGCTGCGCACAGTAGTTAAAGTTTTGGCTGACTGTACACGATAAAGAAATGAGGAGAAGAGAGAGAGGTCAACCAGTACTATAACATCCGGTTCACTACTCTACACTGGGGTGGAGGGAATGAAAAGGACAGTGGAGAGAAAAGAAGTCGTGTACGAATCAAACGCAGAGGTCTACGACTTCGCTACTTGGGAGTGCTTCAAGACTCGTGCCTCTTTACGTTGCGACAGCTGTATACGGAATGAAATCCGAGTCTGATCCTCAACGTGTGTGTTTGTCAGGCAGTGGTGGCGGGCGGGGACAATAGAACCATGGGGGTGTCACGTCATCTTGAGCGTCTGGGCCTAACAGACGCAGACACCGTGGCACGTATACAGAAAAGACGAACGAGTCAAAGTGCGCCACCTCTCACCGGTCGTCTTAACCACTGAAAGCGCTCCTTGGCCTACGTCGCAAGCTTTGGTTTCTTTACTTTAACTATTTTCCCGCCACGGCACTCGAAGAAGAAAGCTCTCGTCGCAATTAGCTCAGACGTTTGTCGTTGCAATGACGCCTTGACGTCTGTTTCATTTTAACCAGAAGGCACGGCGGACAGTGTCCGACTGTGCAGACGCCAGTTCGCTGCTGGATGATGGGACCAGAAGAAGGATTTCAAGGGGGACCCCTTTGGGGTGACTGTAATCGTCGGTCGCATTGTGTCTTCTTTTGAAAGCGCGCGATGCAGACCCTTGTAGGTCTAAGCGAACAAAAAAAGGTACCAACCAACCAACCTTAAGAAGCAGGGCGTTGTCTCTACTCTCTTGTTCGCCACAAGGAGTGGAGCTCGGTCTGTCTCCGCGCTAATCACCGCTCTCTTTAATATAATTTCTTTTTTTTTTCATTCTTGCCGGCGTGATTACACCTCGCTCAGTTCTTCAAAGTCAACTTCGCTTGAAAGAACAAGGCGCGGGCGCCTCTGTTTTGTTGCGGCGATCTCTGGGGGTGTTCTCGCGGTGGGTATGCGGTAGATTGGAGGGGCACGCGTTATAGTTTAAACGGCGCGTATAAGGCATCTCTTTTACTCGGACTCTGGGTCCCACGATAAGTGTCAGATCTGTGCATATATAGGTGTACCCAAACGTGAATGGACGGACGTGCTCCATTGACCACGGATTGCGCAGAGCGGATTGTCACTTGAAGGAAGGAAACGCATGCTTGTATAATGTATATGTCATCATTGAGTGTGGGCTAAGTGAGCCTTAGTGGCGTGGTATGCAGGCTACGAATATAGAGCGCAGAGCTCATCTGTATATGACATTTACCGAAAGAATATTTACAGAATGGGTTAATAAAAGTAGGGCACCTCTGCTCCTTTGTCACTATTTTTAAGCACACAGAGTTTATGGGTAGTGGGAAAGGCCTAACGTTGCTTTAGGCGTCTTTTGTTATTGTTCTATACTTGCTTGCCGGGATTCTGGGGAAGTAAAAAATAATTTAAGCTTGATTCTCGGATTCATTTTAGTTCGTTATTCATAGGTGTATATATGACACGAAGTGTCAGAGAGGCAGACCGAGAGCGATCGGAATTCCTTTCTGCGGCCTCCGTTTAACCACTTCAGGCAGTTTTCTGCATTATTCGAAATACTGAACGGTGGTGAATTTCAGCGATTAAGGGAAATAAGGGAAAAAAAAGCAAATTATGCAGACATGCAAAGCAAAAGAGACAGTCTTACAGTCCCTTTTCCTTACCATACCTGCATGTTTGTTTGAGCCAAAAGACATTATGACACATATTCACTCATGCAGATTGGCCAAGAGTTTGTCACTTTAAATATAATATATCTTTTCTTTTCCTTAATTCGTTTGTACGCTGTAAGCATACGCAAACAGTTTCAAGCATACGTAAACAGTTTACCGAGACTCACAGTTCCAAGACAGTCTGCATAAGCTCTATACCTTCCTTCCCTGCCTTTTTCACATCTGTTGAAGCCATGCAACAATTCATTGCAAATGTTCATTATCGTGTACCGTCCGAACAAGTTCCGATTCCGTTCTCTAGCCGCAAAATTCTCGCAACAAAAGTCTCCAACTCCGTCGCAGGTGACACCTTCTGACGTCACCGCATATAGGGCGACCTGCCGCCGCTATTCGCACGTCCACCGATCGTGAGCGGCCTTCGGGCGCACCTTCGTCTCCGAGTGTGCATTGCTGTGCGGTGCTGGCGCGACTGTGGCACGTGCTCGTCTTGTGCAATGCGGATGGCTGGCTGCAGTCAGTATGTAGACGGGAAAACTGCGGCACTGTCGCGAAAGGGGAGAGTGAGGGAAGCGCTGTGATCGTTGCCGCCGGAGTGAACGGGTTCGGCGGCAATGAGAGTGTCCGGCGATCACATTTTCTTCCTTCTCGGCGCCAAGGCGGGTTGAACGTGACGGGCAAACCAGTTGGACTGCCCGGTTCGTCCCGAACGGGGCCATCGAGCGCAAGGCCGAATATGCTTGCTGCTGCTGCTCTGATCTCTCGCTAATGCGCGCACGGCGGTACGGCTCTCCTGTTTTTTTTTCTCATACTTTTGTTTTCCCTTTTCGCTTATTCGTGCTCCTACACGAAGCTGCTCGAGCGTCTCTTTAACGTGCTGCGACGACTTTGCGAAGGGTTTCGGAGGAACAGACGGACAATGCACGGAACTGGCAGGAACGAATCGAATCGCTATGTATTGATCACGAAATACTTCTCTCTTTCTTTTTCTTCACTCCCTTTGTTTAGTGCTGTTCGTCTCAGCACTTGCCGACAGCCTTAATGTCTCCATAGCAGGGTCGCTACACCATATAAGGAAGGGGAAAAAAAGAAGCCAGGAACGTTAACCTGACTAGTCGGCTACCCAAAGCAGGGGGTAAATAAAAAGGGGAGTGGAAAGATGAGAGAGACGCCGTACGATGAGAGGCGCAGCCAGGAGAGTGTAGTGAGGGGAGGGAGGAGGGGGCTTTTGCAGTCGACTGATGAGAAAAAGCAGAAAATATTTCGTCTTCCAGTCCTCTTAAGCGAGTGAATGAGAGACCACGTGACTTTTCTTTTATCACGCTATGCACGGCCACAATAATCGAATTCAGTGAAGTACGTGTGTTCCGGATTCTCCAAAAACTAAAAACTTTCACGATTAATCGCGCTTGAATCATTTTACTCACTGCATAAGTCGCTCACGTTTTAGCGGAAGTGGAAAGCGGCAAGGATCCCGTATGCAGACATTACTCGGAAAAAAGAAACAACGAAATAAATAAGAACGGAATAAATTACTCCACTCTGATATGCCACGTCGGTCGCTTTCATCTTTCGTTACGGGTCTCGCGGGCACGGCGAAAGCTCGTCTGTGCCGGGACGAGAAGTGGTTCGTCGAGTTCGGTCGTCGGGGCGGGACGTTGCCGAAGGTCGTTCGTTATCTTGTCGGGCGATAAGAAAGCGCGCGTAGCGCCGTTACTGAACGTTCTTAATGATCAATTACGATAAGTGAGGTTGCAGTATGGTAACGGCCGCGGCCGCCTTTCACGCAGTAGTTGCTGGGATTATTCGTCCGGAAACCACCGATGTGATTATGAGGGACGCGAGTGCTTGGTGAATTTCGACATTGTGGTGTTCTTTAACATGGCACACAGTATACATTGGCCTCTACCATTCCGCCTATACACCGAAATGCGGTCGCCGTGGTTGGGATTCGATCCCGCGACCTGGATGAAGGGGCCAGTCAAGCTGTGAAATGCAGCTTTTTTCCCTTCGCGCCAAACCACGTATATACAGTGTATTTTCGTGTATTTGTCACGTGGGTAAATAAACTCAAACTCAACTAAAACTCAACACCGCAACCACTGAATCCCCGCGGTGGGGTCCTTTTCCGTGCAACTGAAATTGCGAAAGCACCCCGTTGGTATACTCTCGGTGCGGGTGATGTTCGCCAAACAAACGAACAAACGAAACATTCCAACCATCTCAATTAATACTTGACAGAGTGTCTTCATAGTTTTCGGTGCCGAACTGATTGAATGAAAGAGTTCCCCATGAATTGTACAGAAATGAAATTTCGGTTGTGTCTGAAAAATTATAAACATAATTGGGCCGCGCACAAACACACAAGAGAAGGGAACAGAAAAAGCGCCGAGTTCTGTTCCCTTCTTTTGTGTATTTTCTTTCGTGTAAAGCGTGGCAGTTCAACCGGCGTGGGAGTGACTTGTAATGCGCTATATTTTCACCGATTTGGTTTTGAACCAAATATTGTCCTTACATGCAGGAAATGAGGTACGCATGCGTATCTGTTGCTTAATAGTAAGGATTTTGTGCGCTTCTAATTATGTGATTCAGTGGAAATACAGATAGATAAAGTTTGCTGAATTAGAGCAAGAGATATTTTTTTTCAATTCCCGAGCGTGACAATGAAATGGCATGCAAGTGAACGGCAAAACGTTCGTTGGGCATAACACGCGTGAAAATTTAACGCCTACTGTACGTATAACAATGCACATAACAATATGTAAGAGGCATTCTTACGCGCAGGAGTGATAACACAACACGAGACGGCGTTGCTCTTACTCCTCCTGTAAAGTGGCAGTATATGCGTGGTAGTTTGTGCAGTAACAGATGAGTACAGAGTCACGGTATATACTACCAAATGTACCTTAGGTAGCGTACTCTAGCTTACTGTACTGCAGTCATTGACACACCTATATGCATTCTTCCCGGTCATTCAAGTACACTTTTTCTTAACAATCGCGATATTGCTTCAGCGAGTTACGGCGCAGCTCGGTCTCGTTCCAACGTGGTCACGTGGCCGGGTCACGTTCGATGCATTTGCTGAGTGAGGCAATCCTTTTTGATCGACCATCTAGTTGTGACACCGACTGCATGCCTTTTACGCGGCGGGTGGCCCGCTACATGCCGGTGGGTCGAAAAAAATTTTTTTTTCGGCGCCGCGCACATTACGACAAGAACGTACCGCATACAACTGGCCCTTTATCCCTAGAGGTATACTTAAATACAAGCCCGCGCATACGCAACGGCCAATTGTCTCACACTCGTGCGACCAGGGCAACGTAGGCGGGGAAACGAATGGCTTCATTGTTCTTGCGTCTGCTTGAGAAGGGGGGTATCGCGCTGCGAGCTAGCGGCATAACGCGATTTCCTTCCGGCTGCAGTGCACGGCGGGCCACGTCGTTCTCATCGTGCACTGCATGCTCTTAGTGTTCTCAGCGGACGGCAGTGCATGCACGACTCGTGGAGAGAAGGGTCTGTGCAGGGATAGTTTATGGTGTACGGCTCAAACAAGGTTCGTATATAGTGTGCATACACGTCAAGACCGCTGCTTCTTCGCGTGGTATGCTGCACGTATGTTGACGGAGTCATCCCTACTTTAGCGTTGTTAGCTCACGCTACCAGCGTCCAACGGCGACCTTTTAACGACGGAGGCCTTCTAACGTTCAGGTCGACTGCCACATTGTAAATAGTTTTTCTCTCAGACGACCAACCGGCTTGCTCTGGCCGTCCTTCCATTGTTGTAGTTGATCGCAGGTGGTCCAGAAGTTCAGACGTCGTAATAGTTTTCCTGCTGTGGTTAGAAGTGACCTTAAGCGGCAGTATGCACGCACGGAGAAACATTGAAAGGCCATTTAGTTATCACGTGATTGAAAACCCGGGTGATGTATCTGCAAGCAAAGCTTTGCAGCTCTTGACTAAGACGTATACATATAGTAAACTCCGAATTGGCGCTTGAGCTAAATAAGGTCCGAAAGCCCGAACTGGTTCTAATTTGGGAAATCCTTTCGTTAAACTGTCGCGAGTCCACAGCGTGTGCACGTGTGCTGTAATGAATACTTCTCTTCTTGTGCAAGTGTCTTTGAAGACTGGGCTCGTCGATTTTCTGCAAGCTATGTGAACCAACACGACCAATATACTACTCTTTTATTCGTTCTAATTCTTTCTTTTTTTAAAGTAGTAACTTCACGAAGTTCTTTGACCTATAGATGTCTTTGAGCCATGAAACATAATTAACCATCCATGTCAAACTCGTGAGGCGGGCCACTTACCAATAAGACTGGTGAAAACGTTTCAATAGTGTAACTTCAAACTTGTTTTTTTATATGGGTAATAAAGTGTGGTAGGGAGGTAATCAGCAAGAGCCTTCAGTTATCTATGCTATCATAGCACTATAAAGAAGAGTATGTTATATACGTGGGAGAAAGAAACTCCCTGTCTCTCTCTCTCTCCCACGCAAAAGAAAAGTCAAGAATAAAACCATTGATGTCTGCGAAATAAATGTGCGGTATGCACCCGACGACAAATATTTACATTGGTTTTTCCGTCGCCGCTTAAAGTTAGCGAACGTGCACGCGGTGAATTGCCTCGTTACGCCATCGTCTCTGCGCATGCAAAATACGCCCATTCGCTGTTTTAAACAGCGCCTCGCGTGCTTCTTAATGAGACCCCACAGTTGCTGCATTTTTTTTTCTTTCTCTTCGTTGAGCAAAAGAAGTAAAGTGACGAAAGAAACAACAGCCACATAAAGAAATAAAAAAAAGCGAAGATGGGAAGCATGCGGCGTAGACAATTTGTGCTCCGGCTGGCTGTGCCCAAAGGACATCAATCAGTGACGGCTCGGGGCGTGCTCTCCACAAGTCACGTCACCTGAGCTACCTCGCCTTTAAGCGCGTAGGTTATATACTGCCAGGAAGAGACCGTACATCTCTTTGCTCCGGAAGCTTTAGCTGCGTGCTCGCGTATACCCTAATAAGGTGCAACGGAAAGGAGTCCTCGGGGAAGTCCACAAGGAAGAGATGGAAAGATAGAGAGAGAGAGAGATTAGTTATAAAAGAAAAGCACATGGCCACACTGCTGTGGGCAGGTAGGGAGGAGGAGGTGTGGAGAGAGAGACGCTTTAATGAAATGCTGATGGTCTGGCTATTCGCCTAGCTGACATGCTATACTGCAGGCGTGGGGTGATGCTTATGATACATACACAGACACACACACACACACACACACACACACACACACACACACACACACACACACACACACACACACACACACACACACACACACACACACACACACACCGATGTAGGTTAGCCTGCTAACTTAACGAAATATTTGTGGCACGACTGACAGCAAAGAATACAAAAATAATCGGAAGAAGAGATAACAGGGTGCCACAAATGTTTTGGCGCTATGTATGCTGTCTTTTCACCATTTTCTCCCCTGCTCCTATTTGCGCTACCAATACTCCGTCAAGCCATGCATCGACTCGCCCGACGTTACACTTTGCTAAGTGCATTGTTTAGAGATTTGCGTGCTCGTGGTTCGTATGAACGTCATCAGCGCTTTCGTGGCGCGTAATGGACAGGTGGTGCTTTGCTAAACCACAGTTCTGTAAGCACGAGTCCAGTTGGCGGTCTAATGCCGCCTTTGGGGACTCTTTCTCCGATGCATATCGCCTGCAGACACGCGAGAAACGTTGCAGGTCTTGGAAGCATTGTTTCGGCAACAACGATACGTGTAATGCCTTGATTTTGTCGTCGGGAGAAAGTGACGCTTTGGTTACGTATGCAGTAGCAGCCTGCTGGAACTGCAGTTGACTGTTTTTACGAATCTATAGTGCACGCAAGTGCGATCACCAATCCCCCGAGCTTCTCGACTTGCTTTATAAATCGATTTCACGATGTTTACGTTTTAAAAAGTTGACAATTTTTTGTGTAAGGTATAAGGTATACCTGTATAGGGTATAGTCAAAACAACCACATTAATATTCAAATGAAGACAACAGCAGTCGGTGCGACCTGCGGTCTTGCCAGCAACGATCGGTCATCAGTAAGAAAAAAATATGTAAGGATTATTTAAGGGAAATATGAAAGGAGCATATGTAAACAAAATGATACTAAATGTCCATGCTGAAAGCAAGCATCGGTTATATACCTGCACTTGACATTTGTGTCCGATTTCCATACATAATCTGTCCTTCTCTCATTCAGAAGCGTTATGCTTTTGGCGTGACATTGTTACCACAACAGGTTTGTTAGACTGCAGCTGACGAGAGTGGTAACCGGTGGACCACACCTCCGTGCGGCTTATCGCTCCTCTCGGAACGGTCTCTGGCGCGGTGTCAGGGGCCTCAGGCGCGACTTCACCGTGCTACGTTGTCACAAGCCGTCGGCGCGCTACACTTTGGCCGGTGTGCCAGAAGGGGAGAGAATTATTAAAGGCGGTTGGTAGTAAAGAGTGAGCGGAGAAGGACGCCGCGTGGTGGGAGGCGGCATTTTGGCTCCGGGCCTCGACGTATTGTGTGCTTAGCTAGCTGCAAGCCACGAGACATTGTCGCACCGTTCCGGGACTTGTTTTGGCTCTTGTCGATGATGCATGCGCGTAAACCGCGGAGCGACGCACAATTACGCCCATTCGACGCGTATGGTAATACGTGTGAACGCTAGCGCACGCAGGCGTTCACACAAGCGGCACGCGCGTTTTAAAGTATACGTGTGAACGTGCCCTCAAAACAGAAGCCGCCAGCCAAGTTTTGCGGTAGACGAAGACGAGCTACCCACGGCCTCCTCTTATTCTATACACCGTATTTTCTTTCTGACGACGACCATGGCTGGCGCGCGTTGGTTTTTTTTTTTTTTGTGACGCCTATGAGCTCTCGCGAAAAGCTCGCGCGCTAATTACCGAGTAGAGAAGGTGATTAATGACTCTGAGATCTGAAGGTGACAGCGATGGACACACCACGTGGTTAATTCACAGCTGCGACGCCGAAATGAAAGCTTCCGTGTAAGGAAACTGTCTGTTATTATTAGGTGTCTAAGTTATTCCTTTCTCGCTGTATTTCTTTGTGTCTCTCTATAGCGGAGAAGCACAGAAACGAAAGTGTGGCCGTGCATGGTATACATGTAGGCAATCGCAGAAAGTAACATAAAAAGAAAACAGCGAGTGAAGGAGAGGATACGTACTGCAAGTTAGACACACGTGCACACGCTTGAACAAAAGCAATCTGTGGCCACTACTAACATAGCTCGCCAAAATTTACGATGTACCCCTTAACGTCGCAACAGTGATTATATTGACCGGAGTCGAGGTATCGCGAGACATATAACTTCAAGCTGGCCTTGTGCAAACTTGTCAACTATAATTAAAGTTGGATAAACAAAATAATGTCTTTTGGCAGTGGTTCCGGAATGTAGAGGATAGTTATCCAGCTCCTCACGACTGTTCGATATAGCACAGATCCTCATGCATCTTCACTGAACTGCCCTGAACCGTTTCACTGTTCATTTTCGATAATAAACATTTCCTTGTTTTCATATAGTTCTGGCTTTTCTCTCTCTCTCTCTCTTTCACGTAAGTGCCTAATGCAGAACCCTTGGGTCGGAAGTGAGCGTCTGAGATGATACCCAGCTTCCGTGCAGAAGAAAGGAAGACAAGAGAGAGCGGAAGCTGGTGGTTGTGCAGTGGCACTTCCGCGGACGCAGGGAGGTTGACACGGCGTGAAGAAGAACGGCGTGCGACAGAGAGACGCGTGACAGCGAGAGAGAAAAGGGAACGTGTCCAAAGCCGAAGGGCGCGCGACTTCTTCGGTGGGGGCGGGCGGTCGTCGGAAGTCGGAACAAAAGCTCGGAGGAGGACGGGCGTCACTTCGCCGCTGCCGTTGACCCAGATGCTGGGATCCTGTGAGAGAAGATTGCGCGGTGCAATGCCGACAATTCATGCACTGCTCTCGTAATACGTTGCGCTGGTCGAGTCTCGGTGCCCTTAACAAGGGACGACTCCGAAGATGTGAGGAGGTGGAGACTGCGGCTAACCGATTGACACCTCGCTTAACCGGTCCGCGCGCCACCGGAAATGGCGCGAGGGTGGGCGATTGCGGCCGGCATCGTAATCGGACGTGCCTTAGTGCTGCGTACGTGATGTACAATGCTGAGAGACATAACACAAGGGAAGAGGTGGTGGTGCCGGGGGGGCTGGATTAGAAACACATCATGGTTTATCGTGCGGGAAGCCTTGATTTGGCACGCTGATGTTGTGTCGACGTTTGCGAGCGTTTTATGCCGCTTTACATATCAAAGCTGCTTGTCGAAATACGGCTGGCCGTTGGTTTTCTCCTCCCGGCCGGAAGCACGCGATGCGTGGTTGGAGTCTTCTCACGTTCGCGTATGAGCCGCTTACCCAAAGCCCGCGCAAGGTTTCATGATCTTCTGTAAACTTGGCTGCGCTTTTTAAGAAAATTGAACCGGAAAAGCCTGTCGTGAAGTAACGGTGACTTGTTGACGTGGATTGAGCTATACTCGTACAGAGACGGAAAGTTCACAAGTTTTATGTGGCTACTATAGTCCTACGTCCTGCCATTGTTCGACTCAGGTAGACCGACTGATGACCTGTGGGGTGGCGTTTAATACTACACGTGACCCATTTTCAATCAATCAATCAAACAATCAATTGTTATCTTTCTCTCTCTCTCGTGAGATATATATATATATATATATATATATATATATATATATATATATATATATATATATATATATATATATATATATATATATATATATATATATATATATATATATATATATATATATATATATATATTGTTATCAAGTTTCTTTTCACTCTTCCTTACTGCTGTGCGCCAGCGTCCTATATATAATAACAACCATTTTCGAAGTTTCGACTGAATATGAACGTCGAATATGTAAGCCTGATTTGATCTGCATTGTCTTTGGTTAATCCGATAATTCTCCTGGCAAAAATTGCAGGCCTTCGTCGCGATTTCATTACAACGATAAGACTTTGTACCCTCGATAGTTGTTGACTTCGGGACGTGTACTGCATGCGTGATGAATTCACTGAAACCATAGAACCTTCATCTGGTATAATGAAAATGCCTTTTGCAGATGAATGCGCGATCGGAAAAGGACCAGCATAGTGATGCCTGCGTGCGTCGAGTTCTGAGAAGTATAGAAATAATAGAGGAGTCACTTAGAAGACGTTTAGAAACCACTGTCAAAACTCAGAGATACGAAACTAAGACTTCGTGTCGACAGTTGGATTTGTTCACTTTACTAGCATAAGAAATATATATACAGTGTGCAGCAAGGCGAGAAAGTTAACATGAACTAAATGATTGCTTGTCTTAGTCTAGAAAATTTTACGGGCGTGAAAGATATAGAAATAGAAGGTAAATGCAACAAATCTGAACGTGGGCACTCAGCCTCAGTTTATTCAGGGTCTATAATGAAGGTTTTTTGACCTCATAAAATGTAATTAGTGTTAGTATAGACATTTATTTGCTTGGAGTCAAATCGCGACACTGGCTTGCACGACAACACACGTCAACGTCAGAAAACTGCGCTATACACCTATATTATGGCGTCTCTCATAATCATATGCTGGTTTTGGGACGTTAAACCCCACATATCAATCAAATCAAACACCTATATTATTGGAAATCGCATTGATGCCGAAAGTGTATTTCCGATATCAGGTAGTTTTATAAATGAGCACCCTGAGAATTGCGTACGCAGTCGCCTTGAATTAATGCGGCAGTGCGCCCGAGTCAAAGGCTTTCTGTTTATATTCCAGCCCTGTACTTAGGAAAAAAAAAACGAAAACACGAGGCCTGGATGCCCAGTGATAAAACTCTCTATAGTGCTTTTCTGTTGTAAAAATGCTTTATTATATGGTACGTACATGATGAGTGTCAAATAAAAGGCTTCTTAAATGATGAATTTCGAAATATGCCTCAAAATTTATCATTTGCCGTATATGTGCTGTATATGGCACATATACGGCACATATACGGATTTATACGGCACATATACGGCACATATACGGATTTATCAAGTGCCGTATACGGCATATATTGTGCCGTGTACGGCACAGGATATTCTACGAAGGGGCCCATCCTAAACGACATAATCATGCTGAAAAAGTCGCTAAATCAGAGGCTCGCCGGTGCGTATGCAGGAGACCTCTTGTTTAGCCCCGCACCTAATAAGAGCGTCCTTCGCGCGCGTTTTGAGACAGGCGCGTTGAATATTCGCCGGATCCCCGCTGTGAGACGTGTATGCAGGGCGAGTTTTACGAAGCTGGCTCGCGTGCATTCTGAAGCAGAGATCGTTTGTCACGCGGCGTCGTGATCTCCTCCATCTCGCGCGTGCGTCGTATAAATGTATGCGCCCCGAGACTCGTGTGTCGTCTCATCCGGACATTGCGCATATAGTGCCAAGGCTGCGACCTCCGCTGTGAAAGGAAGATATCGATCGAGTGAAAAAAAAAGAAAAGAAGAGATTAGAAAAGGCTGCGTGAAAACTTCGTCGATAACATCAAATTATTCGACAGCCGTGGGTTTATGAAGAAGAATTAAGGCCGGACGTGTTGCTTTTTCTAATGACGCGGCCGCAAAGGGGAGGAATCGAAGAGGGGGGGGTGTAGTCTAGTAGAACCGTATGGCACTGTAATGCTGATGATTATGCACGATATGCTATGAATTTCATTGCATTCTTACGCGGCATTGATAAGCAACAGTTACAACGCAAACGCCGCTGCACCTTTTCACAGGAGGCTGCCTACTGGGCTGTGGTGAAGAAGAGCGGCCTCCTTTCCTCCTTAAACCCACTGCCGAAGCATTCACGTCAGCCTAGGCGTTTCGGTGTCACAGCCCAGAAAGGAAATGTCATTTTTTTTCTCACTTTCTCTCGCGTGAGAAGGTCTATAATAGAGCATACGCGTTAGGGACCATCTTGTGTGATGACTAGCACATGGCTATAGGTTTGACAGTGTGCATTTGAAGCTGCAATGAACCGTTGTGTCTTTCATTTTCCCACATTTTTATTTCTTTCGGTTTTGTTGCAACAAATTCGCTATTGCAATTTTTAAGCGGAGGCTATCGTCCGTGGAACGCACTATAGCTCGGCCGTCAAACATGACCAGCAGGATAAGGCCGATATTTGGTAACGCGATGTTTAATCAACGATCAACTAAAAGCGCGTGAACATTTAGGTGCCGCATGTAAACACCAGTGCAAGTCCTCCGCACGGTGGAGGAATGCTCATTTCACGTATCTGGCGCACACCTTAAAAAAAAAAAGCATGCAATGCTCGTCTTGCGCGAGTCCTAAGACTCGTAAACATGCAAGGCTATAGAACGGAAGTGAGGATGATAAAGAAACATCTGCTAGAATGCGAAGCGAAATTGTCTTCGCTGCAAGCAGTTCACATCGTAACCTGCAGAGGCGCTGCTACAGAGGCGTGCGACCTCTCGCGTGCACTCAGCCCATTCCTGTAGCGGATTATTGTTGTGTCAATTACGCCTGCATGCTTTACAGAGACACGTTGTTAGTGTTTATGGCGCGGAAACCGTCCGTCGTGCCTCATAACGTTTTTTTAGGGTTGCTTAATTTAGCACGCAATTAGTTCGGCGTAGCGTGACGCTGCAGCATTAAACAGGAAATATAAAATTTTCAGTTGGAGCGAAACAAAAAGCGGGCTTGGCACATTTCTAATGGCTTTATGAAGGTTCAAGAGACTCCAAGGCTTGGTGTCATGTTCTTTGTAGGCGCGCGAGCATTTGAGTGCGCATGCTGTGGTCAAGGGAGGCATTCATGTTATTAAAAAACTGTCGTATTATTGTGATGTCCGGCTTTTTTTTTTCTCTAAATTTTAAACTCGGAATGTTGTACACCTTCTCGTCTGGAATATTTAGACAACCGATGCTCAGACCTAGGGGCTCTATAGCGCCTGCACATGTATGAAAAATGTACACTAAAATAATATCTCGATAAAAAATTAGCCCTTGATGATGCCGGATATAACTCCGCTTACCATCGGTGACCGCCATTTCGCCATGGGTGTGTGACGTCATGTGTTGAATGAAGTGGATTCGTTGTGTTCTACCAAGCCTCTGCATTTCGGTGTCACAGTCCAGAAAGGAAATGTCTTTTTTTTTCTCTCTTTCTCTCGCGTGAGAAGGTCTATAGTAGAGTATAAGCGTTATAGACCATCTTTTGCTATGACTAGCTCATGGCTATAGGTTTGACCGTGTGCATTTGAAGCTAGGATGAACCGTTCTGTCTTTAATATTTCCCCACATTTAATTTCTTTCGTTTTTTCTTTTGCCCCGCCGTGGTGGTCTAGTGGCTAAGGTACTCGGCTGCTGACCCGCAGGTCGCGGGTTCAAATCCCGGCTGCGGCGGCTGCATTTCCGATGGAGGCGGATAGGTTGTAGGCCCGTGTGCTCAGATTTAGGTGCACGTTAAAGAACCCCAGGTGGTCGAAATTTCCGGAGCCCTCCACTACGGCGTCTCTCATAATCATATGGTGGTTTTGGGACGTTAAACCCCACATATCAATCAATTTCTTTCGTTTTTGTTGCCACAAATGCACTATTGTAGTGGCGGCAAAGCGTTCGCTGTCGATTCCAAGCTGAAGAAAGCTTACATTGCTCGATTACAGATGCAGCTCACCGGGGAACAACAACAGCGTTCGAAGGAATGTAGACTCTCGCACTGCATGGACCTTGTGACGTCACGGCTTGCGAGTGCGCCAGTGCTGCCCGACTGTCAGGCCGCTCGCGTCAATGACGTAGCCAGGAAGGGGAGGGGGCGTGAACGGTCCCGCCCATCCCTGAAAAATATCAGCTTTGCATGTGTGCAGACACATGCCCATGTTGAAACGTATGCGCAAACGTACATAATGTATACAGCAAGCCCGTAGCCAGGATTTTTTTTTTCGAGGAGGGAAGGGGGGGGGGGTTGCTGAATATCTTGACTATTCAAGAGCAACACCTATTTTCATGACTTATATTTGGTTAAACAACTCCTTGCATGACAATTTGGGGGATGGGCGGGGGGGAGTTACCTTTCGTGGTTATGGGTCTGAAGTATAGTTAAGCCAACATTTCCCTCTCCTGCCTCCGTTGACCCTTTAGGGAAAAACTTTCTGGCTAAGTTACTTGCTAGCTCGTGTCTTTATGAAAACATTCAATTATAAATTAAGTGCTCGACCAAATGCGCTAAAATTTCGCCAGCTTGTCTGTGAACGAACAAGGATTAAAACCACATAATGCGAATCATCATCGACAGTTGTGTGTCATAGCCTCTTTACCTTTATGTAAATTGTCGTTTCTCGAAGACTGCAATTCGCGCGCATTATAAAGGGTTACTGCGTCTTGCCCACTCCGTATTCTCGGAACAGAAAGAGAAGTAAGCCTTGAGAGAGGGAAAGAGAAAGTAGTTGCCCTTTCCCTCCTTTCGGTCTCGTACACGTCGCCGAACCCGAACCGCCGCACCCACGGCGACCACCTACCGGGGTCGGGAACATTCGTCTTTATGCACTGCCACCCGGGTTCTTTTTTTTTATTATTTTTTTCGCGACAGCGCCGCCGCTACGGATCGACCTGGATACATGGCACCAGGGGGGCGCCTTGTCCACTTCTCGATGTCATTCGAACGAGGCTAATCGCTTCTTCAAGAGGTACTACACCCGAAGCGAACAGCAGCAGCCAGGGTCGCACCACTTCAACCCACGCCTCTGTGCGGCGCGCGCATAACTTTACGTGAAAATCCTTTCTCTGCCACTGCTCCTACGCTTATTCAGCTCCCCCTTTTTTGTCGATGCCTCCCGTGTCGGAGTAGTTGCGTGCAGCGATGCGAAATCCGAACTGCCCTCGATGTACACAGTTTGCTATTGAGGAAATAACGCATTTAAGCGAGTCGCATACTGTCATTACTTCATGCAAACTCATCCTGATTCTGTCGCTCTGTTCTATTTCTTTGATCACTGCCGTTCCTCGAGGGATCCAGGTTAGAAGGGTTGCGTTCAAAACTACGGATAATTTCTTGGCAGGAAAAAAAAATCAATAGGTGCACGCGTTTGCTGATGCTGCACGGATTTCTGCGGCGCAACAATAGTGCGTTATCGCTTCGATTCGTTCTTCATGCTTGCAGCCCGGAGACAAGGCGCATTTCGCAGTGCCTCGCGTACGCTGCAACGGCGACCTGCTGCAGCGTACGAGTCGCCGAACAATGACACAACGAGATCCCTTCGAGAGGTCGGGCAGACTTTGAGGCTCGCTGGCTCCGTTGTGATTTGCTTGCGGATGATCTTAATCCCATCGCGGCGCCGCTTACAACCCTGTCTATGAACCAATTTTGCATGTACTCATTGCGTAGATGTCGCAGACAGAATCGAGGTGACTAAACTCATGCCCCCCTTTTGCGCACGCCTACGGCTATCAGAGCACAGATTGCGTTGCTTGTACACTGAGTTAGTGCTCAGGCCCCATATTCATCCCATAAAGAGCTTCGTCTCTACCAGAGTGACTACGTATACCTCTTCACCGCCACTACCACCTGATAATATGGTGTCGCCATGGAACCGGAACCAATGTGACTTGTTACGCGTTTCGGTGTTCCCTCGTGGTGCCAATTTTCCCAGCGCAGCCAATGGAACGGACAATGGAACGTCTAATGATGTCACCGACTGTACATCAGCCGGGACCTAACAGACTGCTACGCCAGTCCTGTATACAGGGCCTTACTCTTGCACGGCGACGCGCAACGCGCGCATGACAAAGTCGACGCACTCGCGCTGCACCCATGGACCCGCCACGCAGAGAACGTGTCCGCCAGGCGGCGGTAGCGGCGCGTCACACGCAATCAGACCGGCTTGACGTACGGGAGAAATGGATTGCCTCCGCCCGGCTCTGTGTCTACTGTGTATACCTTTCACCCGTGTTTTCGCAGCGCAGCTCGTTTCACCCTCGTTCTCGCGTTTATTTTTATTTTCTTTCTTTCTTCCTTCACTGTTGTTCATTCCGGAGCCAGTGTTTCACCGCGGAAACGATTTTTCGGGTCAGCCCAGGCCACGCAGCGCGCAACACACGCACACGGGACCTCTTCTTTCTCTTCCTCACCGACGATTGTTCTCTTCGAGGGCTCATGCTCTGTACGGCGAAGCAAAGAAAGTAAATGGAGATACAGGGAGATAGAGGGAGTGCAGGTGGAAGAAGGAACGTGCAAGAGTCAGTGATCGCGATGATCACTTCGAAACTCTGAAGCACTGCAGAAACTGGACAGTTAAAAAAAAACGAACAAAAAAGAATCAGAAGTGAGCATGCCCACTGAAAATGAGAGTACGGAGAACCTCTAAAATTAAGTGATTAGGCAAAAAAGAAAAGAAAACCGTACATCAAAGTACAGTAACGATGGCTATATAGGACAGGCGATTCGCGGATGACGTCGCAATGGCTCACACAATGCATTTCACCCTGAATTGAATGCCTGATTAAAACTCAGCGGACCCTTATATTAAACGATGCACTACTTTCAGTGGCAGCACAACTGTCATTCTACTAAGTACAAAGAAATATATTAAAAAAAAGAGATTTCAGTGTGACCGCAGCATTGCTGCTCTAACATTTTTTTGCAAAGGGAGTGCTCCTATTTAACGGCAACACTTTAATCACTGAAAGAACGTTGTGAAGACCGATGTGATGCCAGTTTTGCTCTCACAGATCTCGCAAATATTTCTGGGCTGTCCACCAAGCCCGCGAGGCGGCTGAGGAGCTTGGCATCTCAGTCCCCACGTGGGAGCTGCCCGCAACACAGTGATCTGTGTTTTGGAGGAACAAATAAAAGTTTATCCAATCTAATCCAATCGAAGTATCATTACGAAACCGCTAACAGCTGTGGCCGTTAATAATATTTTGACGCCGCTCTCGTTATCACCGTCTCTCGCGGGTCGCATAAGAGAGAGAGAGGGAAGGGGGGAATGAAAAAGAGGAAGGGAGACGGCGGGTCTACCCCCCTTAAAAGCAGGGAGCCGGCGCCCTTGGCCGGCGCCCCGGAGTCGTCCTTGCCGCAGTCGGCGATCGGCGTGTCCGGCGGCGGAAGCCTGACCTTGTGCGTCCCCCTACGCGCTGCCGACGTCGTGCACGTCCTTGCGCCCACGTCACACAAGCAGGAACGCTGAAAACCTCAACAGCTGTGCTTACCTCGCTTCCTCCTCCCTTTTTTTTATCTTAGCTTTGTTTTTTTTTTGTTTTTTTATAACGTTTGTTTTAGCTTGGCTTTACTTCATTTTTCTTACCCGTGTTCTTTATACATTTCTTTATTTCTTTTTTTTTTCGCCACGCCTCCCACATCGTCATCTGCTAGCTGGGAGGCAAGACCAATTAGTGTGGGACGACGGCTCGGCTCGCTTTAATCAGATCGTCAATGATGACGCTTTGTACGAAGATGGAAGGAAAACTTTCCGGAGTGCAATAAGAATGAAAGGGTTTGGGGTGTGATTGCGCCTATTATAAGAGCTACAGAAGCGTTGCATGACTCGACAGATCGCAGCGCCGCAATGACACCACGTTTTGTTTAGAGCCTGCAGTCATACAGCGCGATTAGTCGCAGACTCCCTGGATCGATATGGTGGCAAGCTTACGTCACTATGTGTACATTCGTAACACCACCTCGTACGCCAGCCTGTTGCGCTGCTATTTAATGACTGAGCAGATGTCACTGTAAAAATTCTTTGCTCTTAGATAATCCCCTGAACATTAATTTACAATGCTGTTATTTCATGTCTACATTTTGCAACCTGCTTGTCGATTTCGTAATGAACCTGCATCCGTCTCAAATCAGCATCGTCCTGAATCAGTATTTGTTTCAAAGGATCTCTTACGATCGATCCTGGCTTAAGAGTTCCTTTTTAATTATTATGAGACCTGATCGAAAAGTGCTGAGGTGTACGTGTTCTGCAATTTAAAATACTTGGAACTTAGTCGTGCCCCTAAAAACAGATATGTACTGTCACGGCATTACCGGGCTTTCTTATACATAATAAATAAACTAAATTTATTTGATGTAAAACTTTATGAACTTGACGTTCATTGCGTGTTTGATTCAACAGCAACTTGAAAAAGGCGATGTTTGTGTGTCACGCAAGTAGTATTTTTATTGGCTTCAACGCATGAATTCTACGAAAGCGTTTTATGACAGGGTTCACCAAGGCTTCAGTGTCGTATTTCCGTCACGGAAATGAAGTTGAAAAAAAAATGCGCCTGATCATAAAGATTCTACAACTACGTATTGGGATAGCGGGGTTCTAATGGAGCATACATATTCACGCACACCTGCAACTATCAAAACAACAACAATAGTTGTCGTAGTTTATCGTCCAAAGCCATTATATGAGTACGAGGGACTCGGTAGGGGAAGGCTCCGGTAATTTTGACTATCTGGTGTTCCGTAACGGGCACCTGAATGTAAGCAGATGAGTCTCTATCATTTCGGTTCCATCGAAATAGTGCTGCCGCGACTCACGCCCGTATTCTAGAACCTCCATACACTCAACGCTTCGCCTCCACTTGACAAAGCCGACGGGAGCGCCATCTCTAGGCACGGCAGGTCACTGCATATCAGCGATAGTCTGCTTCGATTCTTGAGTAGCGCAGCGTCATTTTCAGTCAAGTGGTGGCGCAGTGCTCAACTCTGTATAGTGAAGGGTGAAAGTCGAGTGGAGGAACGTTTGGGAATACGGGGGGTCTGATTCGATCGTTCGACCTTCAGCTCCTTAACCCATAAAACACCGTGTCGGGTATTCAAACAGCTACGGGCCGATAAAATAGCCGTTAGATAGGGCGAGAAATATAACTTCTCAACTATTTAAAGTCGCCGAAAACTGCTTGGGATGTCATTTCACAGCTGCGGGATACAGCATGTCGAGCACTGCGTTCAAGAACAGCAGCTGCGAAGGATGCGCCATTGCACTCGATTAAAGATCGGCGAAGAAACAAATATAGAAAAAGAATAGAAGAAGACTACCACACCCGCTGCACGCAGCGGGGGAGATGTGAAAAGGGCGCGAATCCTTTAATGGATGTGCCTTGGCAGGCATTCGCGTTCAACGTCTCATCGGTAGGGCGTCCCTCTTGGCGTGCAGCCATCGACACGTCGGCTGACTGCGCTGCTGTCTTCGCTGGTTCGATTGAGAACCAGACGCGGCCTTAAACCTCCTCTGCCACCGGTGAACCGGTTCAGTGTGACCGACTGACTTCGCTACAGGATGCGCGGGCTAAACTACTGCCAACTGTATAGTGGTCTGCCTAGTGGACATCTGGTGACGTTGTTCGGTGTGACGTCACGTGAGGCATATTTAGACGTGTTTAAAGAAGGCTTATAGAAGGCAGCACGTGTTCTCGTTGATATTTGTACCCGTTTTATAAGAACGTGTGAGCCATAACTGAGATTCGCGGTATTCGTTTATGTTGCCATATGCTCTCTGTGTCTCAGTCAACAATATGCTTGTTTTCTCTCTTTTCTATCTTTATATGGGCTAGTCACAGCATGTGTCACAAAAACTATGGCGTCGCAAAACACTCACGTCATAACTTCATTCGTGTAATAAGTTAATGGTGAGGCGAGAATAGCCGACATACTGGTTGCTCATCAATCCAATATCGTAGCTAATTCATAATTTATAATTAGGCAGTTGCTCATCCACAGAGGGTGGTTTATTACTGTAGTTCATGAAAATAGCTTTCGGGGTACAAAATACATGTCGTGTTCAGGACAAGGCTGGTGCCAACAGGAATAGCAACAACTGATCAATGCTTTTAACAAACAAGAGATTGCTGCACGAAGAACACACAGCATGCATAAAGAAACAGGCAAGCAAACAAATTGCTTGCAAACGTGCATGACTACCGTTAAGATTTTGTGATCGTTGGCATATAGTCCGTACTCGGCGCGTTCAGTTCAGCCCCAGCTCGCTTAGTGTGCATGCAGCCGTCTGTCGTGTTTCGTGCATCATAAACGTCGTGTATCATACAGTTATCACACATCGTCTATTGTACGGTTTTGTTTATGTCTCACACATTCAGCATAAAAATCGCAGCCAAATTTTTTTTAGATTTTTCAGGAAGAAGGGTTCGACCACGCTTTATGTATGTTCGTGTGTACGTTTTTTGGGTGCAAGTAAAGATACGTCATGCAAAATCGAAAAAAAAATTAGGAAAATGGAGGGGGTCATCCCTACATCTGGACTATGTTAATGTTCAGCAGGCTTGCAGGTGAAGCTTGTTTGGGCCAGAGAGAATTGTTTGTGCGGCTTTGCCTGTATGTGTATATAGAAATGTGGCAGCTTGGGGTAGTTGGTGTGGCATGACGATAGTTATAGCGCGAGAACGAAACGACGACACAGAGACAAGTGTCTTTCGTGTCCTTCTTGGCTCTGTGTCGTCGTTTTGTTCTCGCGCTATAACCAAGGAGCATTAAAGAAAAGTTGCTGGAGTGGAAGCTCCTGCGATGCCTTGTTAGCAGAAGTGAAGCCACCTATTGCCACTGCCAAGATGGCGGAAACATGCTCTTTTCTGATAGTGCCCACTTAAAGATGAAGTGGCTTTGATACGTTATGTAAATACTACGGTAGTTCTATATTAAAGGATAGTTGTTCCTGATGAAATAACACTCAGAAGCAAATATAGATGACTGAATCTTCAAAGAACTTTGCCTCCAACTAGAGGCTCACTACGGCAAACTAGTGACTTTAAGACGCACTTGGAGCACTATGAGGCCCGAAAAATGTTGCCACATTGAACTCGTTGGGCGTGCGAGGGAAACTCTTCGTTTTCGATCGCTGAACGGCGATACTTTATCATGCCCCTAGTATGATGGCCGCCACAGCCGCCATCTTGCCAGGGGAACGGCTTCACTTCTGCACAATCATTTCCACTCCAGCAATTTTTTAAATCCTCCTTGGCTATAACTATCGTCACGTATATAGAAAGTACGAGAGCGTGAGCTTTGCCGTTGCGTCGTGGAGGAATGCCGTCATGCGTCTACTCGGGAAGGACGGTGTCGACACGAGCGGCACGCGCCGCTTCACCTTCACGACTCGCCCTGTCTACGCCCTCCCCCACTGGCATGTTTAAGGAGAGGGGGGGTTTCCTCTGCTGGGGGATATCCGTGCCGCTTGGTATAATAGGAGCTGCCGCTTCCGCATACTATAGTACACACACAACAGGTGGCGGGGGAGGGGGGGTCATTTATTACGAGTATATGAATGAAATGCGTGACGCTTTCGAAGTAAACAGCGCGGCCCGCCTTGCTACTCACGAATGTATGTACATACCGTGACAGCAGTTTATTCTACGCATGACGCGACGCAGTGCAAACGCACCATTGGCGCGTAGCATCTGTTCTGCACATTGACTTACGCACTGGTCGTGTACTACTGCCAGGAAGTGTACTATAATGAACGGGAGAAGGGGAAATAAAGGGTCGTTTTTTTCTTTTCGTTATAGATGCGACATCGATAAAAACCAATAGGCAATAAATCTAATAAAGGTATAAGGGAAGGTTATATGTAGTCTCCTTACTGCATTGCAATAATTATTGTATACATGTTGAAGAAATTAAAGTGAACGAAAAGACAACTTGCCGCTGGCAGGGAAGGAAGATGAAACCTTTGGGTGACGCGTCCGAAGTAGTGGGCACACACTCACACTTCATATTGTTACGAACGAACGAACGAACGAACGAACGAACGAACGAACGAACGAACGAACGAACGAACGAACGAACGAACGAACGAACGAATAAATGAATGAATGTGTCGCAATGAAACGGTGTCCTTACCCAGTTGTCGACTTTGTGGGTACCTCACTGGCACGTATTTAGGAGCCAGGTATGCAATAATACAAACTTTTGGTAATCATTCGCGCGTATACCAAATAAGCTCGCACGTTTCTACAAGACGTGAACCTAAGCAAACGACCATTCAGCCCACAGAAAAATCGAATAAAGGTTATACCACCACTAACCTCGTCGAGGGCGTGATCGTGCCTGTGCAGACACGCGCAGTCACTTCACATGCACACACACTCCCATACACACTCCCAACGGCAGCTATGGTTCCTACCGATTGTATCAATTAACGGCCGGATGGCTTCACACGCAGCAGTGGCCCGCGTGCATCAAAGCGCAACAATCGATCGGCTCGATCGGCCTCGTCCCTCATTAGCATGTAAGCGCAGTCGGAGAACAACGTTGAGGGCGTGCCAACGCCAAGACACGTCACGTCGACCGATTCGCTTCCCAATCAGTCGACCCCCGCAGAAGGCTAATTCAGGCCTCGTCGCTTTTTTTCTCTCTCTCGAAAGGGGGTCTGGGCCAGCGAAAGCACGAGCCTCGTGCGAATGCATACGCAGGGTGTCAGCGTCTCGTGGGCTTTGTGGCCGAGACCCCCTTCTGCGAAGTATATACGCAGCCGCTACGTGAACGCGTGTACAACGACGACAAACACGTCATACGCATTGTGAGTAAAGCGTAGATGTGCATAACCTAACCTAACCTAAGCCGGTCCCGTGTACAAGTCAGCAAAGCCACGAGTCGCGTGGTTGTGTGCGCGTGCAGTGCGTTTGCACGCGTCCGTCGTGCGGGTTGTGACCGAGACCTCCTCGGCGAATGGGAATCCACTTATTTTCGTCGGCGCATGTGCACACGCGCATACCTGGGACACAAGCTGTGCGCCGTTGACCAAGGGAGTGTATATCATAACTCAACCTAAACAGCATGCACAGAAAACTTGAAGCTAGGAAAAGCGGTGCCCCAGATGCCGCCCCGGGCCCCCTTCCAAAATTTGGAAAGCGGTGCCTGTTGTGCCCGATGACAAATAATTAATAAAATATTATTCTTCAAAGTTTCCAACAAGCCCCCCCCCCCAAAAAAAAAAAAAGAGGAAAAACCTGGCTACAGGCGTGGTGCACAGATTACTTCAATGTATAAATGTGACAGTGCTTTTGTACATCGGATGGTCGCACCATTTCTCGTGTTTGACCGGCAAACTTCGCTCACTTGCAATGTTCAAGCCATATCACTTTGTTTTACTGGTACGTGCACGGGAACGAGTGTATGTTTACGTTGACAGTATATGACTGCACTGTTGCGCTGTGTGAACGAAATTACCCCGCAATGCCACGCGTATACTGAACTGCCGTGCCAGGGAACTCGATATAATGGGACAAAACATTTATAAAAAGAAAAACACGTGTCATCAATGCAACCTATCGACTTAGATATAATGTTGCAATTATATTAGAATACAGCCAACAGTTCGCAAACGTAGGCCAACACTAACCAAGTTAGCTAACGCCACAAAGTGCTGGAATAGTACGCGAGTTGAATGTGGGCGCGTGTTTAGTTTGTGACTGACGCCTTTTAGCGAAAGTGGGTTGGAAGTTGTGGGAGGATGGGGGCAGCCTCTCCTGTGTGTATACACCTTACTCTTAAATACGCTGGCACTGGCATAGTCGCGTGACCGTGAAGGTCGCGGCCGACTTCTGTACTCTTCATGGGGGGGTGGCGAATGAGCGTCCCAAAAGCGGTATCTGCGCAATATGCGGGTGCCTGGACGCGCATGGTAAACACCGTGACTTTCAAGTTGGGCACGCTTCGAGTAGGCAAAGAAAAGAAGATAGGTATAGTCGTGCTGTTTGTAGCAGACGACGTGTAGTGCGCACGTCTGTTCGTTTAAGACAGACGTACGCCAACAGAAATCGTGCGTCTGTTCGGCCGCATGAGGGCGGCACTGCGTGCGTGTGCTTGCTTGTGCCGTATACATGTATACTACACGTTAACAGCGGCCTTGGCATGCGGGAAGGACGCGAATCGTTGAGAGGAAGTCTCTTATACATTTTCTTCGTTATAACGAAAATCGTCGGCTAATTATGCATACGGCAAGCGCAACGTTGTACTTCGGGAAGATGCTGACGTGATTAATTTCCGCGGCCATTTTTTTCCTGTATAGCAATGTTTCGTGCGTGGGTCGGCGCACCGTAGCTAAGTGAGTGGGATTGATTGTTAGTTAGGTGAGCTTCAATTCTTATTTCGCTGGAACGAATTCGCCCGCAATGCCCGGTCGTATAGTCTTCTTCGACTGGGAAACACGAAATTGTGTCGCACCTGAGAAATTTGCTAAAGCTGATTATGTACCAATTTTGGGACGTGTGTGGGGCTGCTTGAGCAACCTGTTAGATTTGTTCGCTCCTGTTCATGAAAACTTAAGAGTTGTCGGCCACTTCTGTCTATACTTGTTAACTAATTCTTTTTTGGTTGAAACTTTTCCACTCAACTCATTGTTTTGTGTTATCGTGTGTGCACTTATGATACATCGTTTTCTAAACTTACGTTTCCTACGTTTCTCAAGACGTACTTCTGATACGCGTTAGCGTATTTCATACTTAGTTTAAATTACCCATTTCGGTTAGCAATGCATATGACAGTGCGGTTTGCAAATGCCCTTTCGGTTTTCCTTGGCTGCTGCTTGAAACGTTTTTACGGGATGTACTGGTCGCTTGTTTAGCGCAGCATACAGCTCTTCGAAGTTTAAAGGGGCAAGCGCCTTTCACCATGTGATACGTTACTCGTGAATTCTTAAACGCGTGTGTCAGTCAATTTTTTTCGTACCTATATCGCCGTCCTACTTCCCTGTTAATGCGGGTGTTTTTGTCGTTAACGTCCGTGCCATTTCATCTCGAAATTCTCACTGTGTCTCCAATGAGTGGGAAAATACCAATATCACTACTTTCTTTAACGTATGTCTACCTTGGGCATTTGTCTCAAATTCGCTGTCCAGCATTGTTTGCACGATGACTACGCATTGCATATGCGTGCCACATAATTAGGAAATATACGTAAAATGACGCTGTTCTTACAACATGTTGGTCTTTTTTTTTTCTCTCTTGCAGTGCCCCGAGCAGCCATGACGGGCCTTGTCCTGGTATTGGCACTCGCCACATTGGTAAGTCGCCTTATCTGTGTTATAATTCGATAACAAAGTATCCCCCATAAACAAATCCGGAATTCGTAACTATAGGTGGTGTCCTATACATTGCTTCCTATAGACGTGCGGAGGGTTCTCCGTTAGTGGGAACCAAGATTCAGCTGAGTGACCCGATTCCCCTTGGTGCAGTCTAAAAGTAAACAAGCTCAGCGATGGATGAAAAAGTGACAATAAAGATACGGTGTGCCAAGCCCTCCATTAAGCACTTCGCACGAAGGTGTACGCGTAGTGTATATGAAAAAACAACATCTTATGGTTAATAGTCGCATTTCACGCGCTATTAGTATAAGACCAACCGGTCAACCGTGATCAGTCAGTACATTATAGAATAGAATATTAAATTGTACGGTCGATATACACCAGCTCGAGGCTCTTTAAGGCATGCATCTTGGATAATGTGCACGTAGTCAACCACCCTGTCCATCACTGAAGCTGGTCTGAACGTTATTCAATGTAATATCTTATTGCTTAATGCTAAAGGTACAGCACGAAGACTGTTTAAAAGGCCAAGAGTAAGTAGGTGTCAGCTTCATTTATAGGAGCACGGTTTGAGAGAAACGTGTATTAGGTAAGTTTGAAAGAAACGTTCTGCTAGGACACATGTGACAGGTATGTTCTGGACCAATCCACTTTTTTTTTTCACTTTCCTGTGCGGCCTTCCGTCGTTTTGGAAGGATTTTGGCTGGATGCGGGACAATCGGTATCGTCAGAATGGAAGCCTCCGAGATCAAAGGGGCTTCGGGACTTTTCCGCTAGGGGCAAAGGCGCATGTGCTGTGGTATCGTGGCAGAAAGGCCGATTGATCACGTTTGCGTGCTCTCTGCCACGTCATAAAGTCGTGCCAATGACGTCATGGTTGTGATAATGATGGCACTGCCTAATTTTGTAGATACATTGCTACATACATACTCACACATCTACATACCTCAAGAGGCGAAAGATGGGGCGACCACCCAAACTACAAAGCAAACAGCTCAGTTGAAAAACCGCAGCACACACGCACACAAAAAGAACGGATGACGTGGGTTGGAGCACCGCGGGCGGAGGATTGTCAATTCGTTTCAATCATCTTCAAGTTTCTTTTCTTTTTCTTCATTATGGGTAGGAACAACGAGCCAGCAAAATTTCAAAATGGATGTTCGTGGCCCATCCTTTGCAATTAGGCTCTCCTTGGTTTCCTCTACGAGCTGAACCGCCCCATTCTTCGATATTTCTACGTAGAAATATAGAAATATAGTTGTTCGCATAGTTCTGCATAGAGTGCATGCCACTCAGTCACGAAAACGAAGAGTCGGGGCGTGTTAGACGCGCTCCCGAACTCGGACACCAGAGACGTGATTACCTTCTCGGCGATCGGGGGAAAAAAACAAACAAACAAGTCACGCATAGCCGCTATACATAAACGGAGTATAGCCAACTGACCGACCGAAGTAAATACCGCACCCGTGTTTCTGCATCTGCCATAAAAGCAAGCGTCAGAGGCGCGCTTCCTTCCTCGATCAAAGAGACACTGAAGTTTAGCGATGAGTCTGTTTAGGCTAATGTGTTGTACTTTAATGACTCTGCAAATTAGTTCTGCGGAAACCCGCAAGGTGGTGAAAGGTTTAAGAAAGGGAAACAAGACAACCACCCGTTTGTAGCACGAAGCCACAAAGAAATTCGTACGGATTTCTCAGAAAGAAAATCCTCTTGGTTGCCCAAAAAGTTCGTCCGGGGATGAATTTTTCGGCAACTAAGAGGCGATATCTCTGCACTTGACGTCACGGACTCTAGTTTTTATTTTCATCTTTGGGTGTTTTTGTTTTCGCGCATTTCGGAAACATTGTCTCTCCGATATTTCGTTAAGCTTGGTATACATCAGCTCTCTGGCCTTTCTATAGGATCATGCTCTTTATTTTCACTGATTAAAGGCTACGTAGGTCCAAGTGGACGCCGCCATAATCTATGACGTCACTGCATTGGGCACTGAAACTTCAAGGTGGCGTCGCTACCTTATTTGTAAAGCTGTGCCACCCCCCCCCCTTTTTTTTTTCGCTTACCAAGCGTCTTCTGGCGGTAAGCGAGGTTGTTTTGGTGTACCGGAAGAGTCATCCATAAAGACGAGTAAGATCGGTTTTTTTTGCTCAGTGGCCCATTAATTCACGCGCCGCTATAGCTCGCGTATCAACACCACCCAAACAATGCATTTTCCCTTTCCCTAAACCCACGTTGTTTTTCTACCAAAATGCTTTCCTCCTCCCACTTCTCCTCGTGTATGCCTATCGAGGCGCAGACTCGACTCCAAAGTTGTACCGTTTTTTTTTTTTCTCCTGACACAGCGATTTCATTTCTGTTCCCTCACTTTTTCCCGTGTGTGTCTTTCGCAATCCTGACTGCCAGGTCATCGCTAATCGAGAACTCGTTTCTTGCCATGGGTGCCGCTGCCGCTTGGCTCTATATATATTTTTACGGGCACTGCAGCAGCAACGGCCGGGGTATAACAGCGTTTCGGAATCGTGTTTCCTTTTCGCCAGCGCCGTTTCTTTCGAAACGGGGCGCACACACACGCAGTGCTCTCGCCCGGCCACCCCTCCGAGGATGTGCACCAACAGGAATGCAATTAGAAACCCAAGTCAGGCCTCCCCTTCTCCGTCGCCGACACGACTCGGTTTCGTAAGCGAGCCAGTCGAGGGCGTTTTGATCTGCCGGCTTTTTTTAAGTTCGATGCCTTCCGCTTATAAGTATCACGCTTGGCCCAGGCTGATGCTCACAAGCAGTGCTGCTGGAGAGTTTTTTTTTTTTTTCTCAGCGCGTTTGATTTCCATCTTACAGCCGTGTGGATCTGGATTAGTATAGACACATAATCCGAAGACCACACATACAACCTCAGGTCTTTGTGGTGTTTCTCCGCGTAGAACCTCGCACTTGTTGTTTAGTGCAGAGTATATTAGAAAACTTAGCATACAGATGCACAAGAAGTAAGGAACAGTCGCACCGAGGTTACACGTCTGCCTTAATCCATTCAGAAGTACCGCTCTCCGCCATTTTGGCTGCCCCAAACAGGACGTGTGGTGTTGTCAATCACCGCTACGTAAAACATATGGCGTTCCTGGCGGCTTATAGCTGTCTTAAGCTCTCCGGCGTTGGAAAATGTCACGTTGTGCGTAGATCTATAAACTAATCGAAAACCAGCGCTAATCTTCTCGTTTAGCATTGCCAGGTCTGCGCTGTCGGCTAATCATTTATTCAGATCGAAGGGCAGGCGCTCTTTCTCACACACAAATTTATGCCGCATGGTATAGTGGTTAGAAGAGGAAGAAGGTGCATGCCAACGCCGCTACGTGTCCCTCCGCTCTCCTTACACGTACCATATAGACTCCCCACCGCGGCGCGCGAATGCTCGAACACAAAAGAAGAAAACAGTGAGTAACTATGGATCTTACAGGAACGACCTTCGAATAATCGATAACGTGCTGAACGACGCTCTCGCACGGGTTTTTCAAATCGCCTGTGTAAGTAGCCTCATTCGGTCAGTTGCTGTTATTTCTGCATGCTCTGCGAACTCACGTATGCGTGAAAAACGAACGTGACGCTGGCTGCGGCCGTCACTGCGTCTTTTTCTTTTCTTTTTCTTTCTTTTTTGTTGCTTCATTTCTTGCTCTCGACTGCTTTGTGAATATAGCAGCCTATCCGTTCAGTCGTACTTATGCGTCAGCACTGTGTGCGCAAAACGCATGCTGAAAATCGAGGTTACGTTCACGCGCATTCGCATTTAATCGCTGCTGGGTGCTCGGGGCGGCAATAGAACGTGATAGAAACTGCTAGACCACCTCGCCTTGCGAGAGTGGGGGGTGTATACGTAATTACGGGGTTCCTGTGCAGCGTGCGGGCGGGGATAAAATATTTTATTTGAGAAAAAAAAGCGCCTGATTGGGCGCCGTAAATCATCGCTCGAAAAGTAACGATAAGTGAGAAGTGACTGATAAGCCTTTTTGTTTTTTTCTTTCGAAGCTTTGTTTTTTTTTTTTTCGGGAGTCAAAGACGTGATGAGGTCTGTGGGACTATTTATTGATCAAAGATATATCGGCGAATCCTAAATCAAGTCCACGTAAATCTCGCAAATTCTTAGCGTCGTATGTGGTTGATAGAAGGCGGGACCGAGAGGCAAGGTCGTATTACGCGGGAAATTTATCACGCAATTTATAGCGAAACAAGTTGGCATTTTGTGCCTCTTTACTTCTTCCTTCTTCAACGGTCTGCACGGCGATGTCTTGAGAGCGTGACGCATAAATAATTATTGCGACACTGATGTAGATTTATATAATTTCTTAATCTTGAGCTATCCTTGAGATTTAAGGCTTATAGCTATGTACCTGGACCTTCTAATATGTTTAACTGAAACGTTAGACACCGGAACGATAATCAGTCGATAAGATAAGCGGAAAGCCGATCAACGCGACATGATGTCAAGAATCAGGTACAGCAGGAAGGGTGGCTCAGTAACCGATTAGGTGGTTATGCTTCCACCTTATATAAACTGTGCCGTTCTTTCTTTCTTCGTAACAGTCGAACTTCTCAAACTAAGCGAGTGATAGATGTATCTCGGTATCGCATCGCATAATTTGTTTTTTTCTCTGCATACCTGAAATACATAATTTCTCCACGTTTGTGATATCAATGTTCCCTTATAAAGGAAGCAGCACGCAAAGGCAATCGAAGGACACCAAAGGCGGACAAGCAACAGCGCCGACTGACGACTTAGTTCTTCAAACGGGGAATCCAAAAATATACTCGGGGAAGGGCTGTATATCACCGCGCATGACCAAAGGAGCATGAGACAAACTTCACTATAGCTGCGATTAGATATCATCAAAATTATTCCGTAGGTTAATGCATACTAACTCCGCGTAAGTGAACACCGGTAACGAAAAGATAACGCAAGATGCACTGTTTCTTCTGATAACAGTGAGAGTTCAGGCGTGCGAACATTGTAGTACAGTCAGAGCGCGCGGTCTGAGTAGTCGAGTTGGTCCTTGCATTGGCTCCTTCAGCTAGCTCCTTTTTGACACAATATAGGCGTGCCAGACTCTTCCAAGCATGTTACAGATTTATCCCAATAATAATAACTGGAGTCTTACGTCCTAATACCACGATACGATTACGAAAGATGCTAGGGCCCCGGAAATTTCGACCATCTGGTGTTATTTGGCGTGCACTGACGTCCAACAGTACACGGGACTACATTTCGCCTAGCTCCGTCGAAATGTGACCGCCGCAGCCGGGGATCGAACTCGCAACCGTGGGGTAAGCAACCCAGCATCATAACCGCTACTCCACCGCGGTGGACAGCTCTGTCGCAGTCCACCATAAAGATGCACGTATCGTTTAATGAGTGTCGCACGTAATCTGTGAATCTTTATGTCCACTGCACGCATGCAGTTAACCTCTTATAATGAGATCAGTTATAAGCAGTCATCACACGCGTGTTAATCAGCGCCAGCGCGTTCACTTGTTGCACGGCGCTAACGACCCCGCCACGAGGTATGCGAGGCTGCTACGTAGAGATTGTCCAGTGGGCGTGTACACACTACGCTGTGTCCGTACAGGGCGTAACTAGTGGCAAAATTAGAAATGACTCCCGCGCTCGTTTTGTACAGCATATAGCTGGCCGTGCCCGCTCTTATCTCCAATACTCTGACAATACGTACGAACTCGCCCGAAAGCGTCGTTATACGCGATAATCGCGCGATAAAAACCGTGCCTCCGAACGGGTTTCGCTCGTCAGCGCCATTCGTTATCAGTAAATACATTTGCACTTGTAGCGTACGTTGCCTCATTTATCCTGAACACGTCAATGTTCGGCGATTCCGCTCGTAAATTATTCCGCGATAAAAGTGACGAGAGTTTCGGCAGATAAGGCTGCTCTTCAAAAGGGGCTCTATTTTGTTGGCGTTGATTCCTTCGTATACATAAGCTGCAAGTGCAGTCTGTATGGAGTGTAATCTTCGTATAGACATTATCTACGAGTACTAAATGCCTCTCTCTACCTTTTTCTCACTCATTGGAGTGCGAATTTCTCAACCTTCTTCGCGCCAGACTTAATTAGTGAGCTCTATAGCTTCTTAAAACAAGTTTGCTTGAGCTTGAAACCACTCGTGCTTTGATTAAGATGCTTGCAGATTTGGATCCAAGAAAACGTGTGGTGTAGTCTCAATTGGAACGTGCGTATATATAGTCAATCAGAGTCAGTCTATAATGCGGACGCATCTAAACGTTTCCACACGCACGGAACGTGTTTCAGACATGATTTCGCGTCATACTAATTTTCGACGTCGTTTTTGACCGCTCTCCTACTATGCCTCTGCTTAAGCGATGCAGTGTACTTCGAATAACGCGTTCGATGCTCTAACCACTGAGCAATCACAGCGGCCTATGCAGTGTACTCATAGAAGCAGAACCCAATATGCGTAGTCTCATGCCCAAGCTATTGTTTGCTTCTTGACGCATGGTGTCGCTAAAATCTCGCCACTTTCGCGCTTCCTTGAATTAAAGTGACGCTTGCTGAAACTCCGTTTGCGCGGCGGCCCAGCTATAAATTAAGCCAGCCACCCAGTATATCTTCGCGCAATCTCTAATCGTCTTTTCGGCAGCTTCCGCTGCGAATCACACTTACTGCAGCTGTACGAAAGATCTTGGTATACATCAGCCCTTAACATTCGAGAAGCGCGTTGTGAATGTCTGGAATAGAGCGGCGCCTGGTGGCGGCTCACACAGAGCCGGCAACGAGCCTTCTTAATCGACTAGCGCGCCGGCCGGCGAGATTGCAATCTCGAGCCTATTTCAGCCACGGGAGATTAAGAAAAGACGAAACGGAATAACCCGACAAGGAAGTGCGGCTGCATAACTCTCGTCTCATTTGAGGAAAAAAGCGTAAATGCTTATACCGTCCCTTTATAAGACCATGTGCGCGTGTGCTATTGCAGCGTAACGGCTTATTGTGTTTCCCTTTATGTGACGTAACGAACGAAGCAGACGACACAGCGAAGCGCGATGCTTAATGATGGTCGCATTAGGTATAGACAGAATGAGAGAGAGGAGGAGAGTGTAGTATATGTGTGCGCAGTGCGTCGTTCGTCGGATTGCGCACGGGCTGCGCACATTCGTATAAGCACCCACTATTAACGTTTGCCTAAGCGTTTTCTCTGTAGAGAGCAGACAGGTTGCGACAGAGAATGCACCTCGGTCGTGTGAGTCGGTGGGCAGGCCTGATATGCAAAACCACGAGTTGCTCGCAGTTAGTACGCACGCAGTTATAGGTCGTGAAATGCGAGTGTCAGTGTGTATACCGCCGTTGACGGGTCGTTTATGCGGAGTGTACCCTGAAGCGCATTTCGTCGGAACGACTGTTCTTCATTGTCTCCGCTATAATCTCTTCGTTATTGCGACCAGTCTGGATTGCAGCTGGAGGCACATGAAGGCGGAAGCTATGGAGTCGGTTAATGCCTCACCAGCAACGCCGTCACGCTTGATCGCTCTCGCGTGACTGTGATGTGTGGTGCGCGTTCAAAGTGCGCGCCTTCGAAAAGTGCGCGTCACGGAAAAAAAAAAACAAAAGGAGAAATACCAGAGTGCACGTGCGGTGCTGCTTAAACAAGAATGACGACGTTAAAGAGCGTCAAGCACGAGGATGCGTGGCAGGACGTGAAGTAAACAAAAGGTAAAACATCCAATGGGCAGCGAACACGGAGATTTCAAGGCCCAATGGCTTGACACCACGAAACAGTAGTATCTCCAATGAGAACGAGACAAGTGGGCCAGAGCTGAAGCAGGAGCCTGGGGAGACCAGAGCAAGGGGAATTCGAGGCAGGCAGTGCAAGCGGAAGGTCGTCACCGGACCGGGCGCTGAAGATGGGCCGTTGGGTTCCGGACCCGAGCCTACAGGACTTCCACCGGCCGGGGCCTCCTGCTGTCGGGTTCCCGCTCCAAAGGACCGTGGCCATCCGGTCCTGAACTCCTTTCCAGGGCCTGCGGACTTTGGTTCCGGCAGGCGAGCTACAGCCGTCGGGCTCCGGGCCCGAGCTGTGCGCCCAGCTGCTTGACTAGGTCGACCCTAGTTCCCGGACGCGTCGCCACCAGCCTGCGTTCTCCCGTCTCCGACGTGTCCACGCTCCTCAAGCCGAAACCATCACGATTTGGTAGGGCTTTTCGACGTGTCGCCAGCAGCCAGCGTTCCCTCGTCCTCGTCCAGCCCACGCATTGACGCAGGAGTCACGGCGTTCCGGTTTCTCATCACCGCCGAAAACCAACTTGTGGGTGAGACTGCACCGATACTCTTGCGCTACTCCCATCACTCAGCCTCTTTCGAACGTTAGGTTTAGTTACTGACTTTGAACGTTTTTGTTGGGTGTTTACAGATGTGTTTCGTCATGTCCAGTCAACTGTTTATTAAGTGTTTTGTTTTGTGAGGAATCTTTGCCTTTTTTCTTTTCAATTAAACTTTTTGTGTGTTTCTTGGAAACCGAACGGCTTTGTCCTTATTAACAAAACTCTCTGAGGCTCAGCCCGGGAGAAAAACAAATCAGCAACAAGAACCCCGCATCACAAACTGGCGTCCGCGACAGGACAAAGTCGTTTGTTTTTCCAGTAGATTTTTTGACGCGGTTAACACGATGACGAACACGTGGGAGTTAATTGAGTTGGCGGATAAAATGGGACTGACGGGAGCGGAGTTTAGAGTATGGTACGAGGAGCGGATGGAGAGGGAGCGTGAGCAACGGGCTGCAGAACGAAAGGCGGCGAAGGAAAAGCTTGAATTGGTGCTTAGAGCTAAGAAGGAGGAGCTAGAGCGCGTAACGCGTGAAAATAAAGTGTTGCTAGAGCGTCAGACACGCATACTGAAGCAGCAGCTCCAATTAGAGAGGGTGGACTTCGAGCGGCGACTCGAGCTTGCGATGGCGAAAAGGGGGCAGCTGGCGATGCAGAAGGTCGAGCAAGCGGTGAATGTTTGCTCCGATAGCAGCGTTTGCTGGAGGGAAGTCGATTCCTGCAAGGTTGGCCTCGAACCTCGCGACAGCCTTACTTCGGAGCGAGAAGCTCAGATAGAGGAAGGCAGAGAGGTGGACAGCCAAGAAGGCAGGAGTCATGAGGAGTTTGTTGAAGCGACGGAAAGCTTCTCTGGCTGGGAACATATTACTTCCGTTAGCTGCTTGGGGACCTCTGAGAGGCCAAGCACCTATGAAGAAGAGCGCCTGGATATGGGCGACCTAGAAGCTGTGGAAAATGTTGTGGAGCAAAGCTTCGATAGCAGGGAACGAAGAAGCTCCATTCAGAATGAGGTGTGTATCAGAACGTCTCAGAGGCCGAGCACATTTCGGGAAGGGGTAGGGCTACCTCTCAATAGCTCCATGGAAGGAGCGCTAGAACGTCATTGGGAAGATGGCAGCGAATGCCATGAAGGCTCTGATATAGTGGCCACTGATTGTTTTGTACCGACAGAGGTAGCAGCAGGCATCACGTCAATGGTCCTAGACCATACGTATATCTCGCTCAGAGAGAGAGGGGATTCTAGTTCACAGGATAGCGTAACTGCTATTTGTCCGAGAAAACACGATGGGAGTGCTGAAGCACTCTTCAAAATAAACAGTATCGAATCGGAGGTGGGCTCGATAGTAGGTATGGAGAATGCCAGACAGGGTCTTGAACCTGAGAACGTGATTGGTTTTGAACCTATAATTAAGTCCACTCAAGATGAGCTGTATAATGACCGAGCACAACGGCATCCCTTCTCAAGAATCCAGGAACCTCACACGCTTGTCGGAGCGTTTGGGCTTGCTGAGGGCACCCCGAGCTTGTGTTCATTAGATGGTGAATTAAAAGAAAGCATTTGTGTGAGAGATTGTGGCATTTGGACATTCGTGTCTCAGTGCGTTTCGTGTCGACGCCGACGGCTCGAGACCGCGCCCTGTTCCTCTGTGACCGGTAAGCGTTCATGTGGCCGGCGGGGGCGCAGACACGCGTTTCAGCGAAAGTGCATAAAAGCATGTTTGCCACAGTTACTTTCGAAACGTGCGAGAAGGGCAGTGCGTCTGGTTTGGGACGCGATAACCTGAGTGTAGGGTTAGAAAACCGGTAGCTCTTTCTGGACTTCGACTTTTAGATGCGGACACAAGTAGCTTTGTCCATAGTCGATTTTGTAGTAAAAAGGTTTATTCCGGGTTTCAGAACTTTTAAATGCAATTGGGTGAATCTAAAGTTTAAGTGTGGACATTTGGACGATGTAGCGAACTGTAGCCCGGTGATGTGTTGAACTGCGTGGTGCAAATATGTGGTTTAATTGTGACGTAGTGCAGAACGCGCACTCATCGGCAGTTTTTTTTTTCTAAAAAAAAAAACTTGAATAAAAGGGGGGCGTATGTGATGTGTGGTGCGCGTTCAAAGTGCGCGCCTTCGAAAAGTGCGCGTCACGGAAAAAAAAAACAAAAGGAGAAATACCAGAGTGCACGTGCGGTGCTGCTTAAACAAGAATGACGACGTTAAAGAGCGTCAAGCACGAGGATGCGTGGCAGGACGTGAAGTAAACAAAAGGTAAAACATCCAATGGGCAGCGAACACGGAGATTTCAAGGCCCAATGGCTTGACACCACGAAACAGTAGTATCTCCAATGAGAACGAGACAAGTGGGCCAGAGCTGAAGCAGGAGCCTGGGGAGACCAGAGCAAGGGGAATTCGAGGCAGGCAGTGCAAGCGGAAGGTCGTCACCGGACCGGGCGCTGAAGATGGGCCGTTGGGTTCCGGACCCGAGCCTACAGGACTTCCACCGGCCGGGGCCTCCTGCTGTCGGGTTCCCGCTCCAAAGGACCGTGGCCATCCGGTCCTGAACTCCTTTCCAGGGCCTGCGGACTTTGGTTCCGGCAGGCGAGCTACAGCCGTCGGGCTCCGGGCCCGAGCTGTGCGCCCAGCTGCTTGACTAGGTCGACCCTAGTTCCCGGACGCGTCGCCACCAGCCTGCGTTCTCCCGTCTCCGACGTGTCCACGCTCCTCAAGCCGAAACCATCACGATTTGGTAGGGCTTTTCGACGTGTCGCCAGCAGCCAGCGTTCCCTCGTCCTCGTCCAGCCCACGCATTGACGCAGGAGTCACGGCGTTCCGGTTTCTCATCACCGCCGAAAACCAACTTGTGGGTGAGACTGCACCGATACTCTTGCGCTACTCCCATCACTCAGCCTCTTTCGAACGTTAGGTTTAGTTACTGACTTTGAACGTTTTTGTTGGGTGTTTACAGATGTGTTTCGTCATGTCCAGTCAACTGTTTATTAAGTGTTTTGTTTTGTGAGGAATCTTTGCCTTTTTTCTTTTCAATTAAACTTTTTGTGTGTTTCTTGGAAACCGAACGGCTTTGTCCTTATTAACAAAACTCTCTGAGGCTCAGCCCGGGAGAAAAACAAATCAGCAACAAGAACCCCGCATCACAGTGACCAAGCTCGCTTCTTTTGTCTTAGTTTTATTATTCTGCAACGCTGAGCTTTCGGAAATACGAGCATGGGATGCCTGCCAATTTGGGTTCAGATGTTTAACTCGACATAATTCGTAGACACGGCACAGTGCGATACTATGGGGGAAAAGGAGAAAGCAACTTGAGTCCATAAGATCAATTACCTCTTTTGTCCACGACAGACCCTTGCGATAATTTTCGATGCCGTTATTTACTGGCGAGGCTCACGATCACGCTATTATACGCACGATGCTGCGAAGTACAGGTTGTAATGAGAAATTGAAAACCCGCAAAGCACTCCCGGATTTTCTTTTGTATCGTGTATAAAAAATAGACAATGCCATGAGTAGCAAAACTTGTGTGAGCGTCGGAGTACTTGCATTGTGTTCACAGCATAAGAATAGCTGCTGGTGTTTCACGTGCCAAAATCGTCATATGATCATGACGCGCGCCGTGGTGGGGTACATCAGAATATTTGGAGTGCCTGGGTTTCTTTTAACGTGTACTTACAATTCCGAGGACGTTCCTTGGATTTCATTTCCATCGAAATGTGTGGCTGGGAATTTAACCCTCGCCCCCTTAGCTTAGCTGCATCTTACTTGCTTACATGAAGTACATCCATGGCTATACTATATATATATACTATATACTGTTCGTCTATAGTATATTCGACCTGCTATAATGTACAAGGTCCTGTTAGGAAGCGATGCCGAAGTTAGGTCTTGTCTGTAGGTGTTATTGCCGAAAGTAAGGATGAAGAATGCAGAACTGAACGATAAGAACTCCACTAACTTTGATAGCTGCTTTCAGGCGAAACGATTGCTTTAATCACCAGGTTCACCGCTCATCCTACTTATACGCGAATTATCTGCTCTGGTTCGCTAACTCCAGCAGATTGAGACAGTCGATCGGACTTAGCCTTGAGGCTGACGCTCCTCCTCCAGCTTCGTGCTCGTATTAACGTTCAAACAAAGGTGGATCAGTGGAAGACGACGGTAAATTACACGGATATACCGGCGGCGCGACATTGGCCCATTTGAGGAAATGAGCGACCCACTTGATCGACTATACATTCACGGCAGATGGTGTGCCGTATAAGGAGTGATAGGGCGTCACGTCTTCATTATTGCCGCAGCGGGAGAGATTTTGATTGTAATGCTGTCGTCGATAGCCCCCTGCCATTGATTGGCCTTACTAGTGTGTGACGCAAGTGTGCATCGTATGCACAAATCTGGGTCGCCTCCGCTACGCGTCGCACCTGTATACCTCACTGCACGTTGAAGACAAGGCGAGGGCATGGCGCTGCCTTCAGAGAGCACGTGTCAGCTTCGCTTCAGTACGCAGTTCTGTGCAGTACAGATTTGAATGGCGGGATCTCCCCCGTGGCCTCGCTTCAAATCTTCTTATCGTTCTACTGAGGACGGCGAACTTTTAACGCTTTTAGATTGAAGACCATGATCGATCTATAGTAGTGGTTATCTTAAGAAGGTAAAAGAAACTGATTACGCGTTATTCTACGTCAGCGCAAGGTTAGCCTGGCGTGATTGTGGCCATGTTGTGATATCTCAAGCGCTCCTCGTAAATAGCATTACCACACGTAAGAATAATGCCTCAACGCTGAGACATCGCTGCAATGCAATGTCGCACTTCTGGTACAATTATAAACCGTACGATCACGTCGTCGTGGGAATGCTTATTAACAAAGTAGTCGAGAGTTTGACGGAATGCCGTCTGGTCAGGTAAAGGCATTGTTGAAAAAACAGGTCACTGACCAATGTCAAATAAAAACAAAGACGTTTCGGGATCCGTACGAATCCCTTGTTCACCTAAAAACAAAGACGTTTCGGGATCCGTACGGATCCCTTGTTCACAATGGGATGACGGCTGAGCACCAGGTTCTTATGTAACGTTGAGCGCATGACGCAAAGTCCGGGAGTACACGTGGTTTAGTGTGCCAGATGATCTATTGATTGTGTTACTTGTCGTTTGAATGATTAGTGATTCGAGGTTCAGTCTGGTTGTAAAATTCTTCTCCGTGGCCATGATCAAGGTGAACAAGGGATCCGTACGGATCCCGAAACGTCTTTGTTTTTATTTGACATTGGTCAGTGACCTGTTTTTTCAACTATTAACAAAGTCGATTCCTCTCAATCAGTTTCCACTTAGTGTGGAAGCTTTAGCTTAGAAAGTAAACGAAATGTTCTCGTTTCTTGCATACATATCCGGCACATTACGGGGGATCTGTTTAAGAGTGACAGTATACCGTCCGTTACACGTTGCGGCCTATCCTGGAGCATATACGGGCCAGTCTAGAGGTTGTGGTACTTGACTGCTGATACGATTGTTTCTGGTTGGACTCCCATCCGCGGGGGCCGCATTTTCATCGAGTCGAAACGCTGTATAGAGGCAGAGGCCCGTCTGTCTTGATTCAGACTCACGTCAAAGAACCCCAGGTGGTTGAAATTTCCGGAGCCTTCCATTACCGCATCTCTCATGATCGTATAGCGGTTGTGAAACGCTAAACACCAACAACTGTTATTTATTATCCTGAAACACGGAATCGAGTTCCTCCTTGGAACTCAGCTTTGACAGCACTGCGCGGTACTTGGTCTCACAACGTATGCATTCGAGCCTTATTTATACCTGCAGAGCTGTCTTTAGATGGACGAGCGTCCTTGGACGCGCCCATGCCCATATACACGTGCACGCGCGCACTCGCGTGTCACGGACAGTAAGTAAGTAGCACATTGATGCCGATTCGCCTTGTTTGTGCAACCGTTCTCGGCATAACGAGTCAGGCCCAGACCGTCGCTTCGATAGGGGGGTCATTTGGCACTTGAAGCAAGCGAGCTGCCCCGTGATTAACCGTTCCGTTTGTGTATTTAAGCGCGCAGATCTCTGCTCGTCCGTCTACTCCTCCTTCGCTATGCGGAGACAGCTTGGGGAAAGATGCGTCGTGGTGCACTCATCCAATTATCCCACTCTGGGTCTGCGCAGCAGAGCGGTGCGGGGAACCTTTCGTTGATTATGACCGAGCTCTTGACAATCGGGTAAAGGGTCCGTGTTATTAATACGACATCTCTTAATGTATATCATCACGTTGTTTTCTTTGGACGCATACCTTACCCAACCCAGCTTGTTTTATTCGCCTTCTGAAGATAGCACGAACTATAGCCAATGACGTTTTGAACATGGCCTGCCGCCCGCTTAACGTCTACAGCGCGAGACAGCTTCCTGAGCTATTCGTCAACCTGTCTTTCGAAAGGATATATACCTAAGCTTCCTTGTAGAAGTCGCCCATGCTTATGCTTTCCGGCTTAACGTGAGTCACGGCGACGCGTAGGCAGTCTGGCAACCTGGTCTTGCATCTTTCTTACCTCATGCGCGCGCGTCACAAGTCGTGTAACAACGTATTCCAATGTCCGTGCGTGGCCTGCAAACTTGATGCGATGCATATAATTGAATCAGGATGTAATTGAATGTATCACTCATTGGGCAGCACGGGAGGTGATGTGTTTCTCCGTTTGGCAGGTGCGTGTAGGGCCAGGTGTATACTTGCTTGTATATCTTTCGGCTCAATTGAATCACGTATCTTGAGTGGACGTGCGTTCGAAACGAGGTTATTAATTTTCAGCTCACGAAAAAAAAAGTTTGCGGCGATTGACGTAACGTAAAAGAACGTCTGAAACCAAGTTGACAAGGTACGTTTAAGGACATTCCTCAAGTCAGGCTTGTTCGGCACCTGGGACGAGTTTGTTACACGCGTGCCACGCGCAGTGATGTACACCGAACTTAGCTATGAAAGCGATGGGCAAAGTTAACGTGCCAAACTTAACCACGCTTTATATAAGGACAGCCGGTAGGGGGCTGTTACGTTTATATACTATAAATCCTACTACGACTAAGTGAACCAACAGGCAGAAAGCAAAATGTGTAACTAAAGATGAGATAGGTTGACGCTGCGAGGAAATTTGCTACGTGTACTGTGTCTTCCGTTGACGCCTAATTATAATTATACTAATTTGGGGGGGTTTCACGTCCCAAGATAGCGATACGATTATGAGAAACGCCGTTTGGTAGTGCTTCGGAAATGTGGAATACCTGGGTTTTTTTTTTTTATGTCCACCTAAACCTCCATCATCCCGACTCCATCGAAAGTTGACCATTGTAGCTGGTATTCCAACCCGCGACTTCAGGTGAGCTCTCAAGCATCATGACCGCTGAACCAACCGCGGCGGGTCTCGGTTGACGCCTGGTAGCGGTAATTATAAGCTATGTATCGCGGATCGATATGACTGGTGGGAACGACTATCGTTGACAAGTGAATATTACGACAAAGAATTACTCGTCATACGGGGAAAGTTTACAGGCTTTGACTGTGCGGTCGGGTTCCCGTGAAACAGAATAGGCAACGGATGTCTCAGAATGGAATTCAAACAAAGCAGATCTCCCCTTCTCTGTTCTCCCTGTTTGCCTGCCTGAAGTTTGTACACGTGTGTCTGGCGCTGCTATGCAAAGGTTGGCGAAAAATAGCTGACTACCAGGATGTAAGCTGAGTTGCCTTGCAAGCGGATCTTCGCTTGCGCAAACATGGCGCGGCGTTTATTGTACACCTTCGCTTCTCTTAAAGCGTCAAGTTAGGGGCGTCACCAAAACTTACCAGGCGCCGCCGCTTCTCTCTCAGCTGTTTTCAACACGGTTTTCCTCGTGACCTTGCCTTTGTTGTATTCACCTGTATACGTCACGAGTCAATGTTTAAAGTGGCGAGTGATGGCATTTATATTGAATTAGAACGCGAGAAACAAGGCGTTAATGAACGCCTAATGACCGTGCTAGAAGGATTGTGGAGGCGTCATCTCGCCTCCTACTCGATCGCATCCTCCCGACTATGTAACTGCGGCGTGACCTTGACCTCGGCTTGTACTTGGAAAGGTGATAATGGGCGTGAAGTAGATTCCTTCGCAGTTTATGCTTTTAATTAGCGTGTGCTTATAATTATCGTAGGGATCATAACTATAAATACTCCAGGAGGATGCTGTCTAGCCTCAAGCAACATAAGTTTCTACGCACCTTTTTTTTTATTTACTCTTTTCTTTTCAGTTTTTTTTTGCACCTTTTGGTGAATAAAAACTGAAAAATGTGATGTTTCTGCATGTTTTGTTTCATTTTGTCCTGTTATTTTTTTTGTTTCAAGAATGATTTTTTTTTCCGCAGCACGTACCGGTTTCTAGACAGCTGTCTGTAAGTGCTTGTTAGCGATGATTGTTTTGATCGTTCTTTCGCATTTTGTAGCGAGTGGCCAAAAGCGAACCACACCTTCTTCTTGTTTGTTTGCAGCGGAACGCTGTCATGATTCAAATGTTTTATTTATATATTTAATTTATTACACTACCAACCCTCATGGAGGGTCATAAGAACGATACAATTACATACTTATAAAAAGTATGTACCGGGCACGCCAAGATACGTAACTTTATAACATGACATAGCTTTATTTTCCTTAAAGACCCCTTCAGGGGACATTACATAAGGGATGGGTTAACATATAAAAATGTTCTTATTGCCACAAGTTTTCACAATGAAATGAGATGTGCACTTAAATGCTCTTTGGAACTATTGAAAAAATTCGCTGACATATTGACTGACAAACTGTTCCATGTTTCCTTTGCTAAACACTATCTTTGGCGCAATTTTTTTCAAATACATTTGTTCTTTCACGTCTCGTGCTGGCTGATAAAGTGTCGGTCCAAGAATTTCCTGCCGAATGTTGTCAGTCAACCGGCAGGCTGTGATTAAGGAGGTCCTTTCGATACATCGCAAACAACCCTATGCATCTGTTTAGTATGTGATGTATGCGGCCGTGGCGGGTGGTCAGACAGAATGCGGATCCGTATTCGTTGTACCGAAAAGCAACCCGTTTATTAAACCAAATGACCATGACCATATACTGAAGGTCCCATGCAAGACACCCTTGGGGTTAAGCGGAGCTTGCACGTTTGATTGAGACGTGTTCGTGGACCATTAATTTCGCAGAGGGAATTCGCTCGCTTCCTTGTGACACACGGTCGCACGTTAACTTCGTATGTTGCTGAAACTCCTCGACGGACTGCTTGAGGGAGCGAGATATGTTTCGAGAGAATGATCATCCTTTCGCGAGATCTCGCCTCATCAGTTTCTCGTAGCTCCATATAAGGCTGGCACCCCTACGTTGGAATTTGGAGATAAGACGACGGGTTGGAAGTATAATCTCGAGCACAGATCACCAACTCGTGCGATGCGCTTTACGGATAATGTATAACCCCTTTCTTGCCTCGTGGTTTTGCATAGTGGATGAACGCAGCGGTGACCTTGTCAGCTAAGGGAACGGTCAGCGCGCGCAAAGATAAAGAGCTTTAAATGTAGCAAAAAACATTGAAAAACAAGAAGAAGAAATAGAAATTTACGTATGCATCGCATGTCTGAGCTTGCACGCACCGCGGCGATTTAAGACAAACGTTCGAGAATCGAGGAACCGACACATACGCAAAAAAAAAACAAAAACAAACATCGCTTCGTATGAAGACAGATGCAAAGATGGAAGCAGCGCATAAGAGGACCAAGCGAAAGAGCGATAAATACGGGAAGATCATAAAGTGTGCGCTGGCGGCGCGTTAAGGATGCACGCGCCACTATAGAATATCCGGACCGCTCATGGCAGTGTGGCGTGCTCTCTGTGGGACGTCCCGAATCGGAACAACAACCCCTGAGCGAAATGCGGGGACGCTTCTCTGAGTGTGCTTGTGTTTGATTGGGCTCGAAGCAGAGCGGTCTAAGGTTATGTTGAGCGCGGCATCAGGCCCGTAAAAGGCATCCGTATTACGCAAAAAGGACCCTTGTGCTGCGTGTACTGTAGCCTCCCCCCCCCCTCCAATCTCTTTCCATTACCTTCTCTCCTGCATAGGCGTCTATTCCATCGCCTTCTTAGCTGATCCTTTCACCTCATCACTCTCTCTCTCTCGCTCAATCTCTCTACAGGGCGTATTCAATAAATGACTCCAGCATCTCCGGGATGCTGCGTTCACCTATACGTGAGGTCCAGCCATGCATCAAACCGCGGCGCCATCTCTGTAAGAAGAAGAGTCAGGCAGAGGGGCCTGACTTCTTTCTCCGGCTAAAGTATATAGCCGAGCCAAGCCCGCTGGTAAAGCGGGCTAAATTGCTCAGCGCACCCTGCGTATACAGCCTATGTAAAGGAGAAGCCTGCACGTGCGTATACACAGACGTGCTTTATTTATATGCGCCGAAATTCAGAAAATACTGGCGCCGGTGTCGACCCACCAAACGACCCACATGAGCAGCTCGTTGCATTGCAAGCCTTTTTACGCGCATGCTCGTAAGGTCGTCTGAACGTCGTCTGCTATAGTCTTGTCTGCATAGCCCCCTAAGCCTCCCCTACCCCGCCCTTCTTCTTTTTCTCCTGAGCGTCCAGGTATGTTTACCTGTACTGAGGTACACTTTCGCCCTGACTCTCCATTTTCTCGGTCTACCGCATTTAGTCACCCAAAAAGGCGCACCTTTTTTTGAACATGGGTTTCACGTGTGAGCCTTATGGCTGACCTGCTAACGCAAAAACTTACTCTCGGCTCGTTAAGCATCTATCCATTAATAACACCACTGACTTCACACTTCCTGTGCCCACATTCTGTCCTTGGTGATGTGATTGAATAAGTTTTCCTTCTTTAAAAAAAAATTACCGAGTCGGGCTACCTTGTCAATGCAACCAATTGAATTTACTGCTCATGGGCATGTGGTGATTCCTCCTCTGAAAAACTTTTTTGGCTAGGCCCCTGAACTTGAGCTTTAAACTTCATTTTCGTATCCGTATACGAAGTACAGATGACAGCGCAGACAACCAAAAGCCACAAAACGGCTTCTAGTCCTGTGTCCTTATAACGCCCCTGCTTGCTTGGTGAGTGAGAGTGCTGTAGGCGCATACATACGGTATATGCGCGCCTCGGAGCCTCCTACCGCCTTATTCGCGATGGATGCGTCGGTAGGAAATCCAGGTTGTGTTTGCGCCCGGTCAATAAATCTGTCCACCCTGCGAAAGCGTGTCCGTGTGCCTCGCGTGGCCTACGCTATGCAATGTGGAAGAGAGCAAACGGGCATGCGGGTACGGGTTAAAGAAGAGGAGAAAGAAAAAAAAGATTGCCGCAGGTGACTCGGACGCTGCCGAGACTGCAGGCGTGTTGGCCCACTCGCCCATATTTACTTGGAATCGAGTCCGCCTTTTGCTGACGTCGTGTTTGCTCAAGCTCGCAAGGTTTACATCTTGCGTCCCAATGGCCGAGTGTCGCGCGCCTGGTGGCACTAAATCACGCTCGCTTCGAGACCGTGCGTGAGCCTTAAATTGGAAAGATAAAGAATTAAAAAAGGACAGCCGAAACGAAACAGAGTGGGTGTATAGAACTTACATGCCTTCCCACGACGCAGCGTAACACCGTTCCCCCTCGAGAAATTACTCATCTGTAAAAATGCGTAAATTGCGCGACCATTAAATGAGCTCAGAATAAAATAAGAGGGAGTATCGCTGCAGCTCGAAGTGATTCGTCTCTTGTTTTGTCGCTCCTCTATGTAGCGCGTGACAAAGTTCGTTGTTGTCGTCGTACTCTTCACGAGCAGCCACGATGACGTAACTTTGTACGCTGTCCATCGCTGGCGTCTTGCAATTTGCTTAGTTTTTTTTTACATTCTCGTGCTATAGTGTTTCAATTTTGGCAACCACCGTAGATAGATAGATAGATAGATAGATAGATAGATAGATAGATAGATAGATAGATAGATAGATAGATAGATAGATAGATAGATAGATAGATAGATAGATAGATAGATAGATAGATAGATAGATAGATAGATAGATAGTGTGTGTGTGTGTGTGTGTGTGTGTGTGTGTGTGTGTGTGTGTGTACATACGACGCACATACGATGGAATACGTCCTATGAGTGTTCAATACGATGTTGGTGTAAACGCGTCTGATTGGTGGAACGGCTATACGGAGCACCATGTGATTCCTGACGAGAACCTAGTGAGACAAAGCTACAGAGGGGGCAAAAGTTCTAAACATTAACGAGCGTGGCTTATAGATACAATTTGCAACAAAGAAGAAGAGTTGAAGTTCATCAGCAATGCATTCACCTCCCTCGATTTGCTTCTGTGTTCCAGCCGCGTGGATTTTATGAGGAGGTTTTTAGTCAGAGAAAAACAAACGAAGAAAACGAAAAATGAGGCGGAACAGTGCAACGTTAAAGAATCGTGCACAACTCCCTAATCTATGCCAAAAAGAAGAAAGGACACACGTAACTCCGTAATTTCGCGTCATAGCAGATACTTCATCGACATCGCGGGCCAAATTTGCTCCGGTTGTTCGAGTTACGCCGTTTAAGCTTCGTCGTCCATTCCCCCGCTTCCGCTCGCGCCGCAAGTAGCACTGCTAATCACTCCACAGCTGAACGGCAATCTTCGCAATTTTCTTAATGTCCCGAAACTCTCTCTCTCTCTCTCTCCCGTTCACTTATACAAACAGCGCTATAAATTTCTTCGTCTTCGTGAAGGTGCGCAAGGCCTACAGCCTGTACGTCAGAAGGGAGGGTACGAAAACAACCACAGGTAACAACATGCAGCATGCAGGAGCCGGCCGTGTTTTGGTCGCACACCCCTCAACGCCGCCACCGCCGGTGCTCTGATATATAGGAGGCATAATGAGCTTCCTATCTTTCCGTTGGGCGGGACACGACGCTGCCGACTGCATGCACCTCGGTTTGTACGAAGTGTGCCTCTGCTCTCCCTGTTTCCGAGAGAAGGGTCGCGCAGCAGAAGCAGCATGCCGGCAGCGCGCGTTTTGTAACTGGGCGGGCGGGCGTCGCCATTAACCCAGATACTGGTGGCGCCCTCTGCGGTGCAGGCAAGGCAGCCCGCCAACCCGCTGTGCGAGCACGCGTGCACTGCCGCCGCGGCGGTGGGAGCTGCGGCCACTTACAGAGCGGAGAAAGTGGTCGGGCTGCGGCTACGACTGCTGCTGGCACACGTTTCGTTCTCGAGCTCGCCGGCAGAAGGCACGCATTCTACGCATTCTGTGCCTGCTTCTGCCCCGGGTTTATTAAGTGTGAATACACTTTATAAGCGACCCCAAACCATCCACCGCCGTCGGCGGCGTCCGCAGTCTTCTCTCTATCTTTAAAAGAAAGAGGACTTGGCGGTACGCAGCGCGACGCTCTACCGAATAAGCCACGGGCGCGACGCTGATATCGGTGTCAGTAACGCGCCTTATACCCCCTCTCCCTTCGCTCGCTGCAGCTGCGCGCGCACCCCTCTCTCGCGCGCGCCCGCCTTCTCTCTCAGTCTCCCGTCGAGAGCGGGTCGTGAGGGGGAGTAAAGTTAAAATCCGTTGGCATTCGCCAGTGAGTTAACGTAAGTTCCCCCGTGTGATCAAATTGTGATTCCCAGGAACCATTACACCATAAAGGCACCATAGTGTGATTAATAAATATAATAGTGCGAATTAATAAATACCCCTCATAGCATCACCCCGTGTATTCGCACTTAACCATGTTCACTCTTGGGCAAATGCTTGTGAGTTTTTTCCGGGTGATCATTATGATCGTGATGATTTGTTTATGGAGCTTACCCTCGTATTCTAGAACGTCCCTTCACTCAACGCTTCACCCTCACTTGAGAAAGCCGATGGGAGCACCGTCTCTAGTCACGGAGAGTCACTGCGTATCGGCGATGATCTGCTGCGATTCTTGAGTAGCGCAGCGTCATGTTCAACCGCGCGGTGGCGCAGTGCTCAACTCTGTCAAGTGAAGGGTGGAAGTCGAGTGGAGGAGCGTTTGTGAATACGGGGGTTAGTCTTCCGAAGCAAGCCTCAGGCTATGAAACGCGGCGTTGTCGAGGGCTCCGGATAATTTGGCCATCTCATGGGGTTCTTTTGCATGCATGCGCTGATATTGCACAGTGCACAGGCCTCTAGAATATCGCATCCATCAAAATGCGGCCGCCGAGGCTGGCATAGAACCCGCGCTCTGCTTAGCCAAGGAGTGGTGTGGGGATTCGCGTTCAGGAATATTGTTTTATCTTACTTTTGCATGCCCAACTGTATACACGCACAAACGCAAACACACATGCGAACACGCACAAATGATGCTTGAAGCCCCCGATTCCCGAAAGAAATTTCTGGGTGCCACTGAGCCCGCTTCTTTCCGGTCAGCAAGCGAGCACCGTATAACCACTGGGCCATGACGGCGGCCTGGTGATGATGACAATGACATGTAGTGTATTAATTATGACGCTTGGGTCACGCCTCGCCGAAGAAAGTCAAAGTCATTGTCATGTGATATCGCTGGTGCAATGGATTGTACTGGCTCACGTGACGTGGCTACATACGGCTGTAAGGAGAGCACACATATACGAGGCGAGCTTATAACTCACATTAAGCAACGAAAAGAAGAGGGAATGTATGGCTGCTACAGCCGCACACCGATAAGGAACTGAGACAGAAATGACAAGCTACGTGCAGTCTTTTACCACATCGAGGAACGCAAGTCGAAAGAAAAGGTCATCTATCTATCGATGTGCCTGTTATTCTGTGAAATCTTGCCCCCTTTCCCCACTTTCCTCCTTCTGAATTCGTTACAATGTGTAGCATTCAAACGAATATGTATGCGTACTTGAATTAGTTAGTCACGTATTTTACTCTTCAACCAATTATTTCTCTCTCGCTCTCTTCATCTCTCTCTCTCTCTCTCTCTCTCACGTACGCCAATAACGTCGTCCTTGGTAGTCTTTCCCGTCTGTTTCATCGCAAAGACTGTTCGTTTTCATACTCAAGGAATGTTGCTTTTGGTTACGTAATGTGCCCCCCCCCCCCCTCCCCTCCCTTTCTTTTTCACCCTTACATCGACAAATGCCGAGAAACGTACTCGTGCGTATATAGTCTGTCATTGCGCATTCCACGTGGAACATTAGGAGTTAAGTAGAGGCAGCGCCGTAGTAATGGAGAGGAGAGGAATTTTAATGGCCGAGCTATTTCACTGGAGCGCACAGGAAGCTTTAAGCACGCCTGCATTTGGCAGAGTTCTCCGAAATCTGCAAAGACATGTCCTAAGCAAAGGACAGAGTTGATTTAGCCGGTTGTTTTTGCTGTAACGATACACTAACAAGGAAAAAAAAAGAGTTTTCACAAGGAGGAGGAATAAATGAGGAAGGACAGGGAGGTTTTCACAAGCTCGTGAGAACAGCTATATGAGGAGAGCTTACCTTATAAAATACGAGACGAGCTTTGGCTACACATGTAGCCCTGTAAACACCTCCGCGTCAAGTTCGTGGATGACAGTTGCTAATTAGAGGCACGACGCAAAGAAATGGGAACGAACAGAGTGATAGTGCGTGATTGTGTGTGTGGTGAAGGTAGTTAAAAGTAAATAACACGTAAAGGAGGATAGTTTTCGGATCAAGGCTCCGAAACTAATAATAGTGGGCAAGACGTGTTTTTAAACGCATCCCCGCTTGGGCAAGCACTACATCATACCTTACCTTTTAGGGCGTGCATACACCTACGGCATACTTCGCGCTCGGAGACCTTGCACGATCTGCCCTGTTATGCCAGGAGAAAAAGCAAACACAGAACTTCGGATCAAAGTTCGGCGATGTTTACGGGCGCTTAGTCGTTCCGACCGAGTAGACGCGCGTGCTAACCCAATATCTTATCTACATTTATTCTGGGTCCCGGCTTCAGGCTGACTACCGAACGAACTTGTTTTTCATTACGAAAGCGAATGGGCTTGATGAGTCGGACGTTAATTTGCGGCCGCTCCAAACTTTTCTTTCCTTCATTCCTTTTCTGCTGTTTTTTTTTAATTTTCCTGGTACTTGCATTTCGGCGCGGCAGATGCGAGGAGCAAGGTCACGTTATGCGTATAGCGTATAATCATTAGCGAAAGCGGAAGCTCGCGAGGTGCAAATTAAAAAAAAAAAAGGAGAGAGAGAGGAGCACACCGTCCGCAGCCCGGATAGTGTTGCGCGAGCGGGCGCCTTGGTGGTCGCACCGACGACCTTGACACCGCGTGCGCCAACACCTTTCGCTTTCTATACAAAAAGGCGCACTGTTGCGCCACCGCCGCTTAGCTACAGCGTCACGGGAGGATGCGATGAAAACACACGCCTCGGCGGTGGTGGTGGCGACGCCGACGCCTGGCTGCCGTGCTTGCTCTTCGCCGCCGTAAGCATACGTCGGACGTGAGAGCACACGCCCACGCGTTCGCCCACAGCTGCTGCACCTCTCCTTGCGGTCGTTGTAGAACTTCCGCCCAGTTTCTTGTAGAGAGAGAGAACCTTTACTCAGTCGATATTACTGTTCTCGGATATTTGTCGAGTTTGCGGATGCATCAACACCGGCGAGTAAAGAGCAAACCTCATAAGCGCGAAAATGCACGCGACAGCGACGAGCGACGAAACAGGGCGTTCGCGCGACGTGTCGCGTGCTCGTTCTCGCGCGATCGCTCGGTTCTCCAGATTTGGAAACCGTCGCTCATCGCCCGGAAGTGCTGGGCTCAAGCAGCCAATAGCGAAAAACCGGAAAAGACAAGGACTACGTAGGTGCACGTGACCCTGCCCGAGTCACGTATGCGCAACAAGAAATAACGCAATGTTTATTAAGCATGCGCATATAAAAAAAAGTGCTGCAAGGCACTCATAAACACTTTCCGTTCCATTATACAACAATATATTTTATTTTTAAATTGCATACCGTTCACTACGCGGTTTTCTTGGTGCGAGTAGACGGCCTCATGCCAGCAACAGTGGCCATTCACGCTCGCCGAAGCCTTCGCGTGAATGGGGTTTGCCTGCGCTAGCGACTGATCACGCGAAGACGATCTACGTCGCATCGCTCGTCGCTGTCGCGGTCATTTTCGCGCTTATGAGGTTTGGGCTAAAAGGTCGAACGGGGAATGTACTACCTGCAGCCAGCGTTGAGACAAGTGGACTCGTCTTCGTCAAGGTGGCATCGAAGTCCATCTTGTCGAGACGTTGACGGCACTCCATGTTCAACAATAGCTGCTTACTGCAAGTGTCCACCCAGCCATGACGCTGTCTGGTTCGGTCTAATCAATAAATACCCTACTCCCCCCCCCCCCTTTTTTTTTTGCTTAGCTCTTCGTGTATTACGAACAATACTTTCTGAAGACGTAGCTTTGCTTAGCGAAATTCGGGGAAGTTTTAACATGGTGTCGTAAGCAAAATTTGCAGACCAACAAATAATTTCTGCTGAGCTTCCTAAATTATCAGTAATGCTCCTGCGTTGTTGTTATCAAGTTCATATTTTTCTGCAGTTTCGGTCGAGTACCACACTTGTTAAGTGTGACCGTCCTTAGTAACGTAAGCTGCAGACTGTCTACAGTATCTATAATAGTATAGAATGGGCCCGTGGAGGTACATTTCGTAACGCGCGCAGGGCCAGGCTGCAGTTGTTCCCGCCGAATGCATATTTAGGTAAAACAAAAAAAATATTTATTGTACTATCGCCATGCCTTTCACCGAGATCACATTCATATTCATCATGCAAACCTGCGTCCCGTGATGTATTTTAGCAGCAACTAGGTACTAACACCTGCGCAAGCAATGAAGAATGCGGGAAACGTTCGCATTGACGTCGGGTATACACCATCCACACCGCACCCGCCTCTGATATGCAACGCCGACCAGCCTCTTCCGGGTGCCCAGAATGAATGGACGTGCTTTCTTGCGGGGCTCTTCTTGATAGATCCGACCTTGATTAGTCGTGCAAACTCGCTCATCTTTCACGTAGCTGTGCGTGCGCTCGTCAGTGGTGTTTGCCGGTGCGAGTAAAGAAGCTATAGCGCTTTCTCTTGCTTTCGGCTCTTCGATCTTGGTGGGCGTGAACCTAAACTAGCCCTCGTCTCGTGCCCTTATGTGCCCGCTATCCGCGGCGTTTATATGCTTCGCTACCTTGAACACTCGTATACGCGAGAGCACTCATCATCAAAGGCGCCCCCTCGCGGAGTATACCTTCAACCCTTTCACTCGGATGGTCGTGAGAGTTCAAGGTACGTTCGTTGGGGGTTGGCATGTTAAGCGGCCTTCAGAGTTGACCTTCATTATCTGACCAATTCATCACTTTCGGTGAGCTCCGTTCAAGGGCGCCGAATGCTTCCTTGATACACAAGCAGTTCGTCAGTGGTCGAGGGGGGAGGCAGATGCTTATGGGTCTTTCTTTCGTGCTGATTATCCTTACACCGGAAGGAGATTGCTTCGATCTGTTTCGAGATAGCGCAGAAACATCGCTGTTCTCATTAGCCGTAGGGGCACTTCATTTGGAAGGACTTGATTTGGGAAGAATCACGCGAGCAACGTTTCTTGGCAACTTACCTGTTTACTTGTTTTGTTAAGCGTGTATTTTGCACTGCTTCGAAGGGGATGAGCGGGGTGTGCAATAACATCGAGCTGCGCGAAGCAAATTTAACAGAGATTCTTAAGAGACGTTTACATGTGAGTATACATATAGTATACTATACACGGCTGCAGGGAACGCGCGCATTTACATTTAACAAAGGCATGATTTCTCGAACGCCTAATTTAAAGACGAATTTCCTCACTCGCTTGTCTGGAATTTATCAATCTATTCATCACTCTATATATACACCTAAAACAGCATGTCAGCAGTCGCATGTTTTCCGGCAAGAAGCTACTACTCGCTACCAAGTGCTTAACTCTCGGCATTGAAGAAGCCGTAGCACTCCACTTGCTGAACGTTTTCTATAGCCGAACTTTATTAGTACATCACGAGAAAAAAAAAGAAGGTAAGGTTACCTATACGTTTGTTGAAGTACCCTTTCTTTTAAAAGTAGCCTTACAAGGTGAAGCTACTTGGTACATCTATTTACATTACATCAACCGAAACAATGATACTGCCAATCTGCCCATATCAGGCATAGTTTCCAGACGGTGAGACGCAGCTTTCGTGGGTACAGTGCAGTCCGAACTCCGATCCTCATTCGTGCTCAAATCCACGAGTACACACGTACTTCGATTCGTTTCTCTCGACTGGCCGGTCCCTATAAGCGCGTATACACGGTATCTGATTTAAGGGGGAAAAAATAAACGAAACGAAAATCTCTTATTCTTGTACAGCCCGAACACCCAATTATGCGCGCCCGTGCGAACAATGGCAGGGAGCCGCACAAAAGATACCGCGAGCCTGCCTTAATTTATCTTTGTCTAGCTAATTTTCCAGTGCTCAGCATTTCTGGGAACGGTTGTATGATTACAGCGCGCCGCTAAATATATCCCGGTGAAACTGCGGCGGGCGCGATTGCACCGCGTATATACAAATAAGCCCTCACCTCTCCCTTTTTTTATTTTATGTACCTATCTACGTATGTAAGAGAGCTCACGCGCGTTGTTTTTTTTACTATTGTTAATAATGAAGTGTCCTTCTTCTTTTGCCTGTTTTTTTTGTCCTGGTTTGTCATTTAGCTCTTCTCCATTTGAACGCGAAAATAGCATGCATGCCCGCACATACACTCCCAGCGCATGGTCGTACGGTTGCCCAAATATCGAACACCACTGCACGAGTGGCAGTTTTTTATGTGCATCTCCGCCATACGTCTAACTTAAGTTCCAAAAAGGCTTAGGACAAGTGCATGCCCAGCAAGCACATGACAAAAAAACAATTTGTTTTGCAGCTTCGCTCCATCATATATGGCGTTGACAGACAGACAAGTCGCCGCTGAGCAGGATAGTTAGAGATTTGGGCGGCCGTATATACGTTTACGAAAACACAACCCCGCGTACTAACACATATGCCGCAATGTATAAACACAAAGCACAAGCCTAAACACACGCACATGCGTCGAAAGGTAACCCGGACAATGTATAAGGTAACGTGCACACAACGGGAGGATGCACACCGCGCCGTGCGAACAAGGAGGCAGCAATAAACAGTATAATAACCGCTCCCGCTGGCTGCCTTTGAGCCGACGAAAGCTCTTGAGAGGCGCGATGACAGAATAGGCTCCTTCCCCCCATCTCGGCATGACGCCGCCGGCGATTGCTTCGGCGACAATAACAATGCGAAGGTGACAGCGAGGATTGAAAGACGAACGAAGCAAAGTCATACATACACGCAGCGAAGAAAAGAATCTAGAGAACGTACCTGGGGATCTCGTCGTTTCAATCTTGCGCAATTCCTATATCTATCGCGACATCTCCGAGGCCCACGTTTCCCACATGCGCACGCACGCACCAACACTCCGTGTGACTCGCATGTTGATTAACATAACGGGACTCTAAGATTTCTCCGTCACTATGGCTTTCTTTGTTTTTCCATCTCCCTCTCAACACAATCTCTCTTTCTCTATAGGCAGGAAAAAAATAGGGCTTTCCAGCCAGTCGAGGGCATGGCAGGAATCGTATCCGTATGTAACATCGAAACCGAGCGTGCCCGGAATCCAAAAGAAACGCTTGGCTCAGCTTCCAGCGAGCGTCGTTGTGACGAGGCTGTTGTACGGCAAGCATGGACGCTCTGCAGCCGCTGCCCGCAAATCTTTTGTATGCCGTGTACGTCCGGACGTATATACCTCGCCATCCGAAGTCGTGGCGACTGTCGCCTTAAGAGCTGCTCGACTGTTCTCAGTGCAATCTCAGCACTATTCCGATGGATACTTTCAGTAGGAACTGCGTGCATTTTAAGTGGACTGAGGAATCGTGCAAATGAAGGAGAGCTCTAGGACCGGCTGCTGTCGATTGGAAGCTTTCGATAAGGATCCGTGCAGACGCCCTTTATATAGGGAGGCAAGGCGAATGTGTGCGTTCCTTTTTTTCTTTTGGCTTCTATATATCCTTAAGTCGACTGTTTCGTTTCTTTTTTTTAAGCCTCGGCTTATTTTTGAACGCGTGCCCGTGAATCTTGTTCGATATTGCGCTGTTTGGCGTGTTGTTTGACCTGCTACTTTATTCAGACATCCGCTGCGGTGCACTGAAGTATAATAAAAAAATTCCTGGCACTGTACGAGGAAGCTTCGATGATGGCTGTCAGCATGGAAAACCTGCTTAGGTGGGAGCACCCACCTGCGTGACGTCCGGTATTTTATTTTCTTGTGTAGTTTTGTGTATTACTACGCCTTAAGTGATGGATAGACAACTTTAACCGATGAACGTATTGTATGCAACATAAACAACGTCCAATTCTTTATACTTTGTCCTGGCACTCATTTAAGAAGCGTCTCCTGAATTTTTTTTTTTTTTAGGAGTCTGCAATCAAGAGCGTTGCCGACAGGGCGTTAATGTTGCAGTGCCAGTGCTTATAAGAAAAAAAAACATGTTAATTAACAAGAAGGCTACCACAACCACTCCCGTTTGGCGTATATCGTATAAAGGCCGCGATTCAAGTTCACTCAATGATGCTTCGAATTTTCGTACACGCAATGAGAACAGCATATATCGTCGCTTTGCCGTTGAAGTATACTGATGCATCCTAAAATGAGGCGCCATTGAATCGAGGCACCGCGAAACATTAGTATAAAATTAGAATCAAACATGTGCTTGCCTCTTTTCCTAACCTAAATTTACCCTTCTCGATAGTGACATTTCTTCAGCTGACCAAAATGACCGCTTTCTCATTTTTCTTATGTGTTAGGGAGACAACTCGTATTTCCCTTTCACTGAAAACTTGCGTTTGCGTTGCCCGTGAGGAATTGTATTCAAGAAGACAACCAACCAGCGATTTTTTTCGACGTTTTGTGCTGAATATTGTCGCTGTGTTCTGCCGACGTCAACAGTAATTACTGCGAATATTACCGTTACAAGGCCAGGATGCTTCAGTGTAGCGCCTGTTTCTTCAGCTGACCAAAATGACCGCTTTCTCATTTTTCTTATGTGTTAGGGAGACAACTCGTATTTCCCTTTCACTGAAAACTTGCGTTTGCGTTGCCCGTGAGGAATTGTATTCAAGAAGACAACCAACCAGCGATTTTTTTCGACGTTTTGTGCTGAATATTGTCGCTGTGTTCTGCCGACGTCAACAGTAATTACTGCGAATATTACCGTTACAAGGCCAGGATGCTTCAGTGTAGCGCCTGTTTCTTCGTCGCATGCGTAAACGATCTCTCTATTATGTGCGGGCGTCCGAACTCCTGACCCCGTGATGCTCTCGCCGAGTAGTGCCCCGTCGTCGGACTCCTTCGACTGTCTCCCAATCTTTTTTCTTTTCTCAATCCTTACGGGTCAGTGATTATATCCCTTTTGATCCCTCCTTATCTGCCTCGTGAGCTACTGCTGAGGTGCCGCACTTAGCTGCAGACAGTTGCGGGGCTCACTTCTCTCTTCGTTTCTCCTGTTTCAAAACCACTACCCCCTAGTCAGCCTCTTCTTCACCTCCCTGCACGAGGTGGACATTGATACGCGCCTTCAGCGTGTCACTTTTTCTACGCGTCTATCCCGAAGGCGTGAACTTTCGCCCCGGATACGCCGGCATAAGAGCCGGGCGACCGGGCTTACCCCGTCGCCATCTGCGCGCCAGGCACCGGGGCGGTCACTCTTCCTCACCCTTCCTGACTTATACACCTGCCAGCGAAGACAAAAGCCTTCTTCTTCCGAGCTTCAAGCGCTGCACTGGGTAGGCCGCCTCTCCACGCTCTCCTAAACAATGAAGAAGATGCGAAAGACTGACTGCGCGGAAGCACCGTTATGCGATGAAGAAGAAGAACTAGGTGGGCTATCTTCTTGCTCCGCGGTTGCTTGAACCGCTTAATTGCCAGAACACGGCCGGCCCGGCGCACGGAGGTAATAAGGAGGCAGCGCCTCGTAGCTGCCACCGCTCCCGTTGGCATTGTACGAGCCCGAACGCCGTGCCGGCTCATCTCTGTAAAGCGTGCTACGTTTATACGGAAGCACTTCGCTCGCTTTAACGCGGATCCGCGATGGACCAATTGACGCACTTTCGGACGCTGTATACAGCGCCGCCTCGCGTCCACGTTCTCTTTGAGGCGCTACCGGGAGAACGCAGTTTAAGGGCTGTAGGCCGCTTTGTTCTTCAAGGTCACGGGTTGGGATGCCATTGCCGCGGCCAGCAAATCAGAGCGACTAGGCGCAGTTCGTGCGACTCTGGGGCAGTGTATACGTGTGTGGCTCTGGAGCTGAGGAGGCCGAGTTCGCACGGAGAACATTATCACGAGTGCTAATCGACGTGAGTTCACGGACGTTTAAGGCGGACGCGCGCAGTAATCAACGCTGTGTGTCCTGGGTCACGCCAAGCTCTGGGTCGGACGGCTGGCGGTCAAAATAAATGTGTGTGGCGGGGCTCTGTGCGAGTCAGGGTATTCTCGCGCAGTTTCCCGTTTAGTGTCCCGCTGCGTTGGAGAGCTTGTCTTTACTGGCGGACGCATTTTTAGATGTTGTTAACTCGAAGCGAGAACGGTGTATCGCAAAAGCGTTCGTATGCAGCGTGCTGGGCATTCGGATGCTTTAAGACGAAAACGACCCTGAAAGAAATGTCAACAGGTGTGTCATATTGTGTCAAAATGCGACATTCATGAATTTGGCGTAGTGAGCTTGATCATTATAGCCATGAAAATCGAATGCTAAATTCCATCCCTCTTCTTTCTTTCGTTTTTTTTCTTCTTCATGATAGACACATTTAGCTTTCTCACCCACAGTTTCTTGCCTTCTAATTGAGATGGCAGTTATGTGGACATTATCGGCTGATTTTCGCCGTCGCCGTCATGTCCCGCATATGTATACGTATGTATATGTATCTTAAAGGCACAAAGAAAAATAAAAGAGACAAAAAAATTCTGAGGCACCCACCGAAGATTCGAACTAGTGTCCCCTCGCTCCTCTGTGCGCTGCGTTAATCAACATGGCCGTGCTTTTCATAGTATCTATTTCACTACCGACGACTAGTTACTAGACTAGTTCCACCGACGTTGAAATAGGTCCTCCGTAGTGTGTGGGAGCCGTATATCAAAGGACAACAAGCTAGCAAGCTCCTCCCACCATCCAGCTGCTTCCGGTGTCGACACTCTCACATTGCAATGCCTGTGAAAGTCTGAAGTAGACGTTTTAGTGAAGTGCATTTTGTAACTGTGTTTTTCATTACCGTCGCGGGTATCATTGATATCAACCGCCGCCTTAGAAGGAAACCGCGAACAAACACTGGTGAAAACACATTACTGACCGCGTTTACTACGTTTCGTATGGCTCCTAAATCTATTAGACTAACTTTATGTAACAGTACGATGGGTTGCTATCGCATTCATTGCTTCGGCCTTCTGCCGAAACTGCGATCTTTTGGGCCGTCACACAATGGAATGTTCACACACTAATAATTCTTGAATAAATAATCTACCTGAAGTCGATGTTTCCGCAAGGAGACGATTAGATCATCACCCTGACGATCACCTTGCTGGCAGCGTTGACTTCGACATCCACACTTCGTCGTCATCCCTTGAAACACAGACGTCGAAGAATTCATATACTTAAATTCCGACATGTTTCTCGGCAATGCACGACGTTGAGCCCGGTATTATCGGACGTCGCCGTCGTATACCTATGCATACGGGCAAACAACCTTACGCAGGAACAGCGCGGCCGGGATCCCGATCGACGGCCACTGCGTGCTCGGCTGTGCCCCATTGTTTGGGGGTACGTCTCTCGCTCAGCATGCAACCCCGCGCTTAGCGTCGTCGCGTCCTTGGACCAAGCACGCGCTCTTAATCGCCGACTATGTTCGTTGCTCATTTGTCTCTGTTTTGTTCAGTTTCATGTACCTTCACGAACGAAGGTATTTCGCACAGTGGCTGTGCGTATATGCGACGGGTGCTTAGGTGATCTCGAATTGAGATACCGTGTAGGGCTGTAGCGAAGCGCACCCTCCTTCTTACAGCCGTGCCGCGTACATGGGGCTGGGCCTCTTGCGTGTTTATACGTGTTCCCCTATACGCACGCAGTAGGAAGGAAGCGAAGGCTATCTGGGCACCCTGCGTCGGGCCCGATAATTAAAGGCAGCCCCGTTGTTACGCGCGCTCCCGTTATCGGACGTTTTAGGGCGTCCGTGTTACGTTCCTTCGTTTATTTGTATTTTTTCGCGGGCACGATCTATAGTGTCGCATCTCCCTCGCTCATGCCGGAAGAGAAAGTTGAGCTGGCAGGCTGCGATTTGCCGTCTGGTCCTTTATTACAATGTGGAATACGGTGCGTAAACGTTTAAGTAAGAGCGAAGTTATTCAACGTTGCGCAAGAGTATTTTTAATCGTCGTTCCCGCTCTCGATGTTGGCGTCTTGTTTTTCGTACGCTCTCTTAATTCACCCGCATGCTTGTGTGTTTTTTTTTTCTGTGTTCTGTTTTCGAGGAAACTGGTATGTTGTCGACGCTGGATATTTTTTCGTTATCATAGAGATATCCTTTCGTTATCACGTCGAGCGACGTTCGAAGCACATAAGTTCGCAGTGCGGAATTAAGTATGCTTCGGAACCGTGGAAGTTCAGTGAGCATTCGAAAATTACGTAGTCCTTTGGCCTAAAAAAAAGTAATTTGCGGGAATCAACTAACGGCATGCTTTTGAAGGAGGTCAGCCTCTCGAATATATTCTCGCCCCCGGAATTATTTCAGCCATAGGCGTAATAAATTGTACAGCATATAAAATAAATGCGATTGAGGACTTGCTGAATTTTGAAGCTATGGGCTTTAGAAACAGGCGTACACCTGTGCTATACACCTGCAGCAATATATTAAAGGTCGGTGGCTATATGGTTAGGTTGATGGCCACACCTGCACGACTTCTTCAGCTCTCTCGACGATCTTGGCCTGAAATTCAGGGTCGTAGCTGAGGAACGCGGCATCCCTGTGATCCAGCTGCTCAGTGTCATTTATTTATTTATGGTTTTCTGCTGAGCAAGACCACGTGACTGGAACAAGATTATTGTTTTTGCTTGCAGTGCTTCAGATGTTCACCGAGCCAGTGATAGGCTACAGGCTTGGGGAAAGTTCACAGAGTCGTCTATACAAGTCTTGTCTCTTTTTGGGGTATTTGCGCGCTGGCCGGTACGCACTCTTCTGGCTAACACGTAGTCCTGTTGTTTCTTTTCCCCCGATTGAGACTTTTTTCCTCCACTAATCCGTGCATTCGCTGCGGCCTATACAGGGCGCGCAGCGTAACACCGAACGTGGTCACAGCGGTGGTGAACGTGGTATACGCGTTCGCAGCCTTTATCGGCAGTCCTGACGTCGGCGCCAGCGGGAACGGGGGTCCCGAGGTGTTTCCTGGCCGCATTTTCACTCCTACGCCGGCGTACAACAGCTTGTGGAGAGTCATAGGATAGAAAGGAGAGCACGGGACAGGTATACGCTCTGCCCCCGCGCCACCACTGCCCTTGGCGCCAGTTGCAAACGAGTTCAGTGCTGATGCCGTGAGCCAGAAAGTTTTTCTCTTTCTCTCTCCCGAGCTCGCGTAGGACGGGTCGAGGTCGGAAAACAGCCTGACTGCTTTCTTTTTTTTTTTTTCGTTGGCCTCGGTCCGTGTTGCACGAACATTCGCAGTGCGTATGCGCGCTGAAGAAAACTTCCGCCCTGAGGGACGTGGCGTACTGTGAGCTGCGAAAGTCTTCCTTAGAAGGAAAGGACGACAGCACTTATGGATGTGCGGTAGTGCAGATTTAGTCATCAGTTTGCATGTACCCTCTAATGATTCTGCCTGTATTTTTATTTAGTGGGGTGATTTCTGACGCAGCCAGAGGGGATGGGAGTGTGTGTATGGGTGAAATCACTATCATCTGCTCTCTCTCCCCCAGAAAAAAAAAAAAAAGATGCTGGATATGCTGCTGACCGAGTGTTACGTAATATTAGAGGTTCGCCCACTTATGTGGTTCCGGTTACTCCTAGTAGCCTGCGAAAAAGAAATGTTACCACAAATCACTAGCATACAACTTATTGCTTTCTATACGTAAACCGCAACATCTGTTAAGTTCATTTTTTTTCTTGTACAACCCATGGAGTCTGTTTTCATGCTTTCGTGTGGTATGATCCTTATCAATTGCGTGGTTAATTTTCATCTCATGTATCGATCATCTCTGTCTACCCACTCGTGATACGACGGCGGAAATTTGAATATATATTTATGTATTTGGAGCACAGTGCATCCAGTCGTTAAATGAATGTCTTCTACGTGGGCCCAATATATATATATATATATATATATATATATATATATATATATATATATATATATATATATATATATATATATATATATATATATATATATATATATATATATATATATATATATATATATATACACGTTTTTTTCCAAAATCAGTACATGAACGCATATATGTCAAGACAAATATTATTAACATCCTGGAACATACAAATGCGTGGTTTTGTATGCAAATACGCAGAACTAGAATATATTTGCTCTTACGCTCTATAATAATAATAATAATAATAATAATAATAATAATAATAATAATACCGAAGATTTTCCGTCCCAAAACTAAGATATGATTACGAACGACGCCGTAGTAGATAAATTTCGACCCTTTGTTGTTCTTTAGGGTTCACTGGCATCGCTCAGTATACACGGGCCATTTCTCCCCCATCGAAATGTGACCGCCGCAGCCGGAATCGAACCCGCGACCTTGACGTCACCAGCCGAGTACCGTATAACCACAGCGCCATCGCAGTGGGCGTGAGCACATAGTATAGTTACTGCTGTGTGGTAAAATGTAATGATGAAAGAAATGATGTGAAACGGTGCTCACGTATATAGTAAAACGAGTGTTCTCTCAATGCTATGTGTTTTGTCGATCAAGAATCGTCGCCGGCTTTTACAAATCGTGAGTTATTAATGGCGTATACTGAGTCGACAATCATTTCAACTGCCACGTCATGACCTACTTTTCATTCATAACCAGCTTTCCAAGGTCCCTTAACCTAACTTTCTTAAGCCCCCCATGGAAGGTCGCCTGAACAGTCTATACATATGCTGCTTTGTGCAGAACTGTTCATATAGAAGACGAAGTCTCTCAGACCGTATATGCAACTGGCGCACATCCTTGTACTGTCGCAAGTCTTTGCAACGCCGGCTTGTTCACGATGAAATAGTAGGCAGTGACGCGCAATACTTTACGCAGCGTTTCAAAATCCAACCGTGCGATGTCTCGGGGTATAAGTTGAAGCTTGCGTTTAAACGGTACCGTTTTTTTTTTCTTACACACGGTTGCAAAAAAATGAAATGAAGCTGTGGTCAGCATTTCATCTCCTAAGAAAAGAAAACTACGGTACACTTTCTCGAAGCTTATGTCAACTACGAAAGCAGCCAGTATTTAGAAAGAAACCGTCGGTATAAGCGCTGAATCATCGGAGCAAGGCATCCGCGTTCCCTTCTCGCAACGTCTTCACTAATAAGAGTCCCGCTTTCGGGAGAACGATGTGTAATAAAAAAAAAAGCAAGCAATGCAGCCGCTAACTGCAGCTACGCAAAAGACCCAATCTGCGTGGGACGCCTCTCGCGTCGCACGTGTGCTGTAGCGCCGCAGCTTTCCGCACACGACTTCTTACTTATACATTGGCTGCCGGTTTCACAACGATGGTTGGTCACATCACTATACCGTGCGCGTCGTGCACACTTAGCGGCCCACGTCGACATTGCATCGTCTCCTTCATCGTCAGCTTCTCATATCCGCCTCACTCTTCTTTTTCACATCCGAACGTTCGCAATGCTTAAAAGAGTTTCTTTCTTTTTTCTTTCTGCAATGGTGTTTGCGTAAGGCGCGAAATGTGTCCCGATGGCGTCAATAGGAATCTCCGCGTCAGTCGCATGCTGTCCTGAGTATTGCCTAAGCTCAAGTGTCTCGCCGTTTCGGGTGGTGGTCTAAGCGAAGTATACCGCATATACCGGCGTCCTCTGGTCTCCTTTCTCTCTCCCTCTCTTTCGATGGGGCGTGGCTAGCGATGCATGTGATCCGTCCCTTGTCGCTCGTCAAGCGGGGTCAACTCCTCGTGGCATTGGGCCAACATCTGTTTGGTGGCGAGAATGGCGTGACATCACGGCTAAACTTAGAAATTCATCTGCAGCTGTTCGCTTATGTATCTATATGCAGATGCCTTTCTGCTACCGTTCCGCCCTTACGTGTCTTTAGATTTTGCCTACTGCTTCTGCGTACGTATATACATTTCAAGGCGTCGTCGCGGAGCGAAGTTCAGTTCGTATCATCGCGTGATGAGGCGCGGTCGTGCGTTTGAGCCGTCGCGATGCTCGATGTCGTTGGCAAGTCGCGGTGACAGCTGGACAGTCCTCGTCGTGTCCAGCGCCGTCGACATGCCCGTCGACGTTTTCGCCGCGCGACGAATGCTTCGGACGGTCGTAGCGGGTGTCAGTTTTGGCAGCCAGCCGCTTCCTTGACATGCGCGTTGCAGCGCGCCGTTTGAGTGTCGCAACATCTATATGCCTCCTTAGCAGGTGTTGGGATAAATGATTACGTCGAAGCGAGTAGCAGAACAGCAACCTGCGTACACCTATAGCGCGACTGCTGTGCGCGGATTTTGTGAGAGCTTTGCGGCGTGCCGATGTTTTCTCGAAAGTCGGTGTATACTCTGCAGTTCGATTGATATGATTGATATGTGGGGTTTAACGTCCCAAAACCACTATATGATCATGATAGACGCCATAGTGGAGGGCTCCGGAAATTTAGACCACCTGGGGTTCTTTAACGTGCACCCAAATCTGAGCACAGGGGCGTATACAACATTTCCGCCTCCATCGAAAATGCAGCCGCCGCAGCCGGGATTCGAACCCGCGACCTGCGGGTTAGCAGCCGAGTGCCTTAGCCACTAGACCACCGCGGCGGGGCTACGCTGAAGTTCGTCGTCTGGGTGTGATATGCGAGAAATGCGGTGCCTTGGTGTTTTACGCGCGTTGCGTAGTTTTCGAATGCGTTGTGTAGTTTTCGATGCAGTGAGCGAGCTCCCTGTTTACAAGCGCATCTTTACATATGCGCATAGTTGCCGGGAAAACGTGGATAAGAACTAACACACGAGGACTTGTCCCTGTTGTCGAGCCGCACCGTTTTACTTCATGAGGGAATCACGCTAACGATGAGGTCGCATTCAAACCATTCTAAGTCTCTATCTCCCGCTGCAACCACGAGTCACGAGAGAATTAGAGAGGAGAGAGATGAAAGTGAGAACCGGGTCAGTTAACCAAGTGCGTGCTCGGTTGACTACTCTCAGGCAACGGTATAAAGAAGTGCGATGTAATCCATGTATGTTATGTATGGTAAGTCAGACTATACACTATAGGTTAAGAAATTTTTTGTACTCTTCTTTTTTCTTTTTTTGTTCCTTTTACAGCGTGGCATCTATACGTTCGTACTATATAAGCCATAAAAAGCTTGCGCATTACTCAACGAAAAATTACCAAAATTTGTTGACGTAGAAAAAAAAACGACCTAACAGATACAATGGCACCGTTTATGCCCTTGCTTTTAAACTGTTAAACTTCACTTGACTTAAATTCTTTTAAACATTCTCGCGCTTTCTGGTATGCAGAAGCTGCCGAGCCAAGCAACCCGTGTTCCACTCTTACCCGGTACCACGTCATGCGTATACCCGGTACCAGAATACCCGGTACCACGTCGTGCGTGGCACTGCGCGTGATACGATATATAGCGTGCACCCTCACCGCCAGCGCCGTATCGTCTAATTGACGACAAATTAGTCAGATGCCCCTCGACGACTGGCCCGTCGATAAAGTTCTTTCCGAGTCGCGCATTGAGATCGTGCCGGGCGCGCCACCCGATCCCACGTCGAATTCACTCGGCGAGCCCGTCGAACGAGCTTCCCATCCATGCATCGACAGCAACGGGCGAGGCAGAGCGTTCTTTTCATATACCTCGTCCGGAACTCGTCAGCTCATCAACGGTACTCTTGTGTGTGTTCGATCGCTATTGCGCCACCAATTCGTGTATGCGCGCACGTGGACTGATTGCCACTCACGCGCCCGATGTTTGCGCAAAGCAGCGGCCACCCTTCGCCGAAACTGAGTACGAAGCGAGACGAGGAAGGCGAGAGCAATCACAGACTTCATGGGTGGTCTCGCCGGAAGGCACCACACTTCCTCCGTCTGGTTCCCAGCACTGCGAGAAAAATCTGCACGCCCGCGCTACGCCCTACACTACTCGAGGAATGCGGAGGAATCCGTGCGAACCGTGTGTGCGCGAGGGGCCGAATCGAAGCTGCCATCCGCGACACTCCATCCGGCTCGCGATTTGCACGTAAAGCTGCACGTATACATAGTCACGCCGCGTAGTGGTATGCACGCGCGTACTACTTGGGAATACGTGAAGCGTCGTCTCGGGGGTGATATCTGTTATTAAATACGTGCAGTTAAATCACGATGCTCGGCATACATGATAAACCACCCGGGTTATCCAGCGGCAAAAAAAAAAAAAGCGCTTACGAACTGAAAACTTTGTGAATTTGGCGTCTGTACTTACAGCCCCCGTGCCTGTGAAACCACCAACCTTTAGGGCTCTTTTGATTGATTGATTGATTGATTGATTGATTGATTGATTTGTTGGGTTTAACGTCCCAAAACCAGCATATGATTATTTTCCACTACCTGGGGTTCTTTAACGTGCGCCCAAATCTGAGCACGCTCGCTTTGGTGCTCTTTTTCTCTAGAGTATATCACTTCGATGGTTTCCGAAGTGGTAATAATGTCTGCCGTTTTACGTGCCCAAACCGCGACATAAACGTGAGGCACACCGTATAGTGGAGGGCCCCAGAAAGTTTCGACCAGCTGGCATTCTTTAACGTGCACTGAAATCACACTGTGCACGGGCCTCTATCCGTATAGCCTCCATCGAAATCTGACTGCAATGACCTGGAATAAACCCACGAGTTTCGGGCTAGAAGCTGAGTACCGTTATATGCCACCAGGGCGAGTGGCTTTTCAAAGCAGAATTAAATTATGTATATATGGCGCTGGTAATATGTTGTTGTTATAGTCTCTTCGTCAGGATTCAACTTATATCCGAAGTTTTTCCATTCAATGTCTCTGTCAAAACCGTTCCCGGCTGTTCAATTTTGGTGCAGCTTTCACAGCTGCGCATGCTGTTGAGCGAAGGTGGACCGTGAGTACATATGTTACATACACATACGAAGCTGACGGGTAAGTGCAAAGCAGAAAGGAGCGATTCTTCTCAGTTTCCGTTTGATCTAGAATAGAAAAAGAAAGAGAGGCCATGTTTAGCAAAGGAGGTAAATAAAAGAAAAGGAATCGAAGGGAAATGCATTGCGGAGTTCATTAGCAGAGACCGTTCACCCCTGCAGGTCGCGAGGCGATGATCCCGTGGGTAACAAACAGCGGCAGCAGTAGCAGATGGTCTTCTCCGACGCGGTGGTTGCAACAACCGCGCGGAAGAAGGGAATCCGCGTACGCGCGCAATCCACGGCCGCGTCGAATTACGATCCATCAAGACGGAGACGCGGCGCGCCACCATCAGAGCTGCTGCGCCACGCCGACGGACGCAGCCGCTGGACGACGTGAGAGCGGCGGCCTGCAGCTGCATGGGAAGCGTGCCCGGATGGCTACACCATCACAAGCGTCGGCACCGGCCGCGGCGGTACTTCAAGCTATCTTCAAGCTACCCCTCTCTCTTTCTCTTCAGCTATGAGTGAGGAGAGATCGCTCACTGCTGATGGAAAGGAAGGCCCGAGTTGAGATTGACGTTGTGTGTAAGCCTGTGTTCACTCGTACACGTGATGCATGCGTTGTCCGAGCCTCCTTTTGTTTTTCTCTTTCCCGAGAGTGATCGCAGTTTCGCGTTTCTCGAGAATAGAGACTAGGGGCGAGCTTCCGTTTGAGTCGACGCAAAGGAAATACATGGCTTCCCACCCTGCTTCATTATTGGCATCATCGACGGACCGTTTCGAATGATTGATTGATTTGTGGGGTTTAACGTCCCAAAACCACCATATGATTATGAGAGACGCCGTAGTGGAGGGCTCTGGAAATTTTGACCACCTGGGGTTCTTTAACGTCCACCCAAATCTGAGCACACGGGCCTCGACATTTCCGCCTCCATCGGAAATGCAGCCGCTGCAGCCGGGATTTGAACCTGCGACCTGCGGGTCAGCAGCCGAGTACCTTAGCCACTAGACCACCGCGGCGGGGCCCGTTTCGAATGAGGAACGACTCGGCCTGCAGGATCGCTTGTTCTGCAAGTGAAGATCCTTTTGCCTCGATCATCGTGGGAACTATTTGTGTTCTTTCGGTTGGTGCGACTGACGACAGTGAAGAAAATCATTTACTTGTGTTCTTATGTGAAGCAATTAGAAAGCCGATGTCGATCTTCGCACTCCGTTCTTGAACAAATATTATTGTCTTGATGTATACGACGGGTGGTTAGGTACTCTATCGAAAATGGGGTCAATGGCAGGGATGGGTGGAAGGGTGACGCAGCACTTTGTCATCCTCTCACGTCATCTGTCATTGCGTCCCCCCCCTTCTCAGTATAGAACGGCAGTGCATGCGGGTGTTAAAACTATCAGTGAGGCTCCTAGTGAACTTGCCTCGTTAATTTTCCCAACAGTGCATGACTTTCGCTCGTATATTTGTGTCTCCCATGCCCCTGCGACTACCCACGATTCCGGCTACGTGCGCCATTGAGTATAGCACGAACGTCGCGGTCAGTGATGCGCTTATTTGTTTGCGGCTTTGGTACTCAACAAAACAAAACAAAACAAAACAAAACAAAACGAGAGAATAGTCCACAGCCGGAAACTCCGTCAATGTATACAATTTTACTTCGATATATAGGCCCATCTGGAGCAAACCTGCAATTTGTGACGAATGGCTGTGCGAAATCTTCTCACTAACCATTTGTCTCGTCGTTTCCTCTGAGCTCCCTTGTCGTTTGCGTGGGCAGTGAAAGCTCAACTCAAACGAGCACGGTGGCTTCCCACGATCTTTCCTAACAGCGGCTCTTTAGCAAGGGGCAGTACGAACGCAAGCAAGGACCAAAAAAGAAAAAAAAAGAAGCTCTAGCCCGTGTGTGTACATACAAAAAGTCTGGCACACTTCCAGACCGTGACCTTGCCTTTGAAAGAAGGGCGGCTGCCAAGGCCGAAGAGGTCCGCGGTTCAAGTCGTGCTTGCTTTCGTTTCTGACAGCGCTCGAACGCGCAACAAAAGGTTTCAGCAAACACGCGGAGGCTCCGGCAGCGTTGTGGTTAGAAACTGCGTGCCCTTGCAGTTCGTGATTTTCTCGAACGCGTTGATTTTCTTGGGGAGGCGGGGGTAGTATGCCCAGGTCGTCAAGTCCACATGGCCGGTATGGTTCTTACTTCACTAACGCTGGCGAAAGCATCCACTCTCCTTCATGTGAGGACACAGTAGCCAGAAAGGGTATATGGGAAGCGCCATATAGGCGACGTGCTCTATAGCATGGGCGTTGGCCGTGTGACCTGGGACGTACCGCCCGAATCTGGCGATGGCTCGTCATCAAGGGCACCATTCTTTTACAGGGGTGGAGTCGCGCCCGCGCACGAGAGAAAAAAAAAGTCCTCGCGTGTCCCTAAGACCATTTCGTGGACGTTGTCTTCGCGCTTTTCGCGCAGGAGCATCAACTACACACGGAACAACGGGCCGGCTTGACTCGGTGCGACTGTGCCAGTTCTTCCGATGCCTTCCGGTTGACAGGGTTCGTGGGCCTGGCGTCGTTTCGCGCCCCCTTTTGTTCACCGAAGACGCCGGGCTGTCTATGTAGTTGTGCGCACGCTTTAGAAAGGAAAAGAAGGAGGTGTATGCTGGGTGAAAAAATAAAGCGAGATAAAAAAGTTCGGTCAGCTGAGAACAATTGGACGAGAGGGACATCGCGTCTCCAGTCACGAAGTCGTGTTGTTCTATAAAAGAAAAAAAACGAGAGAAAGATACGTAAATAAGATTGAGACGGGACCAACGTCGACCCGATTGGTCTTTCGTCATCCTGGCACTCCCTCATATTTTATTTCTTCGTCCGCCACACAAGGCAGTAGGCTATAGTGGCCTGTGGGCGAGCCTAAAACGTGTCTCTTGTGGGATCGGCTCCGGTGACCGGATTCTTGCAGGCATCGCTCCCGTACCAGTTGTTTGGAAGGATGGAAATATCTTTATTTATACGTCCTGTACATGGTGTATAGCCACCTGCCTGGCTAATCCCACGTTGGGATTGGGAGGTCAAGCCTCCTAGCCCTGTCATGGGCGTACTGGACCGCCAGGACTTGGGGGTTCTTTGTTTTATTGAGACAGCGCAGTCCGCCAAAGCTTCTCATAAACAGAGGCGAAGTCCAAAAGACAGCTTAACTAACCCAGGTATGGTCAGCTGGAGCGCATATACGCTGCGTGTCATTTGAATAAATGTCACTGTCACGATGTCACGTGCAGTGCATGGATGGCTTTCACTACTGAAGACCACCCCCCCCCCCCGCACGCGCGCCCCTTTAGCTCCGAGAAAACAATAGCTCTTGCGCGTATTGCTCTACGCCTTTCCTATTAACATGCGCATACACATAGGTAGTCCACAGAGGAATTAACGTGGCCCGCACCCTCTCAATAACCGAAGACTTCGTTTTCCGGCGCCACTGACATCGCTAATCCATCAACCGAGGGGCACAACTAATCCCCGAACGACAGGAGCAACCCGGTCAAACGGCTCGCTCGGTCACATCCAAGGACGCATTAGCAAGCGCGTATACACGAACATCGATTCAAAGGCCCCCGGCCCATCGCATGTCGTTCAAGCAAGCGCGAGGCGTCGGTGGCCATCTCACCCTGTCCGGCGGATTCCAAACTGGCTCAAGTAGTTGATCCCCTGAATGCGGTTGCTAATTCTACCGGCAGGCTAATTCAACGCGCAGCCGTCGTGACGCAAGGCAGCCACCGACCTTTCACGGGATTCGCTCGCAGGATTTCAAGCAGGACGGTTGTGCCCTCGCGATCTCCGACTTCAGCGTAGCTCCCGCCGACTGGTTCGCCCTCCGCGGTCTCCTGACGCCGTGTAGCTCTCGCATTGTGGCACCCCGCCCTTGGACTGCTTCGACCGGATCCCCACTTTCCTATCTCCTTCTTTTTTCCTCTCGTTGGCTGTCTTCTTCTGCTTCTACTTTCCTTCTATTCTTTTTATCCCTCCTTCTCCCCACCCCTATAAGGCACTGCGCCGTGTCGCCTGAAGGCAGACAGAAATTAGGTGCCTTTTTCCTCTTCGCTCTCTCCTTTCTCTTTCCTCTCTTCGCTCAAGTCTATTATCCCCCATTCCCCTTCCCATGTGAACCACTGCTGAGGTGTCGCACTTAGCTGCAGACAGTTGCGGGGTTCACTTTTCTTTTCTTTTCCAATTTTAAGAACCACTTCCCCCCCCCCCCCCCTTTCACGTGCGATCCACATTCACCGCAGCCGCATACTGTAATGCGTAGCAACATGTTTCGTGTCGTTGTCGAAGAGGAGGTGCTGGCTCTGCAGCAGGGTTGACCGACCGCCGCGAAGCAACGGGAGGCGATCGCCGGATGCGAAGATGAACGAGCCGTGGCGCTTGCGACTCTTCCTTCTCTCCCATTCGCAGCCTGAGGATCTTTCGCCGTGCCCTTTCAGTGTCAGGTCGGTATTATGCATACGGGACGTTCCTGCTCTTCCACGAAGACGGGAGACAGACCTCCGAGAGCGGAACGGATTGGATTGTCAGGAGACGGCCGTCGCCTATAGCCAATACGAGGCCCGACGCTCGCATATGCGGGAGACTGACTCCTTCGCTATTCGATGCGCTTTCTTATCATCCGTGTTCTCTCTTTCTCGTGTTCTCTATGTTTACTGTCTTGCCAGGAGGCTTAAGCGGACTTCTTGACTACGACGCGCACGGGTAGGAACATTTATTATCGTTAGCGTGAAAGACCGGTCAACCGAGTGACTTACCTCGTGCTCCTACATAGTTTTTGACCAGTCGTCCAAGGCCGCAACAGTCAAGAAAGCGTCTTGCACCCAAAGACCCGGGATCGTTATGAATTCCATAAGAAACCGAGGGTGGCAGTGTCGTTGGTGCTGGTACCCCGCTGTTGATACTCTTCGCGGGAACTGGATTAGCTCATGCCAGTGGCCCGTACAAATGGCGCCTAATTTGCGTCGAGATGGCGTCAGTGATTATGGATGACTTCTTAGAGCGTGGATAACGCACCTCATAAAATAACTGCCTGAACGTCTCAGCTTTTTTTTTTTTTAATCTGCAGAGAAGAAGCAGCGCTTGAACTCACAAGGGCAGTTCAAGGGCACTCTTGACGCCATATGACACCCGCATGCGTACGATTACTACACAGGCTGGTATTTCTGAGTTCCGATTGAACTTGAGGTCGGATGAGTTTGCCTATGATGGAAAGCTTCGGTACCTTCTCGTTTTCTTGGTGTTCTCATACGCGTGTACTGTGCACCGCACGTTTCCAAACATCGTCTCCCTTAGAGGAAGCTTCGGCTCCCGGCTGCGGCGGCTGCATTTCCGATGGAGGCGGAAATGTTGTAGGCCCGTGTGGTCAGATTTGAGTGCACGTTAAAGAACCCCAGGTGGTCTAAATTTCAGGAGCCCTCCACTACGGCGTCTCTCATAATCATATGGTGGTTTTGGGACGTTAAACCCCACATATCTCTGAGGAAGCTGCAGCTGACTCCATCCCAGCTTCATCGCAGAGTTAATGCACAAAGGCCTTCAATTGTCAGAGCTCTTCGGTATCATTCACCGATGGCTTTCGGTAATAATGACAAGCGCGAGGACTGGCAGATGTCTTTTTTTTTCTTTAGAGCAACTTTTGCGTGAGAAATTTGTCTCTAGATGTTGGCCTGGGTGAATAGCCTGGGCCCGTATTGACATAAACGTCTTGCGATATAGTTAATGTGTACACAAGAAATTTTCAAGCAGTCATGATGCTCAGCATATCATTAGCGAAACGTGCTGGCCAGCGGCAAGGGGTATACTCACGAACGAAAAGAACTGTGAATTCGGCTCCTGGACGGCCTGCATACACAAGAGTGCTGTAATGTTGGAATCACTCGTAATAGTTCAATCCAGCCGATTGGGAAGTTGGACATATTTAGCGAAGGCGCTAGGCTTGCAAAAGTGCACCGTATTAATGGTACACTTTTGTCTGTCGTCCTGTCTACACGCCCTTGTCAACTAGATCCTGTTATTAACTTCTATATAATCTTATTCACTACAGAAATGATAGCAATGAATGAATTCGAGAACAGAAGTAGACAAAGCCTTATTTGTCACTGAAGAACCTCCAATCATGCGTCGCGGCGCATCTACAAAAACTGCGGAAAGGACCATTTTTGTATAACTCTTCAAACAGGGTATCGCAAAAGCAAAGCCCGACCGTTACACAACTTTAAACGCATTCAGGAAGCGACGATCGGCACAATCGCGGGTTCTCCATGCGCCCGGGCGTATAATCGACCCCGAGAGGTCGAGATGGGCGATTTCGGACCACCTTTGCTTCACCTCGCCAAAAGCCCTTTCGGCGCCCCCCGTATAGGAGCGTTTTCGTTCGACCTTCCGCAGTTTTCGCCCTCTATGGCGACCGCTCGATCGCCCCCGAAGTTCTCTAATTATACGCCACGGCGCTTCGCACATGCGCTCAACCCGTGCGCGCGTTCTCTTGCTGGCATCACCGTTGTTCTTGGCCGCTGGTACCTCAGCCAGGATGCATTCTTTTGGCGCACTATGTAGACAGACAGACAGAAAGAAAGAAAGAAAGAAAGAAAGAAAGAAAGAAAGAAAGAAAGAAAGAAAGAAAGAAAGAAAAGAAAAGAAAAGAAGGGGTGAAACGATGCCGAGATAAAAGAAAGGCTGTCTTGCGCTCCATCTCCCTCGCCCTTCTCCGTAATAACGGGTTCGTGTTGCGGTGTCCGCACTGAGACTCTCTCAGTGCAGTAGAGCGTCCTGCTGAAGCTGTATACGGCTAGCTGGACCACGCCGCCCTCTGGCGAGCACTGTTTCGTTGAAGCTGTGTAATACGCGGGATTGTGGAATGCGAGTGATGGAGCTTGCTGGCGCATTAGCGGAACTCTGGAAACCAGCCTTATTTTGGGGGCAATTTCGTCACCGACCGGCTGTTCCGTGCACGGCAAGGCAAAATAGCAGACCATCGAGAAACGGATAGCCGTTGTTGAACTTTGAAATACCTCGATGATATTGAATTATGGCAACACTACTTGTATGTCGCGGGCTTGTTTTATAAAGTGAAAAAAAAAAGACATTGTCTTCCTATCACATTGTGTAGAACTACAAGGTGGGCTAGCTAGTTAGTGCTAAACGCTCAACGTTGTATGTCAAGCGCTCAGCGTCGTACTTCTTGTATTTTTTTTAGTTCTGTGCAGTGTCTGTATTCACTTAGCACTTGTTTATGGATGAAATTTTATCGCAGATTACTTTTCAACGTGGTATATGCTACTGTACTGGACTTGAGTGGAAGAGTGTGTGAACGTGCGAGTTTTTCGAGAGATATTCAAGTTGCGGTAAATTTACTTACAATATGACGAATTACCAAACTAGTCCAACAAGAAGATTTCGTAATAGTAGGGTTCACTGCAAGCCTGCAAATTTAAAGAGGCCGATTTCGGTCTGTTTGTCGCACACTAATTTCTGTCAGAACTGTTCGTATGGCATGCATAAAATACTATAAACTTAGGAAAAGTTGAAAGCCAATGGCTCACGATATTAGAATCACGATATCTGTAAAAGCTGCTCAAATGCATGACAGCGTTCTGTTCATCTTGAACATTTTTTTTTTCATTGACATACTTCCTGTGACGCCGTGGTGGCATTACTGCTGGGGGTGCACATAGAAGGTCGACACATTGCACAATGAACTTCAACGGCATAATTAGTATGTTGAGTGTTAAAACGTCATGTTCAAATGCGCGACCGCAACGAAAAAGCAAGATCACTCCTCTGTATTCTAAAACACACAAGCTCGCGTGTATATAGCACGCGTGCAATCTTCGACACACCTCTCTCCGCGACCTTCCGAGAAAGAGAGAGAGAGGGCGCGACGCGCGGCGTTGACACTGTTGGCACCCTGGTGTCAGCGTCGACATCCTAACCGCTACGGGACGCAAGGTGGGCTAGTAGCGCCCCCCTGGCGGGGGAAAGGTGCTGTGTGCAGTCCATGGCTCGGCCATGCGCTCGCTTCCTTCCGGGTTTTTTTCTATTTTTTCCGCCACGTCGCTCTCGGACGGACCAACCGACGACTTCCTGGAAATTAGCCGCTGCCACGTCCCTTTTGTCTTTCCCTAGCGGCCGCAGTGAGCGGTTGAGAGAGCGGTAGACAATGGGCCTGAAGGAACTGTCGGTGTGAGCCGCTCCCACGACGGTCTTCCTAGCTTCGCCGCCGCTGTGTGCGCGATTGTTGTTCGTGTGTGTGTGCGTACGCGGAGCCAAGAAACCAGCAAGGAAGGAATTGGACGGAGTGCAGTGCGAGCCGTCCCGGCAGTGGTTTACGTTTGCTCTGCACTATAGCGCGAACGTCAGTAACATCTCTAATACCGTGCGATGGTACTTGGAGCGGGAGCTTTCTTGAACCAGCCACTTGGGAAACACTTCCGCACATCTCTGGTAGTACGTTAGGAATGATTCTTCTATTCGTGTGTCTTTCCAACATTCAAGAGGGGGCTGGATCAGTTGAGGCGGTATCAGGAAGACAAAACGTTCTGTAAGTTCATTCGTTCTCCTGAGGACTATGTTTGCTTGCAGGTGTTCTATGAACGACAGTCGATTTTCTGCGTACATAGGAGATAAATACTAATACTTTATATTTTCTCGAATAAAAACGGATATTATGTGTAATTTGTTTTGCAGACGTCTTCTAAAATGATTTGTCATATTAAGGATAATGTATGTCGTCTGGCAGACGTCTTTCAGAATAACTTGTCTTCCCGGAGATAATGTATGTTGTCTATGGCTGATGTCTTGCAGACTAATTTGTCTTCCCTGGGATATCTATATATTGAGCAGAGGGTGCTTGACATGTACGACAGTTTACGAGCTTGTCAAAAAGAGCATTCGTACTTGCCTAAACACGTCTTCTCAAATAAGGACCGATGCGCTGTGCAAGTTTTCTATCAGACGTCTTGTAGACTGATATTTGTTGTTGGTTGCGTTATTTATACACGTAATTCATGTAGGTAACCGTGTTGACTACTGTGACTACTGCCACCACAGTTACCACTCCGAGCTCACACATCCGAATCTCAACCTACTCATCATCGCGGCTGTGACAAATGTTCGTGAGCATTGTGACATAGGCTTTCACGACAGGTTAACGCGGTGTAGTACGCACACATCGTTTAGGGAGGGCCCTGAGAGCGGATTCGTCGACTAGTTAGCCCACAGGAACCCAAGTCTGCAACTTCCCCAGCAGTGTACGCTTTTAGGCTAAGCTCTCACAACAATGCAGGCGAGTGGTTCCAGAGCGGAAGGTCAGCCGGCCATGGCTGCAAAACGTTGGTGGTTGGGACGTGCACGCGCGCACGCACGCGAGGCGCCGGAAGAAGTCGTTTGTCTGAGCACTTCCCGGGTGAGGACGTCGGTTCGCGTGCTTGATGGAAGACCTGCGCGGGCTTCAACGTCGTGACCCAGACGGCGACGTTTAGGGGCTATAGTTCGGAGTGTTATTTGCCCTCGTGTCCCTTTGCTATGGGTGCCCTTGGTCGGAATGTGTCGCGAACTATTGGAACTTCCCCGTATGAGAGAAAAAAAAAACACATGGAGGTTAGACAGTTGTGGTCGTGGCTGTTGCATGGTCATTATCTTTATTTAGCGTGAAAAAAAAAGGTAGCATGCGAGTCGCACCCTGCATTATGTGGGGGCCGAAGAAGTGTAAAGAAATATATCTAATGCAAGGATCACTACACTATAGCCGATGCGGGGGGGGGGGGGGGTGTTGCTTATCCCCTTTTGCCTCCAAAATTTTCAGGATTAAATGTACACGCACGCATACAAAACAAATACATGAACCTCTAGGTTGTCTGAGCTTTTATGTCTACACGTTATGAACATACGTAAAGGCTTCTTGAAAGCACACAATAATTTCCCGCTACTGGTTCACAGTTCGCGACATGTATTGATTTCAACCACGCAATCTTGCATCGTAAGTAGGGACGCCCATCATGTTCGATAAGCCCAGCGAAGTCGGTGCAGTAAATATTTAAAGAAGAAAGAGCAAGTGGATCTCCTTGTGCACCTTCGCACAAACACAAAATGTGCGCACGCCGACGCGCACACACGAACAGCCTCGCCAGCCGCTCTGTGGGTCAGTCGATCCGGCCGGCGGCGTAATTAACTTCCGGAACAATGGATGGCCGGCCGGCATGCGATGGCAGCTGCAATGCGAGCCGCTTGTTCAGTGAGGAAGAAATAAAGGCGAAATGCGGCCGATATTCCGGGCTGGATACGCCGTTCAGCTCGCGTATAGGCAAAACCTTCTTCATGGGAGAGTGCACGCTCTCCAAGCCTGCGGGGCAAAAAGGTTGCGGGATCAAGGGCAGCGAGCAGCTTTGGCCGCAGTATACGTCGGTACCCCGCTTATCGGGACAGGCGCTAGCAGTGCGCGAATAGAGCCAGGAAAGCAGTTCGACAACGGCTAAATATGCGAGGAGTCTACCTTGAAGCTCGCGCTCGATTCGTGGTGCGTTCTCGGAAAGACCGTTCTACGCGCAGCTGGCAAAAGAAAGAGATAGCAAAAAAGGAAGGATGGGAGAGATATTTGAAGTGATGTGAGAACAAAGGAATAAGAAGCAGATGATGATAACGTTTAATGAATAGAAAGGAGGCCAGGTCGGCCGGAAAGCGTGCATCTACAGCTTGCTGCTCTTCACCGGAGTATGGAGAAAAGTGATCGTAAGAAAGGGGAAGAGGGAGGTGTGACAACGTGTGAATACGTGGAGCTATACCGGACACACGCTTTCATGAGCGGGGTCGTGCACTATACGTACGGAATCTTTTACATTCCAGCTGATGATAGACATAGCGCAGCAGGTACTGTGACTAACTAATGCTATGTATGCAGGACTGATCGGTTTTGAATATTGCAACGTGTAAGTCGCAACGTGAAACAATAGAGCAATGCACCAAAACAATGTCGCAATGAAATGTGGTGAAACAATGCGGCGAAGAAGACGGAGACGATGTGCTTGATCTTCGGTCGCCCTCTGTTTCAATCGCGATAAGTGTGCGAAGGAAAGAAGTGGTCAGTGGGCAGTGGCATTTCATCGCTCTTTCCTTTCTTAAATCTTGGAAGTATGTGATCTTGATGGACCGCGCTGAAATATTTCACTCTGCTTGCTAGAAAGAAAGAAAGAAAGAAAGAAAGAAGGAAAGAAAGAAAGAAAGAAAGAAGGAAAGAAAGAAAGAAAGAAAGAAAGAAAGAAAGAAAGAAAGAAAGAAAGAAAGAAAGAAAGAAAGAAAGAAAGAAAGAAAGAAAGAAGTGGCGCAGAGGCAAACGGAAACGAAGCGGAGGAGGCAGCGCTCTGCCACCACCTCCTCCAACCTCCTCGCGCTCCTCGAGGAGGAGAGTTGGTGCATGCGCAGTAAGGGTGGTCACGCCGCACACCAGATTGAGCAGCGCGTTATGAGCTGCTTCGCATCTGATAAAAGTGAGGCGAAGGGCGCGCACGGAGAAATGTGTGACGATATGAGGATGAGCCAGCATGGTGGAGGAGAAAAAAAGCTCGTCGTTTCATTCGGATAAGTCTGCATCCGCATTGCCGCCCGGATACCGCGCCGCTCTCCCGTGGCGAGTACGGGTTATCACCGAACTGAACATGCGTACCAGACTTCTACGAAGGTCGTTCCTCGTCCGCTCACCGCGCAAGTATTCTAAGCCTCGCGCTATCCCGGTTCACCCCGAGCAACGTCGACTGATCTGCATTCCTCTGCATAAAAGGAACCCAAAGAAATAAAAAGACCGGATCGTCTGTGTCCGCCGCTCTCGCGCCCTTGAATAGACGGTGACCGCACGAGAGGAACATGGCACGGTGTACGTGTGTTACTGTGTTTCTTTCTCGAGATATAAACTGCGCATGAGCAGATGCTAATGCACGTGCTACTTGGGATGCGTGGCGACACTGGCTTTGGCTAAGGAGGTATAAAAACTTCCTGGGCTCTGACTTGTGCACAACGTCGACAATAGCCGCCCTCTCCTCCAACTTCACGCCTTCTCGATTCAATGGTATATAATCAATGAAACAACCGGTGATTCGCAAAACAAGAACTCAAGTACGTATTATACTGAGACTACCTGTTTACTGGTCAATGGCTGCATATGCGGCTGCCGGCGAGTTCCGCTTCTTAACTCTGCCGGTATTTTGAGTCGTTTGTCCTGTTTCTGTGAGGCATGTCGCACCTATCAAAATCATGTTTATCTTTATTTTTTCTTCCAAAGAATACCACTAAAGCAGGCAACTGTTTGAGTGACGACAAGACTAGAAACTGTTTCGTTTACTGCACTGCTACTCCCTGCCGCGGTGGTCTAGTGGCTAAGGTACTCGGCTGCTGACCCGCAGGGCGCGGGTTTGAATCCCGGCTGCGGCGGTTGCATTTCCGATGGAGGCGGAAATGTTGTAGGTCCGTGTGCTCAGATTTGGGTGCACGTTAAACAACCCCAGGTGGTCTAAATTTCCGGAGCCCTCCACTACGGCGTCTCTCATAATCATATGGTGGTTTTGGGACGTTAAACCCCACATATCAATCAATTACTGCACTGCTACTGCTTGCGATTCTGCTTCTGCTACTACTATTATTACCCTTACTACTACTACTACTACTACTACTACTACTACTACTACTACTACTACCTCTGCCTGTGTCGTTTCGTGCTTTCATGCGTCCCTTTTTCTTCCGTACTTATGCAAGCGCACTTGTGTATATACATCGTCCAAAATAAACACACGAAGTGTAACTAGGGCAAGACTCACTCATACTGTGAATTAGGTGCTGTGTGTGTGTGATACCGCTCTCCTATGGTCAGAGTTGAGGGGGAACTGCTAATTATCCCGAAATTGCCGTTTAAGCGTTCCTCTCTGTGTGTGTGCATAGCCGAAAAAACTGTGTGCGTTCAAGGACAAACAGTTTCAATACGATGCCAAGGTCGCAGTTTGCCTCATGCCACAGTGTTACTACGTGCGTTTCACATCATATATTTTTTGCTATGTTTCGCATCAAAGAGTGAGGATAAACTTTAATATCATTTAATTCCAAGATTTGTTCCATGGAAAGTATGACGGTGTGAACTTCTCCACACAATGCGAGTTCCATGTGACCTTTATTTAAGCAAACCAAACGATAATGGTACACCCAGCTGGAGGGATATTACATTAATAAGCAAAAATAGTAACCTTAAAAAAGGCATCTGGTTTGCTCCTCTTCATAGAGGAAGGAGACGCAGAAAAAAAAAGGGGGGGGGGGGGGGGGCGTGGGAGGTGGATCAAGAGAAGCGCCACAGCGGTTGCATGTCAATTCGGCTGGAGGAAAACCTTTTAACGAGTGTGCATAACTGGAGGTAAGCCGAACCAGTCGAAATTATCAGTGGTTATGCATATTGAAAAATGACAAAACATATCGTAATCGGAGGAAAATTATCATTTCGAATGTATTCACTTATGTGGTTCTTAAAGGGAAAAGAAGAGAAAAGTGATCCCCGTAACTGTCTGCATCAGAGTGCGACACCTCAACAGTAGCTCACAAGGGATGGGGGTAAGGAGGAATTAAAAAAGATAGGATTAAAAGGTAAATAGATAGAGGAAGGAGAGAGCGAGGCGGAGGGACAGTGAACGACAGAAAACGACGGAAGTAAATAGGAGATAGGAAATGTGCACACGGTCGCAGGAGTCCGAGGACAGGGCACCACTCGGCGAGAGCTCTTGCCGGCGTCAGGAGATGGCGTAGGGCGAGCCAGTCAGCCAGAGCTGCGCTGTCGTCGGAGATCGCGGGGGCACAACCGGTCGGCACGAAATCCAGAGAGCGAGTCCGAATACATACATACATACATACATACATACATACATACATACATACATACATACATACATACATACATACATACATACATACATACATACATACATACATACATACATACATACATACATACATACATACATACATACATACATACACACACACACATACATACATACATACATACATACATACATACATACATACATACATACATACATACATACATACATACATACCAGTACGAAGAGCGGCCTCTTTGCCACGTTTTGTGCACTATACCACTCAACCGAACCGACAGTAAGGTAGAAGGAACAGATAAACAACAGCAGCCACACACAGCAACAGCCACAATAATGACACTAACACAGGAGTGAAAGAGGAGCAGTTCCGCCGACAACGATTATTATTACGCCGGTGCGTTGACTGTCTCGGCCTCGGGCGCCGTCCAGATCGTATACTTACTTGCCGGACCAGGCGACTGACCACATTCCGCGGTCGTTCACTGCAAACCAAAAAAGACTGTAGTGCGGCAGTAAAACGTGGCCTGCTGTGTATACACTGCAGAACCGCCCCCGGACGCGTTCGTTGTCTACACGGCGGTATGAGAAAGACTTTTAACGACGCCACCGCTCTGACACCGACCCCGTCGCAATGAGATCTCGGTCGTTCGCCTTCAAAGGCCTGACACACAAAAAAACACCGCAGGAAGACAGTGGAACGCGATTGTCGACGTTATCATTACTTTCTGTTTGGCACGTCGTCTTTTTTTTTTTTTTTTTGCTCTCGTTTGCTGATTCCTTTCGATGATCACACGTTAGCTCCCTTCGCGAACGACTCTCTATCGATACATACATTGTTGACTTTCCGCTGACATTGTGCTGACGTTTTTTGCTGTTGTCGTTTCGCGTATACTTTACGGCGACCGAGAAAGTTATCGCAGGCGCCGGTGCATCAGACGTTTCTTTCAGCATGGGTAATTGGCATAGAAAACACGCTTTTATCAAGACATCGCTCGGTAGGGGACAAAAGGAAGGATGGATGGGGGGGGGGGGGAGGCGCTATCCTACATCTGCATGGCCAGTCACTGCCGGACATCTACGAGAAGGCCTCCGGCGAAGCGGCATTCAAACGGGGTTGTTTCATGGTCTGCTTGCTTTTGCATCGATGCTGCAAGTCCAAGGATGCCTGCCCACTGACCGCTGGGCAGAAGCCTTCCTCCGTGGTGGAAGCTGCGAACATTTCAAAGAAGATGTAGTGAGAGAGACCGGATACTTGTCACAATGTGTATGCACCTAGTTGCTATACGGCGCGATCGCTTATCTCTAGTTGGGGTGAGAAGGGTGGACGCAGAGGAAGCAGCAAGGTCACGCAGTGGCCGGCTTTGCGGTAACCAGAGTGTCAGCAAGATGGCATGCAACTCCAGCGAGAAGCAAAAGAAAGATAGGCTCAGGTGCGTATGCAAAGCAGGCGGCACGCGGTTAACCCGAAACTTGGCGAACGCGCGAAGTTTGTTTGGCCAATCTTGAAGGTAAGGGGACGCGTTTTGCCAACCATCCTTATTCTCTCTTTGGCTCGCTTAGAAGGAAAGTGCAATCTATCACGGCCCTCTACTATACTTCTGTAGGTTAGCCAGATGCCTAATTTCGAAATGAATCGCCTCGCTGCTGTAGCTTCTACAAGTGCGCACACACGGCTCGGTAAACACGAGTATACACTCATATTTTGACGTCTTGCTGGAAGGGGCACAAAAATCGATGCTAGTTGACGAAGCGAATCACTGGAGTCTGACGGCTTACCGCGCTGCCAACTAATACAGGAAACCACCACCACTTATAGTTAGTGCATGGGCGGTGAAATTGAAATCGCTTCTCTCTCTGTCTCGCGATCGCTTTTTAGGTAATCGAATCACGCACTCAAGCTTGACTTAGTAACGATGTTGTTGTGCATTACGGGCGGCGTTATGCCTTGCAAGCTGGTCGCGGGAAACTTTCAGTAAGACTTCCTTGTGGCGACAGCGCTGATTGCGTAAGTGGTGTTGCTTGCACTGCTGAAATTTATACACTTACCCGTGCTCGAAACGCAGAACTTTGTACAATTTAACTACAAAGTTCAAAATTGACATCGTGCCGCAGGCTACCGAAACGTTACGAGATGTTGCGACTTTTAAGGGCGATAACTTTCAACAAGATTTATCACTTGTAGATTTCGCGTGTTTGTGCGATGTTGTATCAAACGTGTGTCCACATCAGTCCGATGCCCTATAGCTTATTTACAATAGTGAATCGATTCATGTCTTTTAGCGTTGATGCCACCGACAATCCCGCGTGGGGGGGGGGGGGGGGGGGGCTGTACCTCTCCGACCTTTGCCAGTGCGTAATCAACAACCAAACAGAACAAGAGAGGTCTACCAACCAGCCCGAACATACACATTGCTCGAGCAAGCGGGAAGCGAAAAAAAAAACAATTAACAATAGAACACCAAGTCGCTCATATTGTAGTTGTAGTTGACTCAAAGCTTCTTGTGTGTTTAGGAATGCATGCGTACTTCTGTAAGCGCGGTGCCTTCAGGGTAGTCGTACGAGCACACATGGTTTCTCACAACGCGAACTGAAGACACTCACAAACGCACTTTTATGACTGACTGACTCACTTACACACGCAGACGGGCAGCAAGCAAAAATATGCACGCTATAGAAGACGCACACACATGCAAAGCGAGCCGCGCAATCTCGGAACGAAAAAAACAACAACAAAAGAACAGCGCGAAACAGACGAGGACCTGCATGTCTTTATGGTAGCCTGCGAACCAGAAAAAGCGGGGTTGTACGTATGAATTGTCCTCGTACATGGGCAAACAGAAGCTGCAAAGCTAAATATATTGTTTCCATGACGTCACATAGGTACATATACATGGTCTATGGTGCGTCTGACGACGTAGGCGGCACCCCAACCAACGCGCGGTTCCAATGTAGGCCGAGTGATCCGGGACGCGCACCGTGTCTGCACCCACGGACCTATCGGCGCGTCTCACACACTAAATCCTCAACACGTGGGCTGACAGGCAGCAGGGCCTATCTGCGCTGGTCCTGGTGCCGCAGCACTGGCGGCATGCAGGTCCACGCAGCTTCTTTCCGTGCGTATAAGTTAGCGTCGATTTGCGATACGAGGCGCCGCGCTTGTTTACGCCAACGACGTGAATCACCTTGGTGGCCTCAATCGCGCTGAATGCGTAGAGAAAGGCGTGGTCCGAGTGTTACACAGGCGTAGCTATTTCGTCCTACGGTATTATATTTATGCGCCAAGCTACCGACGCAAATGACCACCGCGGCTTTTATAAACCGTTTTCAGAACCTACATTCGAGTAGCTATACACAACGTTTCCATAAAGAGCATAGGTGCTGATGCCTTGGACTGTTGAACAAGTGTTTTCTCCTTTTTGTTAGTCGCGACGGGAATTTGTACAGTGATTAAGCATCGAATGCACCAAGTCAACCGTTGTCATGCGTCTACGATAGTACTTGCCTTCGGCTGTTAAAGCTAAAGAAAACGAAAAAAAAAACATTGTTAAGAGCTCAATATCGCCGTATCGAAACACACGATTGATTGATTGATTGGGGGGGGGGGTGTAACGTCTCAAAACCACCATATGAGTATGAGAGACGCCGTAGTGAAGGGCTTCGGACGTTTCGACCGCCTGGGGTTATTTCACGTGCACCCAAATCTGAGCAGACGGGCCTACCGCATTTTCGCCTGCATCGAAAATGCAGCCGTCGCAGCCAAGATTCGGTCAACAGCCGAGTATATACCTTAGCTACTAGACCACCGCGGCGGGGCCATCGAAACGCATCTGTAACATAATCACAGCAACGAGCACAGCGAGCGTGTATCTATGCAGAACGCACAGGAACGACGTCAGGTGTGTCATTACGCGTCATTTCAAATGAGCAGTGAAACTTCGCTGGGCGAAGTTCAGGGATATCCCGAACGATGTCGGTAACCCAAGAGTATATACTACAACATTGCAGCAGTTTCGTGTACGCCTGAACCAAGCTTTAACCATCGGATAGAAAGCCAGACGATGTCGAACATTGCGATATGGTACGACGAAGAAGAAAGCTATATAGGAAAAGAAAGGTCAGAAACGTGAGGTGCTGCGCGCGTTGAGCATGCTGTAGAGATATCTACAGCGGGGCTAAGCAAACACAACACTCCCTGCGTACAATGCGTCGCGCACGCCCAAACGATTGGAACGGCAGTATAGAGTCATGGCTGCGGACATTGTACGTACTTCTTTCTTTTTGTGTTCGTTACTACGGGCGGTCGTATATCGGCTACGCCTAGCGAGCAGACAAAAAAGTCATTCCATCTCGAAGCTTAGAGAAAGAAAAAAAATAACGTGGCGCCTCGCCCTTATGCGAATATCATCAACTCGCGGGGTGTTTTCGTGACTGCGCGCCTATTGCGAATTGTGTGCGCGTGTGATCGCCGCTCCCACTGTATAGCTGCTCGTCGTAGAATCGAGATCGCAGTGTGTGCTCTTTGAGCAGCTGTATACGCGAGCATGATGCTTGCATGCAGTGCACGCATACTATGCCATCAGGTAGGCGGTGTATAGGTATGTACGTATACTACGTCTCCGGGCGGAAATTCCAGTCGCTCTGAAACGAGTGAAAAAAAAAAAGGGGGAATCGAAGTGTGTAGTGAAACGTTGAGTCGTCGTCCTGCAGGGTATGCCCTCGCAACGCCCCTCCTCCTCCACCCACACCATCTCCGCAGACGTATCACTTTTGTGTGTTTGTGTGTGTTTTTTCCTTTCTTTAGTGCGCATTGCTTTCTGGAACTGCGTGTCTTTCGATGATTATGTGTGGAGGCCTCTCACCGTATGGCGTGAAGTTCGTGTCCTCTGTGCAACCCTGACGCGAGATTCGGCGCTTCTCCGCGGCACCGATATTCTTCTCGGAAAGGGGGTGAAGGAAAAGCACCTCGTTCTGTGACCTTTTCCTTGTCATCGCTTGAGGCTTTTCATAGTGCGCATGCTCTGGTTCGATATCAATGCTACGCGTAAAGGTAGGTTCGGGTCGTGGTGCTTGGGAGTAGAGTAGACCCGTCAGAGCTTATCGGCACTTTTGTTCAAAGCTCTTGTGCACCATCTCAACGAAGGCTTCCTGGGCTGTTGTTATTATGCGTGACCATTTCAAATTCGGTCATGAAGTTCAAAAGGGCTCGTTCTTTCCTTCAAAACAAAACCGAAACACAGCAATAAACGAAGCCACAAGTGCGATTCGCCACCCGCAAGAACGAAGACTAGGCAAATCCGTGTACTCCCATCCTTTCCATGGTCGCTGAAAGCTCGCAGTGCCAGAGTCCTCTCTATAGTCAATTTTAGGAAACTCTATGATGAAATATACTCTTGTTTGAAGGTGGACTGATTACGGAGGCGGTGCTGAGACACGTTAAGCGGCATTCACACGACGGACGTGATCGCGGACGAATCAATCACGTGACATGTGACGTGACCCGAATCCATCCGCAGCCGGCATTCACAGGGCAGGGGAGAATTCACGCTACAAACGAGGATTCAGGCTTTGCTCCCCGAGCATCCAAACTGTGATTCGGGCCTCCGTCGTATCACGAATCACTCCGCGCGGACCAGAGCGGCCACGGCTGACGTATGGTGATGTAGTACGCAATCCGCAGACTCGAATCGCGATTTTGACCGTCGTGTGATTACAGCTTTAGGTTCGGAAAGCTCGCGTGGGGGGGAGAGGGGTGATACGGAAGATCTCTATTTCGACTGAGAAGACGAAAAATATGTATTTCACCGTCGAGTCGTTTTTGACGAATGCACGAGAGAGTGTGTGGGCGTTTCCTTGTCTCTTTATTTATGTATTTTAAGTATCCCGCGACGATAGAAGACGTTATGTCGTAACGCCTGCCGAGGTAGGCAACCGCGCACGCGCGGGCACGAGGCTCGCATGAATTAATGACGTCATTCGTCTCACCGCAAGCCGGACGTGCAAACGCTGTGGCGTAGCGCGAAGTCGCAGTCATCATAATCGGAATAAAGCGAAACAACGTGGCCTTCTTCCGCTATGTGCGTTCTTCACAAATGCATAGGCCCGTGAAAAAAGAATTCGATAAAACGGCAAAAAAAAAAAATGCAGGCGGAGTCATTCCGTATGAGCGCGCGTGCGATAGGCCCTCGTTGCATGAGCAACACGTATGCCGGACGAAGGAGGCAAGAAAACCGATTGACACGTGGAACAAACAGAAACATAACCTGTGAGTCTATTCATTATATCCAATCGTGCTGCCGAGCTATATGCGTAGGCTTCCGTCGGACTGGGCTGTTCTTTTTTTTTCAGGAGGTTTGGCAATGTACTGACATGGCCGGTGTTATCACAAAAAAAAGAACAACATCATTGTAAGCATTACGCTGGCGCTGCCAACTTATGCAAGATTGACAGTATGATTCCATCTGTGTGACACACTGCGCTTTCCCGCAAACAACAATAAGTCCGTATGCACTAGTCTAAGACGATTTTAAGGTGAGAGAGAGAAGTAAACGTTTATTTAGAAACAGTGTTCCGAGCGAGGCCTGGTGTGACCCTAAGTTGGGAGGGTTCCCAAGTCCAGGAACCCTCTGACTTCGACTGCCCTCTTGGCCCTGGCGACGAGTTGTCGCTGGTCTTCCAGGTCCTCGAGGACGAGCTTGGCCTCCCACGTTTCCATTAGGTGGTCGTCGTTTATTCTTGGAGAACATTTTTTTTCCTTTTTTTTTCATTCGACTACTGATCCTTCGTCTACCCCCTTCCCTGTCTCACCCCTCTCGCCCCCTCCCCCTGAAGACGTTCTGCACTTAATGTCGTCTTGCACGGTCTCCACGATCCACCCACCTTTAGGCAAAAAAATGTCATGTGATGATTCCACCATGTGACGTCATGCCATGGCATCGTCATAATGTCATAATGGCTTCACAAATTCTGGCGATTGCCGTCGTCGTGGTGACGTTATGATGTTATGTCCTCGCTCTTTTGGGCCTATCGCGTTTTTTTTTTTCCAAGCTGCGCGAGAAAGATTAAACAGTGCAGAAAAGACAAGAGGCACAGAATGACGCTCACACACAGCGCTGACCTTTCCGTGTGTTCCGTCTTTTCTGATCTCTTTTTTAAAACATAAAACAGCTCGCCCCAGCATCTATTTTATCCGATTCGCGGTGGCAGCTGTGCCTGCCAAATCAAGTATACACAGCTGACATTTCTCTTCAACGCGGTAGTTCGCTGCAATGTTGTAGCACACACACACACACAAAAAAAAAAATCTCACGCGATCACGTGTTCACGTGTGTAGCTTCGTTCATAATAGACCGGAGAAACTTGTTCTTGACCTAGTTAGTGAGATACGTCACCTTCTTATTTTGTGTGCCTGTTTTTTTTTTTAGCGGTGGGCGAACTGCGCGTTCACTAACATTGTATATTTTCAGAAGGTACAGCGGACGCGTACACAGACTCACACGTGCGAACGAACCAAGCATTCGACTAAACAGCTGCACGCGTCGTTCAACCAGAAAGACGTTCGCAGTGGAGACCGCCGCTTTTCACGCGTCGTTTGAGACCATACCACTCGTGTCTCTCCAACGACTCCACACGGTGAACGGCGCGAGTCGCGAGAAGAAGCCGATTTTTCTCTTATTTATCTGTTTATTCGTCAATCTCCTCCTTGACGATCCGTGTGAGTTCGTGTGCGCTCTCGCCATTGTCTATCCCCCCGCACTCAGATTGCGGTGGATGGTCGACCATGACTGATGCCCTGGCGTCTACGCTGACGCCGTATACTTTGACTTGTAGCAGTGGCGCAGCGAAGTGGCGCGTACTCATCCCGACATCCGCCTTGTCCACGATGCCATGGTGCACAGTGTGCCATTCTTTGAGCGGAAAAGGCTCAGAACGGCTTTAGATATCCGAGGCTTTCGTGTAGGCGATACTACTTGTCCCGGTTCTTACTGAAACCTTACCGAAACGGCAGAGAACAGCACGGGAGAACGAAAAAATAAATAAGTTGTGAGGAGGTTTATTAGCCGTTAAAGACAGCGACGAGACAGCGTGAAGAACCGTCCAGTGATCGGCACAGCAACGAACCGAAGCACGAGCCGAGAGAGCCGGGCGTTGGAGATGCTGCTCGCTGCAGGCACATCTTCTTCTTCACAAAGTAAATAAATCACCCGGTAAACGTTGTGAACGCAATACAAAACTAGCTGTGACTATGTTTCTACATACGATGTTACGATGTAGCGAAATTCACGTTCGGAGAATTTCAGATGATCACGCATTGCGTGCCGCACAACTGCGACACTCTTGTCATTTCCCCCCCCCCCCCCCCCGAAGAAAGCGATCGAATGTTCTCTAGGCACCTGCCATAGTACATTCTCTTTGATGCATCCGCGAGAAAAATTCCGTCTTCAGTCGACAGGGACACACAACTCTCTCACCGTCCATTGGAGACACAGAGCCGTACGTCATATTACCAGGTGCAAGCTGCATGTGTACACAGTGCAGAAGAGTCAAAGAACTCGAAAGAAAACTTATACGAGGTGGGAGAGGGATAGATCACTACAGGGAAGGTGTCAGAAGAATGACGTCAGCGTGAACGCATACAAATGCGTACAGATACGTTCACGAAGCGGGCACCACGCCCTTTCTGTTTCTACAATACTTTGTTTTCCTCTCGGCAACGCTTCATATTGCTGCCAGCCAAGAAGTGTTTTTTCTCTTGTGCCAGCGCAAAACGCGAAGAAAGCGACCCAACGGACGCGCCCATGGATGAAGAACAGGCCAAGACGAAGTCGCACAGGAGGGGGTGTTCCGCCACGTTGGGCGTGGGGGAGGTTGTAGAACGCTACACTGAGAGTGAGGGGAAGAGAGAGGGAAAGCCATCCGCCGGATATGGCTCAGTGGCGACCGCCGCAGCGCCAGCGCGCGTCGTTTAACCTCGGTCGACGACGCTCGCGACGCGCCCTCTCTTCCTTCGTAGTTGGCAGCACAGAACTGTCGCTGTAGCCGAAGAAAAGATGCCAGTAGTGAGAGACGTTGACAGCGCCTTTAACGCTGCCGTTCAATCTGTCCCGCTGCGGGTGTTGCCACGTAAAACGGTGCAGTGTTGCAGTAGGTTGAGCAAACACAATGTAGAGTGTCCGCCTGCACAAAGCAGTCAGATGCCTGCACTCTCGAAGGCAAAATAAACCCGAAAAAAAAAAAAACGGTGGTGCCGACTTCGATACTCGAAACAATGCGATTTTTTTGTTAGCTCTGATGGCTCATTATTTGATGAGACAGTTTCCTTTGAAACTTGATCTTATCTATAGTGAGGGAATTAAACTTTTTTTTTCTTCCTTACATGAACATACCTCCTGCATCGCGTCTTTCGCATAAATGAGCTCGAATAATGAATGTTGCTTTGTTACCGCGTGTAGGTGCTTAACAATCATGGACATCAATCCTCCACGACTAAATCGAAATCGTGTCACTGTGCCGAATCGTTTGCATTAGCAGAGAAAACGAATGCCCCGCCTGCGCAGCGTAGTTCGGAGACAACAGAGAAAAATGGGAGCTTGGGGATACGTGATGTTTGGTCACGTTCGTCCCCGAAGAAGTCACTCGAAATGGTAAAAAAATACAGGCGGTTTATCTTGCGTTAACAGCGATTAGCGCGTGCTTACGTGAGCTCGCGCACGTCCTTACACTGGTTAGAAAAAAATAAACTATATATATAAAAAAAGAAAACAAATGCTCCACTCGCACTTAGGGAACGCAAAGAAAAGAAGGAAAAAAAAAAGACTAGGAGGCAACAAACTACAAGAGCTGTTAGGAGCCGTTGGATGATGTACGAAAGATAGGAACTCAGAGTGCGAGGGTGCGGATGGAGGGACGGGAACAAGTCGACGGTTACCGCAACGTCGCGTGTGTGGCACGCGAACGAACGGTGACAGTAAACGCAAGGTGTCGGAAACAAAATGCATCTACTATTGCTCAAAAACAAACAAGGAAAAGTGCCAAGACCACTGCTGGGGTACAACAAAACACGACAACTACTCTACTACGAGCGGAGGGGGAGGCTGATAAAGAGAGCGGAGTAGATAGTGAACAGGCAGAGGTTAGAAAAGGAGGGAAGACTGAAGCAGGCGGGAGGACGTAAAAATGGCGCTAAGCAAACAGGCAAAGTGGAGGAGACGCGAAGCCGAACAGGCGTCGTCGAGGGGAACACTCGTATCGATGAAGCCCTTGTCGGGGGACCGACGCCTCGTTGTAAATAAATGACATGAAGTCGCCACACGTCCACTCCGAACCTCAAAGATGCGATGTACACGTGTAAGCTGTTGCGTCGGTTCGAGTCGAAGCGAGATAAGCAGCGCGTCCGTCTGCCCTCCACTGTCTCCCCCACTGAGGGGCTGCAGGCGAGGTGATACGTGCGGGGGCCTATAAGGAGGGGGGGGGGGGGGGTATTTGTGTGGGTGTTCGTACTGGCCACCGACGCGCGGGTGGTTTCGCAGCGGGGTTTCGCGCTGATCCTTGGTGTGATTACCACGATGCCAAGGGTTCGCCTATTTGCTTCCACTTGGAAACGATAGGAAAAAAGAACGTTTAGTCAAGGGGGGGGAGAGGGGTACCAGGTAATTTTTGAAGGTTCGTTTAGCGTGCGGGAAAGACGATGAGTGAGTGAGTGAGTTAGTGAGTGAGTAGCGGAAGGAGGAAGCCGCTTGATTTAAAAAAAAATGAGCTGTCGTGTTTAGCTAGCATGCTCACGCAGGATGATGTTTGTACGAACAGCACACATTTTTGTTTCTATTCCTATTCAGAGTGGAGGTGGCAAGCAGAAGTGTATAATGAAGAACACACTAAAATGGCACACAATTTGACCACGTTGCCTATTCCTGTCTTGTCTTAAGCTCCTGGAAGTTGCCTGGGACTCTGTTTCTGTCCTGTCACTGCTTAACGGCGGTACAACTTGGCCCCGCAAGCCAAACTCGTATGACTAGGAGCAGCAGGAGGAGGAAGAAAGTTTAAGCGGAAGGACAGGGAGGTTAGCCAATTCTTAGACCGGCTGGATACCCTGTGCTGGGGAAAGGGGTGAGGAGAATAAAAGATGATAAAAAGAAATGTTGCGAAGAGAGAGAGAGAGAGGAATTACAAAAAAATAGTGACAGAAGAAAGGCAATATCAAAGAGTATATATAAGACACTAAAGTCTGTCTCTGAGGCCATTTGTCCGCAAAAAGCGCAGCAAAGCTTTCAAAGCCTTCTGGGCTGAAGATGGGCTCGGCCAATGACCCATAATCCTTTGTTCCGACAAAGGCCGATCATCCAGTCTCCATAACGATACCGAGTACCTCGCCTTCCCCCAGCGCACTCTCCCACTGCGCACACTATTTACGCCTTCTTTTATTCGACAAACATCCTTGAACATTTCCGTAAACCCATGTGCATTTGGATGTCTATATGAACCGTAATAGACGAGAATTTATAGACTCGCGAACGCCCTTTTTTTACTAGACAGTTTGCAGACGTGATACAGCCAAAGGAGAGATACGAGAAAAGGCAGAATGGTCTACAGTACGTCCACAAAGAATAATATGGTCCATATATCTTTGTTTTTGACAGGACCCAGACTTCTTGTTTACTTTGTGGACCGACCTATAAGTACGTTCTCTTTAGCCGCTTCGACCGCGAGAATTCGTACCATCTTCATACGTCTTCGCGCGGGCATCTCTCGGCGTGAACGTCTGCACGACGTCTACAGAACATCCCTACGAGACGTGCAGCACGCTTCGTATGCGTAAAAGAGAAAAATCGGATTCACTCAGCATCAGCCTGTTCGCTTTTCGCCCCAGAAAGGATATTTATGCACGAAATGATGGTTGCACACCTTCTAAACCGAACCGTCTCGCTGACAAAAGCACGCGAAATCATTCGCCCATCTTCACGGTTCACGGTTTGTAGAGACCAACAGATTTACCCTTCTAAGAAGACAGTAAGGGTTCCTTCGCCGTATGCAGCGTCAGGCTTTTTCAGACAACGTGAGCCCCAGAGGGCATAAATTAAAGGCAGTTGGACGGAGGAGATTTAGCCTGCACGGAGAAAGGGAGAGAAAGCGAGTGCTATTGACATCCGAGTTTTCGAAAGAAACCCCCCGGTGCGGGGGTTAGTCCTAGTTGCGTACAACCGTGCGGTCAAGAAGCTATAGAGAAGTGCGAATATGCGGGCGATTTACGTGCGTTGATGAACGGCGCCATCAATACAACACGAGTGCGATGTATTGCAAGGCGAAACGTGGTTCGGCGTTTTTTATCGAAGCCGCTTTCACTTTTAACCGTGCCGCTCCTCTACCTATATATAACCATATAGTATGCATGTCAGGCCCAGAAGTCGATAAGGAAAAGCATCGCCTTTTATGTCACGGTAATGGATGTAATCCCTCCGGTGTGACCGCGGCACGCCGGGCTATTATGGCCCGGTCATACATCGTCACGAAACACGCGTGCCGTCGCTGCGATTAACAAAAAGAAAAAAAAAACGAAGAACCGTATCCGTTTTTTCATTTCAGTGGAGCCTTTCACGGGAGATAACAAAAACATCCGGTGTCAGAAAGCTCGCCTCGGCGCCACCTCCTTACATCTTGGTCTCTCCTTATATTCGTTCAATGTTCGCGTGTACCATTTCGAAAGGCGTGGTGAACTTACACCTTGGAAAAGAAGACAGATAGGCCCCCTTTTGGGCATGAAACTGCGCTCACTAAGATCGGTATTAGAGCAGACTTTTTCATCGGCCGGGCTTTTTCTATTTACCAATAGTACTGGGTTAGCAGGATTAAAGGGCGATCTTCGGAATTTTTTAACGTGGCTCCTGTGTAGGCGTGTCTTCTGATACTATCGGGGTCGTTATGATAACGCATGGTGTTATGATAAGCGTGGTCAATGTCTGTACTCCATTCGTATTCGGTGGCGCCGGCTTAGTATGAAACGGAACGCGTTGCCAGAGGGGTGGGTGCATTTGTACGCCCGACCTTGTATGTATCCCTGGCTGAATTCATTTATTGCAAACATGCGGCATATTGTGTCAAGAGGAACCTTGCCTTAGAATGAACTAGCTTATTTGCATGTATATACACATATCACCGTGTACGAATGATTGCCTATGTCAGCAAAGAAGCTGTTATTCCCGAATAGTATTGTTAGAATGGGGTCGACATTCGAAAGGAGGCGTGCGCAGCACTTTCAGTATGTCTTTCCGTATGATTAGGCAAGTTACAAGTATAGGCTAATTTCGGCGACATGTACATATGGTTAAGTGAAACTGGCTATAGGTGGCTGCTGGTTGTATAGCCCCGTTAGAGGGGCGTCGAGAAAAGTCATCATCATCTTCACCATCATCATAATGTCTTCAACAAACTGGTTCTCTTCAAAGATAATCGAATCGCGTGAACGACCAAATATGACAAGTCGCTCGAGTGTTGCGCGGCCTGGATCCCTTTTGTTACAACCCAAGGAACTCTCTTCATGTCGACGGTGGTCACGATTCGAGATATGTGCAAAGTACGCATGAGTCTTGTACTGCGACGACGTGGGCATCCCGTATACGTGGACCCCGTCGGAATCCACGAGAAACGGAGCAAGGGATCAGTTGTCGGCGTTCGCGTCACGACGTCTCCGCTCGCCGTACGTCGTCTCCATCTTCTGCGGCACCCGCATTCGGTTATATAGCGTGCGGGGTCAGTGCCTTTCGGGAAGGTGGCACCGTTCGTGGCACGCCTGATGTATGGCGCCGCGCTGCGGCAGCCGACCAGAGATTACAAGGCGGTGCGCGGTGCCCCCTGACGGGACCACCGAAGACCTTTTTTCCGTCGTGACGAGCACATCTGATTGAAGCTAATCCCGCCCCGATATCCACTCCTCTCGAACGTTGCTGCGACGGCTTTCATTATTTCCTGTCTCCGGCGTATGATTATCATTGTTATTCGGGTGTGTAAGACATACCGGAGCATGTCGAAAAGGCTCGCGCCCCTGCTGTCCCTGCATGTCTGTGTGCTACTGGAAGACATGGGCACCCCTTTGCTGGATCTTTTCGTTAAGTGATACTCCTTCCGACGTGATTTTTGAGATAACAGCGAGATGAACAGAAGGTGTTTCGCTTCCTACATCGTTATTTTAGATTCCGGACCCAGTTTTTATATTTATTTATTTCATCGCTACAGGAGGTAATTGCATGTACGTGGTTCTTTCTTCCGGATACTTCTGTCGTCAGGACCTACAGTGACATTTCAAAGGTCCTCCTCCGTATTGCAACGCCGATTGCTGCCGACATACAGCCGAGCTGAAACGAAATTGTGTGTGTTCACAAAAGCAGAACAAGTGCGGCCGTACGAACGAAAAGAAAGCAAGCATTTTCGTTGATCATATTCGTCTATCCTCCTTGTGACTCGTTCTGCATTCGCGATGAGATATCGTCGCTTCTTTTTTATGTAGGCGTGAAGCTTCTCAGAGTCGAGCCATGTTCCCCATCCGTCGGCGTGACACGCTATGGATATCCATATCCATATGGTGAATATCCATATGAATATCCATATGGACATATCCACGCCACATGCGCATTGGGATTAATAAAGAACTTTGTATATACTGTACACACGTGTTGTAACGTCTTTGCATAATCTAGTGGGTAGTGTACGCAGGTTATTGATCCCCCGGAGCTTCACGCATTCGTAATTATTCACTTCGTGAATATGCTGTTTTTCTAATTATTCTTTAAATATCAAATAAATGAAGGAGTTTGTGTCAACATTTCTTCACGATGTCGTATCTTGGACGTTTTCCTCTTGGTTCTTAGGATAAAAATAAAACTTGAGAAAGGAAAAGTCAGATATACACAAACTATACACCGTCCTGCATTTGCTAAGTTCAAAGGTTTTCGTATTGGCAGAGCACACATCACAGTGAGCACTTTCAGTCTCATTTGCTCAATACTTGTCATAAATATTAGTGTCTTCAAACAAAAAAAAAACACTTGAAGCACTTTTACTGCATTGTGATTTATCCGCGATGACCATTGGTCAAATATTTTTGCCAACGAGAACGTTGGCTCTGGGTTCAACGAGTGAAGTTCCTTCTCGAGTCGCTGTCCATGTGTCTTGTCCTTGGGACAATCTAGGAACAGATGTTATGCATCCTCGTCGTTGTGGCCGCACGGTGGCGCACGCTCAATTCGGAACAGGATTGATGATGGTGGATTGATTGATATGTGGAGTATAACATCTCGATGCCACCACATGAGTATAAGAGACGCCGTAGTGGAGGGCTCCGGACGTTTCGACCACCTAGGGTTCTTTCACATGCACCCAAATCTGAGCACACGGGCCTACAGCATTTTCGCCTCCATCGAAAATGTAGCCGCCACAGCCAAAATTCGATCCCGCGACCTGCGGGTCAGCAGCCGGGTATACCGTATACCCACTATAGACAACCGCGGCGGGAAGTGCTTTGTGTGAGCAGTTCCGAGTCGTAGGCGATGTATGTCTGTGTCTTCCTTACGATATTCTGAAAGTAATGTCGGCATTATACGAAACACTTCTTTTACGCTTTTTTAATGGCTTTATATACAAGTTCTAAACTTCGTTTGAACACTGAATTGAGAGCACGTGCGCTATTACCGTAAAAATAGCAAGATACGTTATTGTAAGCACCCGTTCCTTTTGAACTATAAGAGTACATTATTCTAACGTCACATCTCTCCGTTCTTCTTCTAGGCGAGTGGCCAGTACCGGCCCAAGTTCCCGAGCCCGTACCTGCAGAAGGAGATATTTGTGCTGAATCTGGAGGACGGCTTCTTCGGATGCCAAGTGAACGAGTCCACGGAAGTGCTACAGTTATTCGAGCTGTCGCAGCTATGCGATGGCGTGCCCCAGTGTTTCCAAGGATCGGACGAACTGGCCAGGGACCTCAAGTGCACAGACAAGAGTATGTATCACGTGTACAGAACGGAAACTAGGTCTGCATGCGCATTTTTTGCACGCACAGGGCCACGAAACGCCCTGCCGTGCTTCCGAAGGGCGACTTAACGCGTGATTCAGCGCGCAGTAACAGAACACAGTGGAGGAATATGATTGGACAGGACAGCCCCTCGTTCCCAACCGTATCAATTGTGAACGACGCCGCCATTTTGCTCGGTCGTAGCCTATTACTGCTTTAAAAGATTCGTACAAAGGCTAATAGAACAAAGGTGGAGTAAGTGCTACTAAGTGCGACAGCGTGCATGTGACGTCATTGGATGCAGCTTTATAACGTAGGTTCCCCAACATGGCGGCTTCGATGACGTAAAGGCAGCATAATCACATTGCGGTTAGCCTGCTCGAATACAGTAACGATGCAGCCACAGAGTTATCAGCCTTTGTGTGTCGATAAAAAAAAGAATCATAAAGTGACGTAATGATACCATTAATGCGACGTCATAAACCTCGTGTCCTGTGTCACGTGGGGCACCAACGTGTCGGTTTCAGTGACGTCAGTTGAAGCCACAGAAAGGGGAATATACGCCAGACAGACAGCATGCACACTGAGTACAAGAGAAAGGGTGAAAACAGTTCGAGTCGTTTGTAATTAAAGAAATAATTTTGGTTT